>NC_065511.1:24860227-25001084 GCF_006386435.1 Epinephelus moara | reverse complement strand
GGAACACCTGGGTGTGGCTACAGAAATTGAACTCAGGTGTGATCAACCACAGTTATGTTTTAACAGGAGCTGAACACTTTTTCACACAGGGCCATGTAGCTTTGGATTTTTTTTTTAGCTTTTTTAGCTTTTTTTTTCTTCCTCATTAATAAAACCCTTCATTTAAAAACTGCATTTTGTGTTTACTTGTGTTATCTTTGACTAATGTTTAAATTTGTTTGATGATCTGAAACATTTAAGTGTGGAAAACATGCAAAAAAGTAAGAAATCAGGAAGGGGGCAAACACTTTTTCACACCACTGTAAGACACACTTCACTAAGCGTTTTCACACAAAACTAAATGGTACTATGACAAACCTATGACAAAGTGTGACTTTCTTACCTTGCAAAATTATCTTTTAAATAGACAAACAATATATGTGTAATTCAGGACACAATTCAAATGGGATCAAAAAAGTATTTGTGTCTCGCGCTTGACTACCATATGTATTTTCTTTGAAATAAGGTCCAATGGAGGACACCAGAAAGGTAGAGACTTTGTTTCTCTGATCTGGCTCATGAACAGAAAATTTGCCATTCGGCTGTTTTGCAAAGATTTACTTTCGTCTAAAAGCCATATACATATGTCTCAAAAACAGACAGAATTTAAAACTTGTCACTTTACTGTATTTTTATCAAACATCTAAATGTATAACACAGTGGCTTTTAACTGGATCAGATTTGCTCTGTAGTTACTGTTTTTAGCTGAACCTGACCTCCTCAGTGAATTGGCCTAGTCAGAAATACCCCACCAAAAACACAGATTTCCTCGTCTTCTTGAACAATAAATTGTTTTCAATCAATTTAAGATCATACTGTTGAGTTCCCTTTTTGGTAGCTAACAACTCAAAACTAAAACTGGGAAAAAAATCCTAACAACCTGGGAATTTTTCATGTATTGTGTTTAAACATGCCACCTTCTAAGTAATTTATGATGACATTTCCCTTCTGTTGTTTACTTAAGTGCAACACACACCGCCGCCGGCGCGGCGCTGTGGCCGTCAAGGGCCGCCCCCCAACACACACTGGCAGCGGCGCGCAGCGGCACCGTCAACATGTATTTCCCACCCCAGCCCTCTAGGTGGCTGTACCTACACTAGTTGCCAACGGTTGCCAACTGCTAGTAACAGAAGAAGAAGAGGAAAAACTTTGAGGCAACAACAACTTGAATTTCACGGGTGAGTTTCTTATCAAAGTCATCTTATTAAAAATTTGAAACAACCGGAGTTGATCCTACAAGACGAGACGTACATAAAAGGCTTTTCTCGCAGCGCCGCCATGAGCGCCGGCCGCGCTGGAAATAGAGCAGTGGGCTGAAGCAGAGCGGCGCGGCGCGTTGGCCGGCGCCAGTGTGGGTTGCTTCATAGAATATAATGGAGGCGGGCCTTTTGACGCGCGGCGTACGGCGGCGGTGTGTGTGTTGCACTTTAGCTAAAACAGTGGTTCTCAATCATGAGTACTTCAGGGAGTTCCAGGGGGTCCCCTGAAAATGGGGAAGAGTTTATTTTTACTGGTTAATTCACTATAGAAGCGAACCAAATGTGAGTATGAGTCATGAGTGGATATTCTGATCAAGGGTTTTACTTCCTCTGTGGTTATCTCTTCAACTGTAGTTACTAACTATAGTATTCTGGTCTTAATCGCATCTAACAACCAAATTTGGCCCCTGAAGCAAAATCTTATCAAATGGTGGTCCGTGACTTACTGTGTAGCAGTTTAGGGGACTTAACACAGAAAAAAGGTTGAGAACCGGTGAGCTAAAGCATTAATTTAGCAGATGATGTATGTTGCTAGTCTATCAGGAAAGCGAACTAACAAACTGATTTAACCAAACACTTTTGCCGGCTTTGTTACAGTTTTACAAATATTGTGTTTTGTGCTTCTAAAGCCTCTGTTTCGATTTTGTTTTTTCAAAGACCACAGGGGGTTTCCATGTCTCTAAGATACTGCTTATTATTGTGGATTACTCACACGCGCACAAACACATCCAGCTGACCATTAAATAGAATTACTTTAAAAACAGAACAGATGTACCCCATTTGGTTGTTTGTCTACACGGAGATGCAGGTGGGTTTCAGTACTGGATGGATAAACACAGTGACAGCCCTTCCAACTGAAACTGTCAAACTCAGAAATTCATCCCCGAGCACCTGATCATATAGATAAGCTATCAAATGCACACACACAGTTAACAGAGACACACAGGACAAAGACGCCCTGAAGACTTGTATTGCTCCACTGGAGGAGGCTCTGCCACGAGAGGCTGCAGTGTGTCTGTCCCCTCACTGCAGCACTCTCAGCTGTCAGTTTTATCTCCTGCATGCGCTACCTTCTCACCGTGTAAATGCATTATATGTTAGAGGCCACAATATACTGTACAATGTATTCCAATTTCCTCACGCAAAGGCTGTCATTTGGCAACACCTACATATCTCTTAAAAAATTCAGCGTATGAGGGAAAGAGCAAATCTCAGGCTTTATAGAGACCGCCTTTTAATGCACACTTCTCTTTTGATGCATGTGATGTTGTGGACACCAACAGAGGAGAGAGATATGGAGGTTTACGTCTTCGACTGGCACAGACCTCTCTTCATTTTCTGACGTCCCGTTTTTGCTCTGTGTTTGTTTAGATGTGCTACTTCTGAGCTCTGCGTCCAGTATTTTATTGCCGTACACCAAGTTCTAACCTTAGTGAATGTAAAAGGACATCAGCAACAAAATGTGCATGCAGAAATAGACACCCCCTCCTGTTGCTCCAGGCGCACGTTTTTTGTGATGCGGCCCCTGCTGTCCAGCCTCTTGTGTGGGAGCCAATGAGGCAACGACACAGTGAGCCATGACATCACAGCATTGCAAATAGGAGGCCGTTTGAAAATTACTCTTATCTTCATCCAGCTGAGGACTTTTGGAGGAGAATGAACTATCTGCTAGCAGCGAGGTAAACAGCACCTTGGCGACTCTGGCAGTATTCGCTGGTATCCTGGGGGGCCTCACTAGTGGTGGGCTGCCCTCAAATATTTGCCTTGTGTGATCAGACTGTCATTGTCCTCCGTTTCACCCTCACTTGGCAGTGGATGCACACACAGTGAAAGAACGTAGGGAGTCTGCTTTCTAGTTGTTGGCAGTCGAGAAAAACGATGCCCATTCACAGTTTGGGCATTGAGGCACTCAGTGGGCTGGACCGGACCCTTTCTGTTGGCTTTAGAAGGGGGATACCCTCTCTCTGCATTCCTTTACAGTAAAAAAAAAAGCACTACTTTTAGAGAGCTTCTCTGTCTGTGCACCACAACACAAGCTGGGAGTGACAACCACAAATCCAATTCTTTGTATTTCATGTTTCACAGAAATATCTATCAAAACAGCTAAAAAAAAAGTATTAAAACATGTAAGTATTGTCAGTTTTTATGTTACAGTTACTCCTTGGTTTTACATCTGTAAAACCTGGACAAAGCACAGGCTCGCAATGTGTCAGCCTGTGCTGGCAGCATGAATGTGAGCCTCCAGGAATAAGAGAAGCCGTCTGGAACGCTGCCAGCAGGCTTGAGACAGTGGAAAGTGAAGCAACAACAATAGCACACCACAAAAACGCACACCAGGCTATGGACATGCTATGTAAGTAAGCAGGGCCTGTCTGCTTCTCAACACCTTAATAAAGGTCTTCACTCGAGGTAGTGCAATTACAATTCCGCATCAGTAATTGGGAGAGGAGGGCGTGGTGGAAAATAACTTTTTCTCATACGACATGACCCCGAGGCAAGAACTTTGCCGAGCTCAGCTGAACAGACCAAATGGCAAGCAAAGTCACATTGACATTCACTTGAAAGAGCATCAAAGGAGAATGAGTCAGTGAGAGCTCGGTGCATGAGGGCAAATATCCCTCTCAGTTATCGTGTAGCACATCACCTCTAGGTATGGAAGGCATGTGAGCAGCGTGAGAGGGTGACAGCAGGCTGGAAGTGAGAGTGACAACGCGACTTATCCGTGTCACATGCCAAGGCTGAAACCCATCTGCACACGCTGGCCAATGGCTTCCCTCGCTGCACTCTCCCGTCTCCCCCTCCTCCTCACCAGCCTCACTCGCCTTGAGTGGGTACAGATGTGTGATGCACAGACGCTCCCACTCTGGAGCCCTTATTGGACCCACAGGGCGCAACAACGGCTGGCACACAGCTTGAAGAGCTCCTGGCCAAAGTGTCACTGCACAATGTAACATCATTTGCAGGCGATTGTGCGAGGGCGATAGAAGTGCTACAGCTAAACACGGGACATTATATCTTTCAGGATGACCTGATGGAACGCAGTTTAACAGATAACATGAAACAAATATGGCAATCTGATAATCCGTATGATTATGTACACAAAGGCAAATAATCAGAGTCCGTTTTTAAGAGGATTATTTCACAAACAAATTATGTTATATGAAAAAAAAAAACACAATATTATGCAATACCGCTCAGGAAAGTGCAGCTCACATTTATTTTGCAGGGCTAAAATTATTAAAAGTTATTTCTTCTGATTGCTCACAAAATTAGACTTCTTGTAATCTCGGCTACAAACACATAAAACTCATCTTAAGTCGTGACACTGTTCGCCGTCTTCTTCTACAGAAACCCAACAGAAAGTCATCCACAAAAAAGGCAAAGACACTGGGTAAATTTAGACAACTGAAATGATTGAGAGGGATTTATTTTGTCTGTTTGACAGGAGCTTCGCAAACAACTGTCCCGCTGCTTCTATAGAGAGATCGTCTGTATTGTCAGACAAATACAGACAAATCAAATTCAGCAATGGAAATATAATTACTTCTTTCAACTGTGCATGGCTGTTGTTTTTTTTATATCAGAATACAGCAGACTGCTATTTATCCGTTGTGTTTGCCTGTAATGTTTTGACAGCACGAACACGCTCCCATTCAAAAGACCCTGCAACTGAAACTTATTTGCTCTTTGAAGCCACAGACACATAAAAACTGCTTATTTTGAGGAGAAAGTTGAGTGAAGTCACCTGATTGACTGTGATCATTTGATCATTGTGATAGGTTAGACTTTATTAATACTGCACGGATAACATCTGTCCTGGATTCACCCCCAAATGTATCTAACTTCCTGTTTTTCTCCTTAGCCTCAATCGTGACTTCCCCTAACACAACCACATCATCATTGCATTTCTGCATACCCCATGAGGTTACTATGTGTCAGCTGTCCAGATTCCTGTAGGAACATTAAACAGCCATGATCGCCCCCCTATGATGCAGGTCACTGTCACATCCTTACCTCTTTAACTTTCTCCCGGCGCTCGTTGGTTTGGGGATCGCTCGGCTTGCCGTTGTCTCTCCCCAGCGGGGGTTTCTGCAGACACTCCTTAAACTTGTTGTAACTGAAAGTATCCGAGTGGGCACCGTGGTCAGCGGAGGTCGATTTCGCCGAAGCGGACTCCGGTTTCGACCTGGACAGAGTCAAGTCCTCCTGCGCTTTCCCCCCGGCGAGCCGCTCCTCGGTCGCCTCATGAGAGACGGGCGGTTTGCGGCTCAGACTTTTCAGCTTGGTGCTCGTCTCTCCTTTGGCTGAGGTCATGCCCCGCGGGTGCTCCTGGTCCTTGGGTCTTTTTAAGTGCTCCCTGGCATCGTTCTCAGACCCGGAGCCAACAGTGACTGGCTGGGTCTCTGTCTTGGACAGAAAAATGCGTTTTAGTCGCACAGAGTCGGGCAAAAAGAAAAGGGCCCCAAAACACAGTGTTACCAAACCCGAGAGAAAGAGCAGAAACACGAATTTCTGGGACAGGCGCAGACCCATGCCCGATGCCGACACACCGGGCAACTTTCGGAAAACCATTGAAACTTTTCTTGAGACGCTGCTCTACAGTATTTTTCTCCGACACCACACAGTGTTTTGACAGTCTCCCCTCTCTACCGAGCAGCTCGTCTGCTGCTGTGGGGCATGTGTAAAAACTAGATAGGATTTTAAAACACACCCCCGTGACACTTACAGAGTAGCATGAACAGCCTGCCAGAGCTTTCTTTATCTCGCTATCGATTGGATCTGCATAAGCGAAGGTTAGGCCTGCCTACATCAACAATTTACCAATCATTTGGCAACACAGCTGGAGAGCTTTGGGGTTTTATCTACACAACGCAATCAGTGACATCAATAGACTGCAGGATTTGGGTTTAAAATGTGAACCGTAAAACAGTGCAGGGCTCCGGGGCTGACAGATAAATGGCACTGGCGTTTACTGAAGCACTGAGCTATATTCAAGACTAACAGGATTACTATAGCATACGCCAGGCTAGCACGTAAATGCACTTTTATAAGATTTTATAATCAAACGGCTCGCAGTCTGTCAGGCCTGTGAACAAAGTTGTGTCTCGATGCATTATTCCACGCCGTGCAAATCGTCAATAACACACTGCCCTACGGTGCAAAACCTCAAGCGTGCAGCAGCAGCAGAGCATCTTTTCCTTGTCTGCGTGTGAACCGACCCACGTTGCTGCAATCTAAGCTCCTGAAATCACATCTGAGATCGCAAAGCCGTTTTGTTTGCATCTACCCTGTACAGCTGGTGGACGGAAACGCGTGTATATTCATGTCGCCTTTCTGTCAATTGCGCTCCTCCGGTAGCCTCCGTTTCCCCCCTTTCCACTGGCGTCAACACGCCGGGCGAAACAAATCGGTGGATGACATGAAAGAAGGCGGGTTTTGTCCCATGCGAAGTTATCCTAGCCCCTGATCCAAATCCATAGAATAAACAAATCCACCATCCAGTCCGCCGGTGTCCAACAAAGACAGACACACCGCCGCGTCGTCGCTCCGGTACCCGCCGCCGCCGCCGTCCGTCCGCCTGCCGTGCCTCGTTCTCTCTCGCCTGTAGTGCGCACTTGTGTCGCTGTGCCGTGGACGTCCGCTTGCGTAAAAAAGCGAGAGGAGAGGGCTGGAAATGTAACATATAGTGCAGGCAGGGGCGAGGAGGGGGAGAGGCGAAACGGTCCGCTGCTCGGCAATCCAGTGGGCTGGTCGGATTTCTTGATGGATATTCACAGCGGCTTATCAAAACACAGTTAAGCCGTTTGGACAAAAGCAGAGAGGTCTGAATGGCTCTGTACATTAGAAAACCATCCACACCCCCGAGGAAAATGAGCTCGTTTAATCCTTGTAAAGCTTTTAGGAGAGGATAGATATGTCTGCCACAGATGTCTAAGCAGTCCTCAGGAATTAAATAAGCAACACAATGAGCTAAAAATAAAGAAAGCACTTTCTAACAACCGCTGTTTTTTTGCAGACCACCGAACAAGATTTCATCCGGTTTTTGCTTATTTAAGACCTGATGTTGTATTAATGAAACCCAGGTGTGGAGAAACCCACCTGATGAGGAGTAACATCTATTATTTCAATTCATATCCGTACGTACTCATATACGTACTTTAAATACGTACTTTTTGCGTTAAATTATCAAGTTTCCCCTTTGTTAGCCTGTTAAGCGTAAGTTTGCGCCTCTCACTTAATTAACGGTTTTCCATATGGGAGTTTGGCATTGACTCAACGTTCCATTTAAGCTAGCGTGAACGTTAGCTAACTCTCAAACATGAACACAAGTTTAAAGAGAAGCTAGCAAGTCGTTTGACGACACTTACCCGGTTTTTATGGCATTTCCCAATTCCTTGAATAGTTTTCTATTAAGCTGAAACAAAATTATTAATTTGGATAAACATTAAAGAAGATTTGACAGGACTCAGCGTTGCGATACTTGATTAGCCTTACTAATTTCGCAGCCGGAAGTGACGCATCTACCTGCTTGTCTAGTTGGAGCATCAATAAAATCAAAACTTTATTTATGTATTTATTCATTCATTTAAGGCTAAAGATAATCTACTTAAATTATATATATATTTTAATCTAATTTTCTAATAATCTAATAATATTAATAAAAAATATTTTTTAAACGTCATTTCAATGTAATTTGTTTTTTTATTATTTTTTCAATTTTTAATCCATATGCTAGGGAATTGTCTCTAAGCAATCTGGAAATGTCCGTAAAACAGTGCTAAGTGTTGGCGGAACACCTGCAGAGGTTTCAAAGTTAGGATTATTTCATAAAAAAGGGAACATTTAATGTAAAATTTGATGTAATCATCAGTGCAAAAGGGTGAACTGTTTGAAAAATGATGATCGATAAGTGGCATAAACTGGGGCTAGACGCAAATGAAGTATTATGGAGGGGCCATGAACTGCAGTTTTCATCGCCCGCACACACTCTGTATTTCTTCATACTAATTGTGACTTGCATTTGGGTCATTGGGTCTGTGGTGTTGCAAAACTTCACACTGTGCTGACATCATCTGACGCTCTATCCTGTTTCATTATGACAACAAAGTAGACTATAAACTGTATGTTCTCAGTACTTTACCAATCTGCTTCAATGTTATATTTAGCTAAATATTTGATTTAGACAACAGATCCATACTATTAACACCAATTTTGGTCAAATAATGGATATATTAGGTCATGATTATACTTGCTAGCATTTCTGGGACTTTTAGCCATGTCACACTGTCTTCATCCGCGGATGGACTTGGCTCAGTGGTCATGGTGACGGATCTGCTGACATTAGGATTTCAGATCCATCTCCGGGACTGAGCAAACACTATCCGCTATTAAAGACTGTGTGATAAAGTTTACAGATCTGGGCAAAGCAGGTAAGTGGACCATGAGTTGGGATTGCTGTCAAACTATGTCCAAGGTCAAGAGCGACCCTTCATGCTTGACAGCTTGAATCCAACACACTGAATAACAGTTTGAATCTGTCTTCGATGCATCCCCGTGACTGAGGTGTGCTGCTGCTGCAAAGGAAGTTTAGAAAAGCGTGTTTACATAACGTTTACATAAGCAAGATAGAAGCTAAAGTGTAAACACAGTGTTTTCTCTCAGGATTAAATAAGATAGATGAGCCCATGAGTTGGCCATTACTGAACAGCCTGCACAGCACTATTCAACTAATGCACCTGAAAGCAGGAATGAGAAAATAAAAGTCTGATTGGATTCAATATTGGTCTTTAATTACAAGTCACAAACCCACAATGCCACCCAATGACCTCTGCTGGCCTCAGGGGGTTAGTGTCGCTCTGCTGTCCAAAAGTTGCCCCAGCATATCGTTACAATCAGTGTTTCAATGTAGACCATCAGTGCCATCGACTTTCCTGACAATGTCTGTGATGTTTAATGAACTCTTGATGAGGCACAGATCTTCCTCTCTGCTTCCCTCAGCCTCCTTCTCTGTTGTTGGAACAATCATTTCAAAATAAAAGTGGATGTTTGTCCTCCTTCCCTGCAAAAAAAGTTGAGTAGAATTTAAACATTTCCTGCACAGGTAATACTCTCTTATTATTAACATCTGACACATGGATCTCCTCGGGCTCTTTTTGTCAGGTGCATATGGCGGATAAGCTCATTTAAAGGTAATCTGTTCAGCATTTGACCCCACATTTTTACTGTAAAGCCGTCTCCCTCAGCGGCCATAATTGAGTCAGACTGGTTGTCTGTAATTTACAGAACAGAGAGGGGGAAATAAGGACTCATGAATTAGCCTTTTTATTTTCTGATCCAAGAACATTTCGCAGAAAGAAGGTAAATCTATGAAGCATTCTGCGGGCTTTATCACTGACAAAAGGACAGTTTGTAGTCAGAGAGAGGGGCTTTGTGATGGCTCAGTGTCTGTGTGTGTAATGAGGCTTTAATCTTGTGCTTTTTATCACTCTATGCACTACAGCATACAGCCAGTGGCCACTTTATTAGGTACACCAGTACAATGTAACACAGTCCAATGCTACTGTTCTGTCGTAAAGGTATGATGTCTGCTCTTTTTCTTTTCTTTTTTTGGTCACAGTTATGTGTTAGCATTGGTGGTGTTGCACTGCATTATACTAAGAGGTGTTTTTACACAAGGGTGGATCTTCCCATAGGCAACATACAGTAGGTGGCTGCCCCAGGGAGACGCCATAATAGACCTCCTGACCCCTCTTCATTTTTTGTTACATTATTATTATTATTAATCAAAAATAACCACACATAAGAGAGTGTATGTGGAAAACAGTACAAAAAAAGAAGATGAAATTTGCACATTTGCATTCACCGTATTCTTTTATTGTTTGTTTTTTATTATTATAGTTTGTTAGCTCAGTTGGTTATTTGTGTTGATTTCTCATTAGTTTTTGTTCTTGTTTGTAATAAATATAATGCATTTGAAATAAAATAAAATTAAATTAAATTAGATAAATATAAATTAAATTAAACTCAAATAAATTAAATTGAATTAAATTGAATTAAATTAAATTAAATTGAGTTAAGTTAAGTTAAGTTAAGTTAAGTTAAGTTAAGTTAAGTAAAGTAAATTAAATTACATTAAACTTTTTAGGGGGTGGGGGGACTAGGGGCAGCAGGAGTTCAAAAACAAAAAAAAGCTCTCTATATGATCCAATACAACACCATTTTAAGAATGACCTCAATAATAAACATTTTGATTTTACACAATTCTTACACAATGTCAACAAAAACTGTTGCATTGGACTGCATTAGATTGCAGAGGTGTACCTAATAAAGTGGCCACTGGGTGATCATATTGCCCGGCTCCAGAGGAAAAAGCACAACATGAACATAATCATTGAGGCATTTTAGATACATTTCACCTCATGGATTATTCATATGTTTATGCTGATTGCAACGAAATGAAACACCACTTGCTGCCTGTTTAAAACAGCTCAATAGACACATCAAGTCAGTATTTCTCAAAAGGCCAACTTATACACGAGTCCAGTCGTTGAGCTTGCATGAAGCTGCGCCGGGCCGGTGACAGCCTAGTTTATCACAAGGATAGATGAGCAAGGCAATACAGTCTCACCACTACCAACTACCAGGGTGAAATCAAAGCGGAGACATTTTTCACAGAAAATAAATGGTTTGTATAGGTAAATGGCTCCTACGGAGGTAATTTCTCGGAAGCTTTGTATTCACTCTCACAACTGAAACTAACTGTTGTTGTCTGGATGCAGTTAGTGATTTCACAGAGGAAGTGTCATTTGTGGTGACTGGCCGACTCTTCGTAATGCAGCAGTGGCACCACACAGCCTCATCGGTTCACTGCTGGACACACTAGCATCCTGCTCTTCCATGTGCAAACATAATTTATAATAAGCATGGAGAGGAAGTCTGGCGCTGCATGTAGAGCTGTTTGCATCAGACTGTGTCGTGGTTTATCAGTTGGGAAGCGTCTCCAAACACAGACACTGACTTTGTGCCCTTTTTTCTGTACTTCACTGGCATGTGATTATGATCAGAGGAAAGATGGACTGTAAGAAAGTATTTTTCACTCTACTCTTATAGACAAGAGTTTATTTACAGTCTACAGTATAATCACTGACTATTAGGACTCGTCAAACAATTACACCACTGAGATTGTAAAGTATGCAGGACGTGGCCTAAAACTCGCTGACTGTCTTTAAAACATTTTCTGCAGAGGGTCACAGATTGTAATAAGTCCTGTGATCCATAACCATTTCTGCTCTTGTATTCAAAAATTCTATTCTGTCCCAGCCCGCACTGATGTTTTATTCATCAAACAAGATGCCAATGAGAAAGTCCATCTCTGTGCTCTGCTTATTCCAATACATCAAACAGCAGGCAGAGATGTATTAGCTCGTGCCAGCGTGTCCAGATTAATAATGTCACTGTGCCTGCTATTTGTTTCTTTAAGCACTGCTGCAAAGCATTCCCTGACATTGGGAATCATGGCCCTGCAGGACGCTTGATGTCGAGTCATAAATATCAGGGATGGCTTTTTTGGGATGGGGGTGCTGACCCTGGTGCATGGCATGAGAGATATACAAGTCCTGACAAAGCATATTGAGGATGGAGACCCCAGTGTAACCCTCCATGAATTGTGGCGAGACGTGACACTGGCACCTCAATCCTGATGATTCTGATGGGAGATCGCCTCGTCTTATTAATGGGTGGTTGCTGAGGCTGTGCCATCCCAGAAATGAACATTTGGACATCAATTACTCACCCTGTGTTACACTGAATTCGGGGGGAAAACATTGTTTATCTTCTATGCCACCACGGTGAATGAAGAATCCAAAAACAAAGAAAATTCTTGATGAGTTGAAGTCATAGGGGATCACGCTGAACAATAGTAAAACTACATCAGAACATCAGTTTACAAACTCTCACAGAGACTATGCAGTGAAATCCAAGTCCTATTTATCCAGTCGTATGCTCAGTGTTTCCTATACACATCTATTTTAGCTAAAACTTTGCTATTAAAACACTTCTGTATAAACATTCTCATGCACCGATGAGTAGAGTGCCTGTGCTGTTTTTGCGGAAGTGGTTAAGTGAGTACTGAGCATATGACTGGATAAATTAGAGTTGTGTGAGAGTCCGTAAATGAATGTTTTGATTGAGTTTTGCTGTTAAACATGATCCCCTTATGACTTCAATTTAGAAATTTCTTTAACTTCTTTAACTTTATTTCCATTTGTAGTATTATATTTAGCAGTATGGCTCAGTTCTGGGGCCCCTCTGCTTTTCCTTGGGCCTACACAGAAAGCCTCTTTCATGTGCCTATGTGGAAAGCCTCAAGGCAAAGAGAGCACAACCCTCTGCCCTTCCACATGCAAACAAGGAAAGCCTAAGGCAGAGAGAGCAAACCTCCCTGCCCTTCCATGTGCCTACGTGGAAAGCCAGAGAGCAGCAGCAAAGACCCCTGGAACCAGAACAGAGCAGCATCAATGACAAACAGAAAAGACATCGATAAGTCAGACACAGCATGAAAAGGAGGAGCTGGGGTAGAGGCGGGTTGTAGAGGAAGCAGTAACAGTAGGCAGGCCAGAGCAGTTTAAATAGGGCGTCCTGAATGAGATCCACTGGTTGCATAGAAAGGAATCATGTGATCTATCAGCTGACTCCCTTCCATCAGTCAGCTGCTCCATCAGTTGATTTGGCTGTTTGATATCAGCTGATGTAGCTGGGATGTGAGCTGAGGTTGACATCGTGTCCTGCCTGAACTAAAGCTATGCTCAGTTTTTGGATTTTTCATTCGCGGTTGAGGCATGCGAGAAAAGAAAAGTTTTCTTGCTCATTTCAATGTAACAGTATATGTATCAAGTTTCAAGTTTATTTAAGTCAAAGTATGCAGAATAGTTCCTGTCAGAGTGTTCAGTCTTTAACATAGCATCATCTTTTATAAAACAATCATGTGTTTTCTCTGTAGAGTCTGAATTTGCAAAGTAAATAGCTGTCGAATAAATGTAGTGGACTAAAGTAGCATAAAATTGAAATACTCAAAGTACAAGTTCCTTAAAATTGTTCTTAAGTACAGCACTTAAGCAAATTGATTTAGTTACCTTCCACTACTTCAAACATTGCTGCTACACTACTTCGCTAATCGTGTGCATAATTCTCGTGAAAAGAAGTGGGTCCAAAGTGGCATGTTACATTTTTCGTCTCTCCCGTCAACATGAATAGAACACAGCTCAGATCAGCCATCAGTGCAAATAGTATCAGTGGAACAATAAGCTCAGCATTATTGCCTCGCTGAAGTTATATTTGTCTGTTCCTTTTATAGACGAGACAAACAGCAAACTGCTGTGTGCACGCGGCCCCTCATGTGACCCGTCTCCACCAGATTCATAATCAAAACATCTCTTGTTGTGTAACAAAACATTTTCAAAGCACGTTAGTCGACGCTGAAAATCGGGAGCATTCTCTTGTGAGGAACATCGATGCAATGGTTCAGGGTTTTTATAGCCCGAACACAACAATTAGCCATACATTAGAGGGGGTATATGGGCCATGTAAATGAGAGTGAATGCAATAGCAAACACACCATTAAGCTGATGTAATGGGGCCACAGAAAGCCTGACTCCCTCCCCAACACGCCGATTAAACATGCCAGCATGCTTTTAGTGTACTAACCATTCCTAAAGTGAAATTAGAAGTGAAAAAGTAGGAGCTTGTTCAATGATGACAGCACTTGTTAAGAGCTGCGTCAGTTTATGGCTACACAGTGCCATCCGCTGGTGTTCATATGCATTGCAAGCAGAGCCCATAGGTGTCAGTGAGGCTGTAAAATTCACTTTTCAATCATTTGCACCAACATTAAAACTGACTATAGTCTAAATTGACTGCACAGACTTTGCACCAAAAGTAGGCAAATAACCACAAAACCTTCCGTTCCTCCATGTATGCAGAGGTGGCCGAGGGTCAGACGGCTCCAATATTCAAAACAAACAACATCATTATATGTAAAGGGCAGTCACTCTAAACATTAAGAGCGATCAGGAGTAAACAAACAGAAGAGCCCTCATGCAAACAAGGCCAATTTAAGCGGCTCCACCGCGATGAGAGCCCAGTTGACAGACAAATGAGACCCGGTGATTTAACTGCAGCAAAATAGAAGTAAATAAACACTCGGACCAGTTCATTTGAAAAGCTTTCAGGCTCAATTCACACTGGGGAAGGCTATTAAATATTTGGCATTAGTTTATCGCGTGTTTATTCCACTGTAAAAAAAGAACCCATGAAGTGAGAGTCAGTTAATTAAATTCTGTTTGCAGCTGCTCATTAATTCACAAGAGTAGATACAGATACATGGCAATATTTAAATAATATAAAACCTGATTGGAGCTGAGAGGGAGTAGATGCTATATAGGATAAGATAAGATAGAACTTAACTCATCCCAAAGGAAAGTTTTGTGTCAAAGATGGTCAATATATATACAATAAAATGAAAACAACACTGGTACAATATAGTGCAGTGAATACCCTCCACAAAGTACGGCTTCAGTTTAAATTTATAACAGAGATGAATCAAGTCTTTTATGATACCGTCCCCAGGAAAACTGATTCAAAGGACTTACCAACAAAGAACCTATTGCAGTGCTGTTACATTTCAGGACGCGCATGTGGAGGTGTTGTTTTTATTGTGTTCGACTCTGCTATGCACAGTTTTCTTTGAAGAAGCAGTTTCCAACAAAGGTGACAAGTTCAGTCTGATGGGTCACAAGGATATGAAAGAGGAAAGGAAAGCATTTTTATACCATACACAAAATTATGGTTATTATTCAGACTCTTCTCTGATCTTTGATACTCTGATCTTAAGTTTCAAGGGTCGGGTTCTGTATTTTCATGTGCACAATAATCACAGAGAAGCAGTTGTTCGCCATTGACAGCTGTGGAGTTTTGTGCTCCTCCAACATGTACAGCAACATCTACCTCAGGCTCGCTCAAAGATCAACAGGCTCCCTGTAAGTTATTGTTGCTTGTAGTATATCCAGACAGGTTTCGTTGCAAGCAAAACCTACCAACACCTCTATAACAAATTAACATGTGATATCTTGTTTGTTTAATCCAAATAAAAATGATTTTACAGTTGGGTTATGTGCAGGACTATATCTTTGCTGGGTGCAGTTAACTCATGAAGAGAGAGGTGGCTACTGGTGGCAGAAATGTGGGTTTGAGTCCCCTGACTTGGACTTGGGTTACATGACTTGGATTCGAGTCAGACTCAAGTCACAAATTTGATTACCATTAACTCGACCTGACAAAATTTAAAAAAGACTTGCAGCTCAACTTGAATTTTGACACCAGTGACTTCACTTGGACTTGAGCCTTTTAACTTGAAAATACTTGATACTTTCCCCCAAGCCCAAAGATTAAAAAGTATGGTATCTAAGATACATGCGCAATGGATCAATTAATTTACCTTTATTTCTTGAATCAACTAACATTAACATTATTCATTCTGAACAAGTCAACACTTAATTCCCAAGATCCACTTTGCTTGAACCAATCCGACAGCATCTTCTCCTTACTCATTAGTTCAAGGTCCACAGGTTAACACACTCGACGTCATACTTGTGTTTGGCCATGTTGTTTAGCTAGTTTGCTGTCTCTGTTAAGTAGCTGTCTGTAAGTCACTCACTCTACAGCAGAAAATGGCATTTCAAAATAAAAGCTCTGTGCCAGAGATTCACTGCACTTCAAAATAAAATGTGTTTTCTACTAACTTCACATGTTGGGACCAGGGCTAAACCAGTTGGGAACCACTGGTTTAGCACTTGAAACTCAAAGTTAAGGACTTGGGACTTGAGTGCAAAGACTTGAGACTTACTTTGTGACTTGCAGAACAATGACTTGGTCCCTCCTCGAGCTGCTGGTAACTTCATATGTACTATAAAAACCAAGGATGTGGTACTGGTCTTCTCATTGAACTCTTGACAAGAATACAAATGAGTATCTTGATGGGTATCAACATGTGAAACTTCCTTTAATCTGGACTCAACACAGCAACTTGACCCCAGAGATTCAAACTGGTGAGATTCGAGACGCTAGTTTCTGCTGCCATCCAATCTGCAGCTTGGATAAGAATAAAAGTGATGGGAACTGAGGACCTAAAATCCTTTCAAACACACATTAACTTTCAGTTTGTTTCTCACCAGTGATATTACAGCAATATGGACGGGCCAAACACATCTCATTGTGTTCTTGTACTGTTGGTGATCCGGGAGTTTAAGCTTATTTTACTGTTGACTTACTGTTAATTCCTCTGGATGAGTATCAGCTAAAACTCCTACAAATACAAATATATAAAGAGGATTTTCAGCCAACATCAATATTAGTAATTAGAGTCTCAAATTAAACTCTTCAGATGTAAAATTAACTTGGCCACCCACAGGCTCTGCTAGAAAACGATAGAAAGCAACAACTGCCAACAATTAAAATGAGCGAATGTTATAAATAGGGCATATCCATTCCAGAAAATATTACAGAGGGAATGTGGATGTGAGGCCAAGCTGGTTGAGGAGCACACGAATCATTGTGAATTTTCCATTTACGAGACAGAAGTGGAATAAACAAACCGCCTCAGCCAGAGCGGCCGCAGCTCTCTCTCTGGATATCTCACACGCTCCATGCAAACACTGCCAAACCACGTAATGTCATTAGACATTAACGAGGCAGACAGTTCATCCTCAGTTTATTAGACTCAACCAAGTATCCAGTTATGAAATGTCTTCCAGATATATATATATTCAACTCTTCCACTAATGTTTTACTTTTGGGACTTGTTGTGTTTCAGAATGCTGAATGATTTTATTTTAATTACAGTGTGCAGCACTCTCCCTTCTGGCAAGAAAAGGTTATTACAGGTGCTGCAAACAACTTTGCTGATCCTGCAGGGATGCTGAACACATCTCTTCTCTTCCCCTTGTCCTTGTATTATTGCTCAAGGGCACACCAACAAGGTGCTTGTGTACAGAGCTGCAAAGTAACTAAGTACTTTACTTTTACAGTACAGTTTAGACATAGTTTATCTGACACCGATCAGCCATAACAATAAAACCACTAACAGGTGAAGTGAATAACATCGATCATTTTATTACAATGCAATGTTCTGCAGGGAAACCTTTGGTCCTGGCATTCATGTGGATGCCTCTTCACACACTCCACCCAAACATTGTTATAGACAAAGTACCCCCACTTATTGCAGCAGTACCCCTCTTACCTGTCGAGGCATGGAGACAGGACCTCTGGGGGCGTCCTGTGTTGTCTGGCACCAAGGCGTTGTCGAAGGATCCTTTGAGTCCTGTGGGTTGCGAGGTAAGGTACTGGCATGCTCAATGGATGTTCAATCAGAATGGGATCTGAGCAATTTGGAGGTCGGATTGACACCTTGAGGTCCTAGTCACATACCCCAGGCCATTCCTGAGCAGTTTTTGTGGTGTGACTGCCATCAGGGAGTGCTCTTAAATTTGGAGATTTGGTCAACTTTAACAACAACTTTTGTATGTTGTTGCTATTACGCCTTGTTTCCCTGTTTTGGTTTGTTCTGTTGTTGATTGCTAAATATGATGAGTGTTATAATCTGTAGCTTCAGCCTACAGCTTTTTCGGAATACAGAGGTGCCTGTTAAATGACTTTATTGTAATGTTTTGTACTGTGCTATTTAAGTTTTCTCTGTGAGAGGTTGTGCATTTATTTACATGAATTTGTAGATTAATACATGGTGCTCTTATTTCCATTTGCAGACTGAAATAAAGCTCAAAATTCTAAAAATTATAACCCATAATGACATAGTAACATGCTATGAAAGGGGGAACTCTGCATCATGAATGTTTTTGATGTTTTTTGTATATTTGGCTCTGATCTTTAACTCTGAATGCTCCTAATAATTACTTCTAACAGAATTTTTATATTGTGATATTGCTGCTTCTACTAACAGCTGTAGTTGATTAAAGATATGTGAAGACTAGATTTACCGCTTCACTTAGAGTTCACATTCCTGTCTGATCTATTCGATCAGCACAGTTTTAAGGCGGGCAACCAAGATTAGAGTCAACTTTTAGATGTCAGATTTAATCACTTCATTATTACATCCCTTTAAACATTTGTGTGAAATTTCATAATTAGCATATGAATTCTTGGGTGATGGCCAAAAACATGTTTTGTGAGGTCACAGTGACCTTTGACCACCAAATTCTAACCAGTTCATTCTTGAGTCCAAGTGGACATTTGTGCTAAATTTGAAGAGATTCCCTGAAGGCGTTCTTAAGATGTCACGTTCAGGAGAATGGGACCGACAGACCATCAACCTGAAAACATGATGCCTCCGGCCATGGCTGTCGCCTGCGGTCAATCACTGCTAATGAACTGTGGTCAAACTGTCAAACTATTTTAGTGTACTGTTTAGCTGTAAAATAAAAAGTTTGTGATCTGGCTGCCATGTTGGAAACACTGTGACGTCACCCATTGGTTTGAGGACTGCCGTTTTTGAGATGGAAACAGTCCGGGCAAAATGTGGCACTGGCCACCGGACGGATCAGTGTTCTCATTCTACAGCTCAACAGTACACTAAAATATGTTTCTGAGAACATTTGAGGCAAGGAATAGGCAAAACAGTAATAGAGTTTTGATTCATATTTGGTTAGCGCTGACTAGCTTGACTAGCTTGACTAGCTTGACAGCAATTCACGAGCAGTGATTGACAGAGAGTCCTCGGCTCTGATTGGTTGTTGTCAGCAAGTGGCAGTAAATTCTAGCAAATTCCATTAGAGGCTGTAGGAGGGCAGAAGGGACATGATTTTGTTTTTCCCCACAGATGATGCTTCTCATGTGCTTCCTTTCGAATATAGTGACAAACTAGTTAAAGTATGACAAAAGTTATTTTCATAAAAGTTACCAACTGTTACTTTAATGAAATAAAGGCTCTGGATACTTCTTCCAACGCCAATGTGTAAACTTGAATGTAGAGATCAAATTGAAGGATGCTGAACTGCACAAAATCAGTAATATTAATTTAAGTTGTTGCATGGTCAAACAAAAGACGCATCTTTCTGAAATCATGAGACATGGACACAGCATTGCTATAAAGTAAAACTTTAATTTGGTATATAGTTTCTGATGTAGTTTCATTTCTGGTTGTTAGTTTTACGGTTCATTACAGGAATGGAATGCTGAAATCTAAAGATTAATCAACAAGAGAGTGCACACTTGTTATCTTTCAGATTCTGATTTATACATTATCATAAATTTCTAATACATAAGTTTTTTCTTTTTCTATATATATATATCTATATTCCCATTTATGTGTATATAAAATAAAAAAAACCTCTTAATTATTGCAAAATTTAAATTTGCAAACCGCAAATAATTGACTGACACACATAAATTCATACACATGAAGATAAAGAAAACAAAAACAATGAACAAAGGGAAATAAAATTCACTCTTTTATCGAGTCATAGCATGGCATTCACAAGGATTTAAACCCCAGCTTCTCTTCTTTATGACTAAAACCCCCCAGACACACTCCTGTTTGTAAGGCCCATCATGAAGTACAGCTCTTTTCCCCATGATGCGTCACCTGATGACCACGCACGATGTGTACACTACATTAAAGCCACTTATTGCTCTCTTTAACATCACCATTATGAGATAAAGGTACAGCTTCGTTAAAGTGCTCGTGTGGTGTGAAACGGTGGAGAACGATGAGGTAACCGAGGGAGGAAAACAGTCTCTGGGTGGTGGAGTAACAACACCGCAGGGGTCATTATGTTGATGACGTGCGTTTGTGAGTCACACTGTAATTACTGCCTGTGTAATTGGAGAGAATCAACTGTTCATCCGAAACGTAACGGTAGTCTGTCACTGCTGGGCCGGTCAAATCTTTCAGTACTTAAAGTGGAAACAGACACGTGTTTTTGCTTTAACTTATCATTACGACGTTAACGTTGACTGCACAATGTAATGGCCACAGAGTAATGACATCATCAGAGTTTAGATTGGTTCCCTATAAGTCTCGCTTTCACTATGCAAGTCTCTCTGCTACTGGGTAAGATCTACCAGGAAAAGGCTCGATTTGCGGCACAAAGGAAGTGTGCCAACCACTGTACAACCAAAACAGGCAGAGGATAACACTTTAGTTTCCCTGATAGCTATCAGCGGCTATCCCTAGTTACCAAAGCATTTCAAAGTAAGTTCTTTGCAGTTACTCGCCCCAGTAGCGGAGATGGCAGATGGGGGAAACTAACTAAAGTAACTGTGGGAAAGAGAATGCATGTGTACTGCGTTGTTGGTTGTCTTTGCAACAGCAGCACAAACAATACCACTTGGAGACGCTAGGGGGGAAAAAGTCGTCCATTTCCACTTTAAAAAGGAACAAACTTGTGTTTTTGTATATTTTAGCCCGTGTAGTACAACTCTTGTAGTTTCCAAATTAGTCCTAACAGTTGTTCAAATCATACTGAAGTAGTGTCGAGGATTTTGTGATCTGTGTTTTCCTAATTTTATGGCAACCATTTATTTCCTTTCATTTTATTGTTGCACTTTTAAGGCATAGGTTCCATTTTTTTTTCCAGTTTTTGGTTGCTGCAATAGTTTCTCCTGCTCATACTGGCCTTTAAAAGATCCTCTCTAAAGGCAATTTCAATGTAAGTGACAGGAGACAAAATCCAGACTCAAACACAAAAAATGCCTTCCAATTTAACACAGAAGATAATATGAGCCCTAAGCAGTCTGAGTTTAACAAACAAAAAAATACTACAAAAAAGAGCAGAAGATATCTACTTGTTTGTCAAA
This sequence comes from Epinephelus moara, assembly GCF_006386435.1. Lineage (NCBI taxonomy): Eukaryota > Metazoa > Chordata > Actinopteri > Perciformes > Serranidae > Epinephelus > Epinephelus moara. The sequence continues at coordinate 24,979,923 of NC_065511.1, read as the reverse complement.
CTCTGACTGCTGAAGTCTCGTATTATCTTTGGTTAAGGTCAGGAATGCATTCACAGAGGATGAGGACTGTGGATATTGTCCTTCATCACTTCCATTAAAACAGCTTTAGCATGGAATCTACTGTTTCATGTACATATGAGAGTTTCATAAATCTGGAAAAAAAAAAGTGAACCTAGTTTATCAAATGAATCTGCAATATAATAGAGTATTTACAAAGTCTGTTATGCTCTGGTGAATGGACAGAAACCAGTGGCTGCCTGGATACCACAACTAAAATACAAATCTAAAACATGCAAAACCCCCAGTGTGACTTTAAAGTAAAGAGTATTGTGGAGCTGATTGTAATTGATGCCTTCAACTTACTTTCCCAGTGGAACAATCCAACTAAAAGGAGAATTTGAGCGTAAAGCTTATAAGCTGTACTGATTAGAGTTTAAAGCGGTAAATTCAGCCTCTTTCTCCTCGAGCCTGAACGCCACAGTTTAAAGTTTGAGTGACAAATGCCTCTGGAGCGCCGTTAAAGATAAACAAGAAAGAGATGGGAAAAAAACCCACAGTGAAGATTAAAAACTTCTGTAAAGCACATGGAGTGATGTAATGCACATGAATCCAGATAAAGCACTTGACAATAAAGCAAGGGACTTCAATATCCCTGTAAAGCCAGAAAAAAAAGTAATCGCACATTAAAGCAGTTACACAATTAAAGCACATAATAAAGAAAACAGATGCAAAGTAAAACTTTAAAGCTGAAGTGAATGCTGGTGAGACAACAGTGTTGTTGTTGTTGTAGTTCAGTCCAACACATTTAACGTAGAGACCTGCCATGATGAATTCAGTACTGTAGAAAAACATCCAGTGTGAACATGTGAACATTGAGCACAGTGAGCATTCACCTGAAGACACGAGCGATTTAAATGTAAAAGTTTTCATTCGAGCAAAACAAAGGCAAATATGACGTGTGTATGAGACATTATAATATATGAATACAATGACATAGGTTCTTCTATAGGCTGTATGGCTTCAGATTAAGGTTCACTGCACCAAACATTTCCCTTTGAGGTGTGAGAATGTTTGCCCGAAAAACCCCCAATGCATTTGGTTTTAAAAGTAAAAGTATGAAAATAGTGTTTCTTTTCTTTTGGAGAAATTAAAAGTCTTTGGGATAATGTGAAGTTCTCAGGGATTTGATGTCTCTTGCTTTGAGGATTAATTTAAATGGAAAGTTTTTGTTTCCTTATATTCGATCACATCCCCTCAAGTTATGTTAAAGGTCCAGTGTGTAGATTTGGTGGCATCTCACGGTGAGGTTGCAAAACTGAAACTTGACCTGCGTGCCAAACGGGCAGGCGACCTCGAGTGGCTTTATCCTCCCTAGAAGTGGACCCGCTCTGTACATAGATATAAACGGCTCAATCTAAGGTAACAAAAACAATTCTAATTCTCATGTGATTATAAACTAATGAAAACACAGTTATAATTATTATGTACAATTTCTACCAACAGACGCCCCTAAACCCTTCACACCGGACCCTTAACCGTCTATTTTGACACAATAAAATAAGCATCTATGCAGAGTGTGATGCATATACGCTCTGAAATACCCTGCTTTGCATTCACACAGTTACATGCATTCACAAGTGGAAGTAAGTTCAGACACCCATTACTTGCTGCAACCTTCCTGAAACCTCCGCAGGGCAGTTAAGGGTTACATGAGTAACAACTTGCCATTAAATAGAAGCCAAATCAAAGAGCATCTGGGAAGATGATATAGAAATATTCCCCAACAGCAGCACGTTAAGTGACCATTCACAGTTTGAGAGAAACAGTCCTCTGGGATTCTTGTAGCTGCAGTTTACACACCATTTTAGAACCTCATAAATTCAACGCTGCATGTAAGTATCACTGTCCCTTAAGCAGCGATAAAAGGAGGATGTGAAGATGGGGGAAAGCGCTGTAAGTCGTTTGGCTTGTCATTTCTGGGTTTTAAACAACCCTTCTCTCTTTGACCCCGTCCTTGTTGACATTTTCAGCAGTCCTCCACTGCGACACTCAGTCACACACGCTGACATTTCCGACAGTAAATTCAATTTGGTCCAGACAGGGAAATGAGAAGCTTTAAGGTTTGACCCTCCCAACTCTCAGCTGTAATTATCCTTTTAGAAATTGGGAAGCAGGCAAATTGTCAGGGGCAAAAGGGACCAAATATGCTTGACAACAGTAGAAGTACGCTCATATTTGCACATTTACACACCCGGATTTACATGAGTGCATTTGTGCACAGACAAAATATCCTCTTACCCTCGCTATAGCAACCATAGCAAGCCATTTACAGAGAAGAGGAGTTAAGGAAACTCAACAACCTGTCAGGTTCTTCTGCTCCTTCCCCTTGGCTGTAATGTGAGCCTTCTGGATGTAAGAGGATCAGGAAGGATTCAGTGGCCACTAACACCTAGAACACAGCCGGAAAACTGGAGCAGTGACTCGCCCAGAGGAGGACTGTGTTTCAGTGTTTGCTTTGGATGGCCTGTATGGAGAAACTGCACTCATCTGTCGTCAAGTGACTTTGGTGAAAGAATACTTGTGGGTTTACAATCTACATGTTGTTGGCTGTGGCACACAAGGTGTTCAAACGGATATGGACCAGCAAATGATCACATTAACAACTTTAACTGACTCATGTCGTTACACTTAAATGAGCTGCCCCGTAAAAAGACGTGCAATGTATTTTACACACTGTACAACTGTATGCAGTAAAGAAAGATTTATGGTATCAAGAAAACACAAGACTGTGTCGTCATGCCTGCAGTGAACGTTTCAGTCAGATGTGCAAAAACTCCTTTGTGACCAGTTATTTTAATGCCCGTGTTTAAACTAAGCTCTGAATTCGTGGTTTGCCTCAACGTGTTGCATGTTTACAAGATTACAAGACTTCAGTTTTAAAGGGTATTCATAAATATAGGATATTTTCATTAATTTACATATCTTACACATCTATACTGCATAGAATTACTTTTTTTTTGCCATGACATGCCTACAGTCTTACATTTCAAGAAGGTTAAGAGGTGCTGATGGATTCCTGTAAAATCAAACCTTCACTTGTCGTGTAATACGCTGAACAGTGACGCAGAGCAGGAATGCTTCTTGTAAAGGCCATTAAACTGAAGAATGCAAACAGGCATGTCAAAGGAAGTGAGCATTTGGATCTGATATATTGAAATCAGCTCATGTGGTCCTAAAGTTTAATATACGAGGAGTGTGAAGGTGACTATTGGATGGGCACTTATTCGTTAAGTCAATATTAAGAAAGACATCTAGTCTAACAACTCCACCCCTACTTGAGTGAGTTTTAAAGGGTGTTCAAAAACTAAGGTATAACATATAACATAAAACATGGAGAATCAAGCATGATCACTGACATCAAAACCTGTCTTGCCCAAACACTCAACGTTTGTACGACCCTGATTCCTAAAACTGTAAATAAAAATAGAATGCAATGTAGTGCAAATCCTTTCTGACATGTATTCAATTGCATACAGTACAAAGACTGTTTGATGACAAGATGGGGGGGATTTGGGTTTAGTTAGTTTTTGTAGTTGCCGTCCATTTTGGTTACCCCACAGTAATATGGTCAATTTGTTCAGTTAACACCTTGTTAAGTTATTATATTAAGTATAGTAATGTTATGTTGACCTCTTTTATAGGCCTAGTTGTTCATTTCTTGGTTTGTAATTTTTCCACACATTTTTTGGGGGTTAAATAAAAACCCACAATTTTGTCAACAACTCCTGCTTGGTCCCTAATAATTTACAAAAAACAATATAATTATCTTATCTTTGTATTGTATTGTATTGAATTGAATTGAATATGTGTCGGAAATAATTTGCAAATCATTGCATTCTGTTTTTATTAACGTTTTACACAGCATCCTAACTATTTTAGAATCAAGTTTGTTTGTCCAAACCTCTTTATACAGCAGTGAGGGATTTCTCAAGTCCATATAATTCCCTCCGCTGCTGCAGGACAAGGCCGCAGGTCTGTAAGCACAACTACAAAGAACTGTGGTTCTTTTATGAAGAGAGTAAATACATCCAGCTTCTAACCTACATCCCACGCACACTGGAACAAACTCTGATTGCAAACAGATGTTAGTACCCCTGAAATTAAAAATACATTTTTCAAAAAAGACAAAGATAGAAATGCACCGAGTGAAAAGGTCTGACATAAAATAAGGCCAAAGATATTAAACTACTGACTCTCTAATTGTTTGAATATCCAGCAATTTCAAGTGACAGAGTGAAAGAGCAGTTTCAGTGAGATACTGAATTAAAACAAGCACTTTAAAACGCAAGTGCTATGTTCGAAAAAGAAAACTGGATTAAAGCAGTTTGCTTTGTTGATGCAATTTAGGACTAGAGAGGCCCAGCATGTCTCAAAGAATGTAGCTTTGAAGAAGAATGGAAAAAATCATGAACAAACATAAAAACCCAACAGCTACACAGTCATTAAAAAAGAAAAACTGTCTGACACTAAAGTAAAAATGACATTATCTGACACTAAAACAGTCCAAACCTTTGGTAATGCATAGTTCTTTCCTGAATGTCTTAGACTATCAACCATAAACTCCACCATCTGTCAGATAGCAGCGACTGCTGTTCCGATCCCGTCTAAAAAAAATAAAGAGCAATGATAATAACCTAATGGCTCTTTTTTTCTTTTCAGACAGTCTCCTTTTGCTTTTTGTTTCTGGTTTCGTACAGTATTAGCAGTTTTGGCTTGTTTGGTTTCTGAACCAAAGAGATTACTTAGAGCGGAGCAGTGAAGCAGCCCTCTCTCCTCTGTGGAGGTGGGCATGCAGCCTGACCCCTCCGTATCCAGTCTGCCACATCAAGGCAGAAATGGTTCATCTTCCTCTTCATCCGCGCTGGGACCGGGGTCACTCAGGCACCTCATAAGCTTCTGCTGGTCTCTGCCTCCGTCTCCCTCGCCTGGCTTGTTAGGTCCACTCTGCCCTGAGGGAGGCTTCATCATCAGGCCTTGGTCCTCATCCTGCTGCTGCTGGCCGGCCCGTCTTAACTCATCCATCATGTTGACAGAGTCTGGAGACTGAGGAGAGGCCAGGTCTACCTGGATGGTCGGCACATTGTCCGACGTCGGCTTTATGCTGTAGGCTTGTGGGTCTACAGGCAGGACAGAGGTACCATATCAGGCAATCAGCTTTAACATAACTTTGAAAAGGGATTGAATATTATTCCATGATGCCATCTGCGTGCATGAACATAAGATATACAAGGGGGAGAGGAATGCAATCAACAAATATTAAGATCAACAAAGGTACCAATGTACAATCACTGCACAAACTGTTGGGATATTTCACAACACAACAAAACTAATGTAAAATAAGACAAGATGATTTATAATGCAACACATGCTGGAAATAATTCAACTTTTATATCCAAACTTACAACGAAAAACACAAGCTGAAGTTCCAATATATCATGCTTGACTGTAATCTATAAATAGTGGGGAGGTAACGGTGCAGAAAGTCACGGTTTGGCTCATATCCGCGTTCAGGAGTCACGGTTCGGTACAGTGGGGGGAAAAAAACAGTCAGGATACTTTTGTCTTCATTTGTCAAAGACAGACACAATCCTTTTGTTGGGGGCTGAGGTAGCATTCTGCCCACTGGCACTACTATATTACTCTGTACTAACACTCAACACTTTCTCCAAAAGGTAACGGCTCACAATAAGCTGTAAAACTGAAAATTAACAGAATGAACCTGTGCAATAGGAGGAGTGATTTATTAGTTCCACCTTGGCTGTATTTAAACATTCAAAGCAGCAAAACATTCATCATGCCCGTTATTGGCACATCTGGGTGATGCTGTCGAATGTCCGTTGTGCTTGTTTTTAGTCTCATGGTCTACAACAGTGTAGCAACTCTGACACATCGTCCTGGTCTTAAACACACCTCTCCTCTGCTGCTGTTGTAGTTGACTGGGAACCAGCAGGTGAGTCTCCCAGCTCATGCATTTCATTTGCGCTCATTACAATGTGCTTGACTAGGAAGACAATCCACTTGTTGTACTAACCTCAGTAACGATGCAACTAAGGATTATTTTCCTTGTGGATTAATCTGCTGATTACTTTCTTGATTAATCGATTAGTTGTTTGGTCTATAAAATGTCCCATAACTCAAAACCTGGGGTCGCGTTAACCGGATATTCTCGGTCATTGACCGGTTTTTTACAACAATGACCGGAAAATCTCAAGGCCGTCAGTCATTTTGACCGGTTGCAATTACCACCCCTGGCCACATGGTGGCGGAGTGCACAGCCAGTGGCTGCCGTTTTCACACTGCAGAGAAAAAGTCATTCATCTGCTTCATGTAGCGTTGTTGAGCCCTGGACACACTGGACACGTAGTGCCGCGGAAGTCCTGTGAGTGTACTCGCAGGCGCTTGACTGTCCACACAGGCAGCGTATTTCTCCTGCGCTCTCCACGCCGGTTAAACCTCGACTCCACTCGTCTGTTCCCGTCAGTACTCGTTTTTTCACTTAAACAGGTCATTTTAAACATTGGTAAGTCCATATTTTAATCGTTTTTTATAACGTAATAAGTTAATTACAATTTGTCATTGCATATCCATGTATTGAGCGTGTTGGATAAACACTGGGCATATTGTTATTGACCATTTTATTCATGTAGTTATGTCTGTAGGCTCGGTGACACAAAATTAAAATTGTAATGAAGTGATTATGGTATTGAAAAATGTGTTCGGTTATGCACTGTTGTGTTATTTTAAATTATAAACACGGTATTTTACTGCTCGCGTGAAAACCAGACCAGACGCCGAACTGAAGCGCTGCCTCCGCGGGCGCTCCGCTCTGCTCAGCGGCCTGTGTGGACAGTCAGATAGGTTAACATGGGCGCTGACTGAAAACTGCCTCCGCTGCTGGGCCCTGCGTTTCGGTTCCGCGTCCGGTGTGTCCAGAATGGCACGAGTGTGTGGATGTCTGTTCATCTTTTCGTTCATGTCCTTATTAATGCACACTTTATAACTTGCTTGTTGGATTTATTAAAAACGAACAAATGAAAACTAAATATCTTTGTATATCTTAAAGGAAAATTAAAATGACCAGTAAAAATAGATTATGACTTTTTATGACCCTGTCGGTCAAAATGACCGGCGACGAAAAAGGAATACGTCACACATCTATTTCCAGACAGGTGCATAGGAGAGGGACGAGCAGAGTAAAACTTGTAGAAAAGACTCACGTCCCACTGTCTACCTTGCAAACACACTGATTTTAATGCGACAACTTTTCAGTAACTAGACCTTCATCAGGCAAAAATGGTGAAAATATTTCTATTACCGTACCAAAGTCCAAGACAAAACAATGTTTTGTTTTGTCCGCAACTCAAATACTGTCAGAGAGAAGTAAAGAAACCAGCAATTTATTTGGGGATTTATTTAATAGTTGACAACTAATCGATCAATCGGTTAATCGTAGCAGCTCTAATCTACATACCACGTATTCTGTGTGGCTGCGTGCACTGAACCGTGACCCCTGACCGTGATCTTCCGTATAGACAACGGTTACAGCCCTGGTAAACATCTAAAACAACTCGTCTGAGTTTGGCTTCATCAATCACGTCATGAGATCCCCTAATTAGTGATGGATAATTAATGAATGTTAACAAGCAACATAATTGACACATGCATGTTAGGGTCACTGTTAGGTTATCACAACTCAAAATGAATCTTCTCTAAGCCCACCACCTACCTTTGTCCCCTTTCTGCTGCTGAGCAGGTTTGAAATCAGTATCTCTGCCTAAAATGAAACCACACACTGGTTTACATGCTGGCTGCCACATGCAAACATATTTCCATCATTGGGGAAATATCTGTTACTGCAGCTGTGAACGGTGCTTTCTGCTGTGTTTGTTTTGTGAAAGCTGCCCATGAGCCTCACAATATATAATGTCTCATCCCGGTGGGTCCCGTCAGTGACATGGTATATTTTCTCCTATTGTTTCACGTGGTACCTGTCAGTATGATGGTGGTAGCTATTGAGTGTTTGTGTTTGGCTGTGGCTAAGATGGATGTGTTTACCTGAGGCCAGTCTGGCTCTGCACATGGTGGGGGAGTCAGGGGGAGCAGGAGGCACCGTCAGGTAGTTATTCATGTCTTTTATCTGGGAAAACAGGCATATTGTTTGCTCATGAGATGATTGCGCCGTCAGCATGTAATCAAAATGTAGCAGTTACACAAAGCAACCTCCGTACAATGTATACAGGAAATACAAATTCTGCGTCCTTTAATTGTTTGGGAGGCGCTGCAGCCGAACAACAACAGTTCAGTAATTCACCACTGATCAATATCTCGGAGAAACTTCATTTAAATAAAGTGCTTTGGTAGTCAATGCAGAAATCCTCTTGAGTCTCCAGTTGCTTCTGGCACATTCAATTTACCCCAAAACAAGAGTCTACTTTCATTATGTAATTACAGGCTGATGAAATGAAAGTTTGTGGTAGGGCCACTCAGCCGTGCGAATAAATCAGCCCCTATTTGTGTTGGGAAAATGAATTTAGGCGACTGAAGGTGGAGTCTAATTAGAACACTAATCATAGTTTTTGCTGAATCATTTAACTGATGGTGGCCTGGTGTGAAACGAGAAGAGCTGCTCTTCATCTGTCTACTGTGTTTCTCCTGATTTTTACTTTGTTATACACCAGATCATATGACGGTCTCTGTTGCACAGTGACATCACAAAATGTCTTCTTTAGCATTTGACTAATCAACAGAATGTGTATTGATCAACCCTGCTGTGACCTGGTGTCAATGGCATTCGACAAAGCAGACAGCAGGATCTGAGTGATTCTTGATTTAAGAGGTGTAGCCTTCGCTGAGGCCGATAATCGTACCTTCTTCTCCAGCTCGATCATCTTTTGCTTCTTTATAAGGAAGTCACCCAAGCCGTCCTCATATGGATCAGCCACCAGAGTGTGTCTGTTGTAGGAGCGCAGCTGAGAGAGAGAAGACACACAAAGCATCTCAGTTTAACTGTGCAATTTAATTATTAAGATAAAATATTAAAGCAAACAAAAGAGGTTTTTGGCATGTTTTATTTCTGTTTATTTTAAAAGACCTGTAAGAGTTAAGCCCATATTTATGTTTGGTAAGAATTTCTGTGTTGATATGACATCATATAAGTTCATAAGATTATAGTTATGTTTATCTTTACTTTATTTATATGTTGGAATGCAGGCACAAGTTATTTACAACCGGTATGGTGCCATAAGGCAGTTTAGTGCTCATGACAAAAAGAGAGTGTGGACAAATTCATGCGTAAAAAGACAACGTGAACTTTATGTTTGTGATAAGGTGTTGACCGTGTTATGCGGTGTTGAAATATAATAACAAGTGATACGTGAGAATATATAGAAAAAGGACATGGAGTTTGTAGTGGAATGTCAGAGATGTCATTTTGGAAGGACTTGACACGCCATTTTGTTTTCTTTTTTGCACTCTCAATAAACCCTGTTCAGCTTCAGCTGCCTCAGTTGGGTACTGTGGAGTTCCAGAAAAGGAACAGAAACACAAGTCAAAACCAAGACATCACACAAACTCAGTGTCCTTGGAAATGTGGTATGTTGCAATGGCCACTTCAAGACCTGCAGACGACAAAACAAGACCTCTACAGCTTAAGACAAGTTAGATTTAAGACTTTATAAAGCCACCCTGAATTAAATTTAAGACCAATTTTACAATAACCAAAATTGAAGAAAAAAACAGACACAATATCAATTCATGAGATTTAAAGATAAATTTGCTGAAATGTTTGTTGTAACGTAAAACTTTTGTCTATGGTGGAGACGAGGGTAGAACAAACTGGGAAATACTTGGTATTTGGTGGCAAGTTTTCTTGGCAATATTGTGTTTCTCACTCTGCATGTGGTATTCCACTGCCTCGTTTCCAATCATACCGAGTTTGGCATAAAGTACAGTGTGCCTTATATGCATTGCACCTTTCAGCCACACCGTGAAATCTTGGTTAAATCGCAAATTTTCATAGAATTTGCACTTCCCCGTGTCGTCCTGGATACAGTAACAGCTAGCTAACAGACTGTTAGCTATTCTCTGCTCTGGGCATCCTGGCCAGGAACAAAATATGAGTGCTGTTGATTCCACCATCCTGAACTGCATGACGTTAATGCAAAAAGCATTCAGCAAATCATTAAAAAAAAAAAAAAAAAAGACTTTACCAATTATTTTGAGATTTTAGAATTTGACGTCAGATAAAAATGATTTATGAAACCCTACATCCCATGCCTGAGTATTTTTAAGACTTTTAAAAGATTGATTTAAGACTAATACAAATTAAGACCTTACTTTTAGACTAATGAATTCAATTCCTTGTAAGACTTTTTAAGGATCCACAGGAACCCTGATAAAAGCACATTTGTGGAGGCCATTTTGACCACAAGGGAACAATGCTCTTAGCCTGTGCAAATCAATGAAATTGCTTTGCTGTGTCCCTAAAAATCAAAGTCAGTATCAGTCAGTGTATGAGGAGCTACTGATTTAATTCTAACTCCAGCAATCAATACACTACAGCCTAATATGCCAGAGGTACCACTGGTGTCAGTGCAAATCAATACAAGTAGTGACATGCTCTGAACTCCCAGTAATACAAGACAATACATCTTTAGCTGACACAAATAAGATATGTCTTATTGTTCATGTAGCAGTGTTACCCTCATTCGTGTCCTCTGAAGGTTACTCCTGAGGATTTTCCTGATCTCCTCCTCTCGGCCTTTAGGCAGCTGGGGCAGCGCTCTCTCTGCAGGTTTGGCAGGAGGAGGCTTCTTGGGCTGGATGTTCCTGAGAAAAGTGGGGGAAAAATCTATGACTACATGTAATACAGACACATACACACATCATGTGTGCTTTTGTAAAAACACATGACAATCAACGGCGTGATAATAATGAAACCACTGAAATCAGAATTTCCTTAAAAATGTCCTTCTAGTATCGACTGATCAGATGACTGACAGCAAGTGTCGAACAGTGTGAGCTGTCAGTAACAGCTCGTGTAATTGAGCAGCCAGTGTTTTTAGAACAGACACCAGGAAAATAATCTATCAGCTCAACAGTAGCTCTTTCTGTAACAGATACTCAGTATCAGCAAAGTAAGTGGCTTGTTATCTGTAAAGTGATGCTATTACTGTTGTATCTGGCACTGCTGAATTAATTTCGCAGACAGGTTTGACCTTGTCCACTCTTGGTTTGAGAGCGGTCGAGTGGGGAAGAAAATATAATTTCTACTAAGATCAAACTGGTGAGCAAAGTAATTGTGACCTCTGAGGATCCCAACCAGTGTATCCAACTGTCTCCAGCTTTTATTTACATAAAACATTTAGCAAAGATGGACTCACACTGGGAATTAACACTGACCAAGGCTTAATTTAACAATTTATCACTGACTACTTCATCCTGCAGATGTGAAATTAATGAGGCCGATGCAGCTGCGTACAGTGGGTGTTTTTAGAGGTTACAGCATACGGGCACCCTGGGTAATGAAAACCACAAACTCCTTGCCACTTGCAACATGAGAGATGAGGTGATGATGACAGTGCTGTTAATGTAATAGCAGCTACAAAACAGCTCACAACTGTGACCCATCAGTGCTCCTGTAGTGTTGTGCTCTCTTAAAAAGAGATTTTCAGTCGATATAACTATAGAAATGAAACAAAACTTAAGGAGTTATAAAAGCAATACACATTAAACATGAAATGACAGACTGCAGAGTGCAGTGTAGGTCATGTAAAACAACGTGTGAAAATAAAACTGTTACTTTCTGTTCCATTCAAGGCTGTGACAGGAACTACTGCAGTTACCGTAGTTCTGTTTATATCATGTTGGCATGTTTCTTATTATGCGTCCAAGTTAACTCAAATACATGAGCATTGCATTATGAATTATCAATTAATTTAGCAATACAAGTATTTTTAAATCATTTAAATTGCCTTCTCTTGGTATTTTGATAATTATAATGTATCAAATGACATTGTGAGAGGGGTTGTTCATAGTGATGAACTTACAGAGAGTTACAACACAAATCTGCAGCTCCTGTCGCCTGTATGGAGTTGTATTGCTAGATACGGCCCACTGTTAAGCTTTCCGGATGCAGCTGCACTGTTCTGGTTCACTCTCACTTCTCTCACAGTGTTATTTTTGCTCTTAAAACCAACTGCACTCCCTGCTCGGCACCAAACAGCAGACAGACACAGTTAGCTGCTAGCCGGTGAACACAGAGCAGCATTTAGCAGCTAAAGAGCCAGGAATTTCCCTCAGGAGTTGGTAGAGACCAAATATACAGCTAGAAGAGAGTTAATACTGGACAAAAACACAACTCCAAGTGAGTGATGATGTTGCTTTTTAACAGCTATATGTGTACATCAGAAACTATTTGTTAACAAGTTCACAGTATCAACTTAAAAGCTGACAGGTTATGTCAGTGTTGTGTTGACATTGTTCCCCCCTAAGTGGCCGTAAAAGTCAGTTATTGCAGGATTAAGGACTTTAGTCTGGACGTTTTGGTATCCTGTGTGTGGTAACTCAGAGTACGAGAGACTACAGTACTCACTGCATGGAAACTGTGGAAGGCACAGCAGAAGGCAGCTTCACTCCCCCTCCGCTCTCCACAAGCTCAATGGCCTGTTTCATCTCCATCTTGTGGTAGAAGGCGATGAGCTGTGGCTCCTTGGAGCGCTCGCCTGCAATCAGGCACTTCTTCACATACTTCTTGTTGAAGCGGTTCAGTCTGGAGGGAGGAAATGAGTTACAGATGAATACAGAGAACAGGGGAAAAGGACAGGTATGTGAGTGAGAACTGGTCAGAGACAGATGTGAGAGGTTTGACACATGGTGCATAGTAGAGGGAGAAAAGACATTACATGTGGGAATCGATCACTGACAGCAGTAGTTCCACATTTAGAGTGGAAATCAATGTAGAGCTAATGTGTATTCTCTCAAAGGATAAACCAATTAGATTATAACAGAAAACAATCAATGACCATTTTGACAAATAATAAAGGGAAACTTTCACTCACTGTTTTACTCAGTCAACAATTTAATGATTTATGTGTAAAAATATTACTTTGCATTTTCTGTGATGATGACAACAAAAGTTTAATGTCAGGTAAATATAAAATCCATACTTGTCCTTCCAGTGGTGGTGTCCGTAGTGTCCACAAATGTCCTCGATTCCAGTGAGTAGGTGGTCGAGGAACTGGGGATAAAAAGAGGCAGAAAATTGTCTTTTAAAAAGGAGATGAACAAAAACAAACCAATGCCATTTAGAGCTCTTTAATTACTGAAAGACTGATTTCCTCCTTGTTTTCCTTTTCTTAAATGTCCGTATGTAGAGTAGACCACTTAAAGGCAAACTGTGAAATGTGTTTTTGGTGTATAAACTGTCATTTATGACAAACAAAGTTAATTAACTGTATTTAGGTACACTCTAGCACAAAAGACGTTACTCAGCTGCATCTTGTCCGTTTCGCTTCACCAGTTACCATTCCTCACAATAAAAACACCCTGCAAGGTAAGACTGCCAACATCATTATCAACAACAGCAGGAGATAAGCTTTAAAATGGAAGTCGGAGGAGAAAACCAGCAGCCAGGTGACTGAACGGATAGTGTTCATTAGCTGTGGCAGCACGCCTGCTCAGAGAACCACAGAAATGTACAGATGCATTTGTTGTTCAGACTGCAGCCGGCCACAGGTCGCCCTGCTGCTCTGACTAAGCCTGCAGATGACAGGCTGACAGGCAGCGTTGCTATGGGAACACGTCATTAAGCAGAGCCACAGAATTTACTTCTGCTTTGTCACAAGAGACTGATTTATGTAAAGGCTGCCCGGCACTGCTGGGGCGGGGGTGAAAAAGTCATTTTAAAAAGTGGCAACTGTATGAAAAGTTTTTATAGGCTGTCAGGTCTAAAAGATTAATGGTGAGACAATAGAGCAGTATATTATGAAGCATTCTCCTCTGGTTATGTTGAGACTGGGTCATAAAAGTATTCTTCTTTCCTACCAACACTTTAACTCCTCTCACCAGTTTACTCTGTTAGCTTAATATGTTTTGTCATTTGGACATGGTAATGGTACAGGTATACATGCAGCTGTGTGTGTCACACTTTTTAGCCATTACTAACTTCTACTATCCCACAAACTACTGGACTCATCAGCCTAATATTTTATGTGCACATGCCTGACTGTATGCTTAGAAGCACTAGTGATTGAGGAGATTCACAATGGTTGAAAACCTGTTTCATTGACAGTTTTATACCATCACTGACTGCTGACCCCTCACTCCTCTGAAAGCAAATTCACATAGGAACAGGCATTACCAGCAATCAACCAGGCTAAAAAACAAGCTTTACATTGTCTGTTGCAGACCACTTTTTGGCCTTTGTTGTTGCTCAAAAATCGACATCCACAAAAAATAAAAATTGGTCTCATTTTAAACTGGAGCATCTGCAGATGAATTCCATACCTGCTATGTTATGATACACTGAAGTTAAGCACAATACAAGATAATCAAATCCCTGTTTATGTTATCTTCCCCGGCATTTTGACTGTAAGGGGGCCGTGAGGGACAACTGAGTGAGCTTCAACTTCTTTCTTTAGGAAGAGGTTAATTGGACATTGTTTGCGAGGTTTGTTTCCATATAGCCTGTCTAACTCTGGTCACACCTTGATAATGTAACCTGCATATTGTCTCACCCTCATTCCACTACTGTTATGCACACACGCTGGACAAACAGCCAGCTCTGCATTCCCTGTTCCCCACTGACATGACCCCAGACACACCTGACAGAGATCTACACTCAACCTAGTGCACTTTTTTAGTTTAAAAAAATAAAATAAAATAAATAAATATTCTACTCAGGTGCACAAATATTATGATCCATACATGATTGTTACACAAGGTTACCAGTGTCATTGTGAGCAACATTTTGTAGTCGCTAGGCATTCTGGGTTGTGATTTAATCCCCACCACAGTTATAAATACACCAAGTGAAATCACTAAAAGTGATCCACAGCATCTCCGTAACAGATGGACAGGTACGTCACCTGGCCACTTGCCAGAATAAACACATAAATACATTCACAGCCTCCATACCAGAGGACGAGGTAGCACTCTTTTAGATTTAACACTACATCCTGGCCCAGTGTGACCGTTTTGCCAGCCAGCTCTGTTAACACTAATCACCGGTGTTATACAGTGGAGGAGACATTAGGACAGACTGTTCTTTTAGCCTCGAGCACTGGCAACTTAGTGGAAAGCCCCAGAGGAGGCTGTGTGTGTGTGTCTGAGCTGTATTAATAGCTGTAAAACACTCAGGGATTGTGGAGCATGGTGGTCAGTCACAGATGTTTGAGTACCAAAAACTGTGTGTGTGCTGAGAGAGATAGTGTGTTCAAGCTATATTTAACTAGATGGTAAAATTGTTGCAGTTATGAAAGGGGGAAACAAAGCTGTCATGTTCTCATTCACTACGCTGTGCAAGTATACTGCTATAACATGAAGTACCACCATACAGCCAGCAGGTGGAAGCAGCCATCTACATTTGAAAATGAAAACTTAATGGCTTCTGATTCTTGCTACTGAAGGACGTGACATTTTACATAACTACAACTGAAAGGAAGGTGTAACACCATCAGAAAATCGATCCCATATCAACATTCAAATATTTGCTGTGTATTTTTCGATTTCAAAATGTTATATAATGGTATTATTATTCGTTATGTTTGTACTTCTGCAAAATAGAAGGCATGGCAGGAAGTGACTACATTGATGTGGCTTAACAATGAGGCTCTGTGAAAGAGGAAGCTGATGAAATTATAAGTATTTTCTATGTGTATCACATCAAATTATACAGAAGATGTCATGTGGTTCAAAACATTTCATTTCATTTCGAAGGCTCTGAGTTATTAATATGTATAAACCATCAAGACATCATTCTGATCATGAAGGCTGAAGGGAGAGGTCTTACCTGGGTGTGGATTTCCTCATTAATCGACCGCTTGGCCTCCTGTTTCTTCTTCACTGCCAGCAGCTCCACCAGGGGTTTGATGGTCATGCCCTGCAAGAGGGATGAGAGGAACAAAACATAATCCATTATTCACCTCCTGACCTTAGCTAAAGGCGGAAGTAGGCTCTTATCACCAACTCTGTGTAAGAGTGAAATGAGACGGTTGCATGTGGATTTTCAAGTGCTTTAAAGCTTGTATCCTAAATGTTTTATAATCTTTATGTGTGGCTTACAGATAACTTCAAACTGAGCGACGACGCTTGAGTTTTAATTCACTGAAGTCAAGCAGAAGCTAAGTAGTATCACACTTCACTAGCTGGCACATTTCCCAAGTTCTGCAACGGCTTATTAACAAACACAGCAGGTCTTCACACAGCTTTTCACAACAAACCGTTTGTCGTTACTGTAAATCTCTCAACACTTAAGACGGTGACAACATGTGGAAAGTTACAGATTTCAAGTTACAGATTTCAGCATTAAAGATCTTTAATAAACCTGCAAATCCACGTCCAAGCGAAATCCTTCTTATTATCAACAACTCAAAACATTACATTGTGCCTCCACTGTTCCCTGGACAGACTTCTTTAAAGTATACAAGCAGGTGAGATGTAAGACACAAAGAGATGTTTCTTGCAAGCGTCAGAGAAATCCAGAACTGAACCTACAATGCTCTGTGTAGATTTATCTATTTTCAGTTACAGTAAAACCAAGTGTTATCTTCAAAGCAGCAACTTGTTCGCACGGGGGTTTGACGATTCTATTCTCAAGAGAAATGTGGCTGCAAACACAACTGGTAAGTGAATGCATCACCAGTTTGAATTGTGTGTGATCATTGTGTTTGTTCCTGTGTATACAGTTGTAAAGCAGGAATTGAAGTGCTTCTAAACACTCATCCCACGTTAATAAGCAAACAACTCAGATGTTAAAGCTGAAACAGTCTTTTCCTCTTTTTCTGGCACCAGAAATTTTTTCTTTTATTCTCAATAGTTGAAAGTATGTTTCAAACCTAACCCCACTGCTGTTTTACTAGAAGAACACTGTATTCATGTGTAATGACAAGGTGTATTTCTGGTCAGCTATGCACTGCCACAACAGAGTGGTGCCAGGAATGTAAAATCAAACTGTGATGTTTGGGTACTGTTGAATTATAACCAGTCCTGTGTGTGTGCGTGTGTGTATCAGCCTCTCTGCACCTGAAACCCTGAGCATATCATTCTGCTCCTTAAAGAGATTAAGCCAGCCATCTGGTTAACTTAGCAGACTCAAGTGGATGACAGAAGATTCCTGCTCTTTCATAATATCCAGTCCTGCTTCCCCGCATGTATGCCAAGGAATCTACACTCATATCACCTCGTGCTTATTTCTATTCAAACGCGCAGATCACACATAAAGATAGTCACTGACAACATTAATTCATGCCTTCACCCTAAACAAGAGGGGAGTTAATATTTCATTATTATTTATCCAGAATGTTTGAGTCCCATTTGAGACCACTCAGTATAATATGTACAAAATTCTATGGTTCACCCATAGAATCATTCATTAAGTGCTGCAGGAACGAAATACCGGAAGTGAGATAGCAGTTTTTCCCTTCTGGTTAACTTATCTCGAAGTCAACAGATTTTTTAAATGGGCTTTTGGCTGGATGCCTGCAATAACAAGTGGGGTTAACACAAGCTTGAGAGACTTTAAGGTTCCATGACATAAAATACGTCAGTAAATACCTCAGCTCTTAAATTCTGAAGCCTTTACTTGTTTTAAAAAAGGTGGTTGCTAACAAATGGCTAAATGACTTCTGGTGATTCCACTTATGTTTTAAAAATAATAAAAAAGTATTTATTTGTGATTATTATCTTGCTGAACAAACATGTATATATCATAAACAAAATCCAATGGAAAATTTCCCATCTGTTTTTTGCCGAGGAAACCAGGGCAACCTTAACTGCCAGGTCGGCCTATGAAAACAAAGGTAATTCCTAGGGCTGCCCTGTAATAGTCAACCAAACGTTAGTCGACCAGAAAGGTCATTACTCTGCAAGATTTCATTGGCCACTTAGTAGCAGGGGGAAAAAAACAAAAAAACAACAACGTGAAACTCTATTTGGAGCTGCACTGTGTCAAAAAAACAACAAAACCTATATGACTAGACCATGTGGGAATTTAATTTGAAAGGACAGACACAGGAAGAGGCCACGCTCAGCAGTCAGACAGGAGTCACAAACCAATCACAGCCAACAGACATACTTCCCTCCTTCAGTAAATATTCAGTCTGATAAATATGGAAAAGTTGATCATGTTAGTGCAGGACTACCCAGAGCTTTACATCTGTCCCATGGACGATAGACCTACACACTTATAAACAGTGCCTGGGAGAAGATCAGCTCTGCACTCTTGATTTCAGGTAAACAGGTACAGTGCTTGATAAGGTTGCTTAGCAATCTCAGACGCAATCTGCTGCCGTACTCTTAAAAGCTGGCACAAAAACGTCACCAAAGTAGCGCCCAGTGCCTGACCTCATGTTTTCCAGGCGGTTAAAGACACAGCAATTTTACACTCCCTGATTTCCAGGGCTGGTACCTGCGGTTATTACACAGGCTAGTTAATAACATGTCGGGCAGGAAATCCAAAGTGTGGGATCATTTTGGGAAGGTGAAGGATGAACCCAAGGTGATATGTAAACTCATCTTCATTGGTCGACCACAAACATGACGTATCATCTGAAACATGGAAGTAGCTACATGCCCATTAGCCACTTAGCACAATCATTATTGCTTTGCTGACAGCGTCATTAACAGGCGGCTCGCTCAGTGTGTGACGTGCACTTGTAGATAAAATATAGGCCTATATTAATGAAGGTTCATTAGTATGGTTTTGTATTTCTCTGTAATGTAGCACAGTGTTAACAATGTTACTGATACTATTCTTTCTCACACCTTCAACTCAAACCATTGTGTTGCCCCGCCCAAAATATAATTTTAAAACTTAAATTAATACCATAAACATGCGGGCGACTTGTCGACTAATGGCCCTAAATGATGACTATTGGTCGACTAGGAAAGTTATTAGTCGAGGGCAGCCCTGGTAATTCCTGCAGCAGTCATATTCTGTACCTCAGTTTTATTGTGGGGGAAATGTTGTCTCTTAGAAAAGACCAGAGACCTGTTTTCAGTTGGATGAACAATGAATCCTCATCTCTCTATGCTTGTGAAGATGTTTGGTCCTCATAAATACAGAAATATGAAATTATTTTCTCCTCTACGGCTGGATAATGAATGAAGCATTTTTAAATAAATGGTCTGAATACTTACAATAGTTATATTGACAATACATCAGAAGTAAGCCAGATATTAAAACACTGTTTCTTACATCAACTATTATCAAGAAAATCTGACAATATATCATGCTGAAGATTCTTACTTCATATTTCCTGGACTAGCTCTCTGCATATAAAAATACACACTCAATCTCACTCTTACTCACACAGAGTCATGCTTTTAAACAGCTCCATATTGCAGGTGAAAGGAGCATCTACCCTCTCCCTCCTGGTCTGCATCTGTCTCAGCATCAGACTGCCAGAGCTGAATCCAGCAGCATCAATAAAACATGTTTCTGATCTCGCCTTTGAGGGGAGAGAACACGTCTTCAGGGTTTTATTTTAGTTGCTTCCATTCTGGGTCCGATTCACATCCAAGAATCATCCTACACTTTCACTGGGAGGCTAGTTTATCCGACTCTGCAGGGCTGAGGCAGTTTATGGTGCTGTGTTTGTTTTGATAAGGTTCATTCCGTGAGAAGATTCAGTCGGAGTGTGTCTCTACATAAAACATATTTTGCATTCCTTCGGCATATGTTTCACATTTGATGCATGAATTATTTCACCTGCCAGTCCGTCTGTCTGGCAGCGTACTTCAAAGTAGATGTTGAAATTACATTTTCTTGAACGAGCTAGAGTGGTTTACTTCAAGACCAAGACAGTCTGACCACTTGATGTGACATCAAATAGGCAAACCAGTGTTCCTTCATGTCCAATTCCCAACAAACATTTAACTGAATGGTTGCAAATAAAATGTTTGTTCTGAGGCAGACTGGTGTCGTTTGTGTACCTTGTGTTTGTTTGTCTGTGTGAACTCAAACGGCGATGATTGTGAAAACTCAATTTAGACTTAACAGGCAAATATGCATCACAAAAAAGGGGAGTTTTAAAAATCAATATAGTTGGTGATGAAAGACGCAATGAAATGGGTGACATACAAAAGGCATGAATAGGGGCGTCGGTGGCTTAGAGGTAGAGCAGGCGCCCCATATACAAGGCTGTTGCCGTAGTGGCCCGGGTTCGACTCCAGCCTGTGGCCCTTTGCTGCATGTCACTCCCTCTCTCTCTCCCCCTTTCACGCTTAACTGTCCTATCGATTAAAGGCAAAAATGGCCCAAAAAATATATTTAAAAAAACAAAAGGCATGAATAAAACCCACAGTCTCAAACATGGAACAGTGAAAGAGTCAAAACGCAGAAATCTCTTCACATGTGTGCTCTGATTGTGGTCATGAAAACATCCCATAATAAGGTTAAGACTTGAGGCAGGCTGAAAACAGTAAGCCAGGCTGAACGACACATTTTCTTCTTCAAATAGGAAATACTAGGTACTCGTACCTGAACAAAGACAGTGAAGAAGATCACAGTGATGATGGCAGTGAGGAAGATCTCTCTCATGGCAAAGTGTTCCTTGTTCAGCAGGAAGCCAAGGGAGAAAGCGATGGCACCTCGCAGGCCACCGTAGGCAACAATAAACTGGTCCTTGGTGGTCAGCTTGACGATGCGGAACTTGTTGATCACGAAGGTCAGACCAACCACACCTGGGGAGGACAATGTAATGTGAAAGCAAGTTTGGGGTTTGTGGCTGTGTATGCATTTTACAGACTGAGATCTTACAGTGTCCTTTCTGACATTTTAAGATGCCAGTGCTTGCCATTATGATAAGACCATAACAAAAAAGTATACCTAAGTCAAAATAACACAATTTTTGTGTGCTGTTCACACAGTCATTGCTTTGATTTATTTTCACATAACTAATAAAACCAACTTGCAAAGACTTGACACTTGATGTAGCCAGTCCATCACAGTGAAAATCCTATCTGCTTTTCTCCCCCAAAAGCATGCTTGGTAACGCATTGTCCCTTTTTTCCAAACAATCTGCACTTGTGGATATGGTGTTATTATAGTGGAAAACCCATCTCCAGCAAAGTCTGCTATTTGAATTTGGAATAAATGAAAACCAACTGCAGCCTGGAAGATTAAAAACACTAAAGCATTCTTTGGAAAGTAGGTCACAGTACTGCAAAATATGTCATTTGCAGTAAACAACCAACAAAGAAGTGCCTGTTATGAGGACCAGGAGATATAAAGTTTCCAGCGTCCCTGCTGCCATATACATGTTAACAATAGATACTTAACTGTTGTCAGTATATTGCTTATTTGCACTGCAGAACCTCCAACTCAACCACTCTGTAAACTGTGGGTGCTTTCACACCTGCCCTGTTTGGTTTGGTTCAGTTGAACTCTAGTTTGTTTGCCTGTGGTTCGTTTGGGCAGGTGTGAACACAGCAGTCACACTCGGGTGCACACCAAAACAACTGGACAGACGTTCTTGAGGAGGTGGTCTTGGTCCGGTTACTACCGAACTTTGAGGTGAGAATGTGTTCTGACCACAGAACTGCAGTACAGCCCTGTAAGGGACACTAAAGACACTTTGGGCAACCTATAACCTGCAAAACCATTGCAATGATCCTTTAACTGACAGGACAAAGAACTGCTGAGTCGTTTTCCATCACAAGATCTTGTCTCATGTGATACAACTAAGATATGCATGACTATTGACAGCAACAACTCAATCACAGACAACATATTTGGGTTTGGAATGTCTACTCAAAGCCTTAACAGCTCCTCACACCATGAATGTCAAATAAAGAAGTCAGGATGCACGAATGAATGTGCCTCATCGTTCTTTCACTTTCAATCTCTCTCTCCAGCAATGTTAATTTCTCTAGTATGACAAATCATCAACAGAAGGACTTGTGACAGACTGATGTCAACACGAAATCCTTTGCAGCGCTTCCTCTCACACACTGACAACTTCACGATGGAACCTGATGGTGAA
Organism: Epinephelus moara; assembly: GCF_006386435.1. Taxonomy (NCBI): domain Eukaryota; kingdom Metazoa; phylum Chordata; class Actinopteri; order Perciformes; family Serranidae; genus Epinephelus; species Epinephelus moara. Next base: position 24,957,661 of record NC_065511.1, on the reverse strand, counting down.
ATTTAGTCCTGTCAGTGTTTCCAGTTCCCTTTCTGAAAAGGTCTTTCACACAAAGACAGCCTTTTTGTGTAACTTGCAACTCACTTCAAAGACTACCAGAATACACTTATCTACTTAGAAAATAAATTGTCAGCAAGTTTACTTGTGCGCTTTTTGGTTTGCAATTAAGACCCGTTACTGAAGAATCTGTTAAATAAAACACAAAATAAATAAAACACTTAATGGAGAATTCTGTGTAAGTGTAAATGTGTCATGTAGACATTTATCAGAACCACATTATCAAAAACATCTTGCGTGACTCAACCCCAAAAACGGACAACGTAACAAAGCAGCAACATTTTCTCTGTTCTAGGTCAACCGTTTCCCCTTCATACGGTATTGCTACACATTCCAGCATGGCACTATTGCGTGTATTTAAAGAAGTTGTGAGAATCACTGCAGCAGAGCTGACCTATGACCCGTGCCACCAGACACAGAATGACAGTGACGGTGACGAAGGTCCAGTTCCAGGCGTGAGGTCCGTCCACCGTGGCCACACCCAGAAAGATGAAGATCAGTGTCTCGCTGACGCTGCTCCACATTTTCAGAAAGTACTTGATGGTGGTGTGGGACTTGTGGGATATGTTGGCCTCTACATAGGGTCGCATCACCGCTCCGCATGCTATTAACCTGGAAGGAGTAGAGACAAAGGTGTGCTCAGAGGAGATATGTATACATTTTTGGATGTAATCAAAATGAAACACTGTTTAACATATCATTAAAATGAAGCTAAGTAATTTACAAATGTTAAGAGGAATGTCACCTTAGAAGAAGTGGTAGCTTTACTTGCATTATTAGCAACAGTGATGACAGAGTTTTCCACTAAAGGAGAGTTGTATACCCGGCCTGAGTTCCACACTGACTTTGGAAACATGTGACGTCAAGATGTCTACCTCCCCGTCTGGTGACCACTTCTCTATTCCATTCTGGTGTCATGCAATGTTTCTATGTTAAAAATGCAGAGGCCAGAAATGACCGTAATTCATATCCCATTAGCCGCAGCAGCTGCTCAACATTCACCCGCCTCTCCTCCCCCATGTCAATATTGGTTTGGTTCTCAGGGCTTTAGGGAAATGATGAAAGGAATTCAGACCAGTAAGCTGTTTTACTTCTTCATAAACACCTCCACAAATCTAGTTTTTGATGTGAGGTGCAAGAAGACAGCCACAGGCTTTGGAAGAAATCGTCCTTGAAGCTACGTGTCCTCCGGACATGACTCAGAGGGGACACTCAGTATATCATCACCTCCTGTTTGCAACATCAATAACTCTGAGCACCATATACAGAAAATGTACTGAAACTACTGGAAGAGCTTATGAGAAATGGCGCCTCAGGGGATGTTGAGAAGCCAATAAATTAAGGCTGGGTTTAGGTGACGTTGGATCAGTTTAATTCATTACACCACTGGTTATAGTGAATGTAAAAAGCTACGATTTACAGCTGAGTTACTGTCGCAGGGGAAAGACTGAAATAGATTTTCCCTGCAGTTGCAAGGTTCAATATAGAGTATGACATCTCATCACTGAGGAAGGATCCACATATTAAAAACATGCGATACAAGAGGGACGTCCCTGAAACAGCTGGAGTATTTCACAGATACCAGAGCACACTGGACACACTTGATCCTAAATTTGTAAATGCAGATCCTATGGAGTAGTAAAAGCCTATATGCCTATAAATGTATGCCTATAAAAGAAACCAATTAGGGTTTATCCTCAAAATTCAGGTTGTTTTTGGTGAAATTTGGTAAAAGCAGAAAATGATTAACCATACATTCACACCCCAAAAGGAAAATAATACTATGAACTAAATAAAGCGGTGGCAAAGTGACGTTTCACTTGTACAGAGATAACACATTTAAGTCTATTTATATAACCATCACCCAAACTTACGCCATGATGCCAGAGAGGTGGAACATCTCAGCTGACAGGTAGGCCATGTAGCTGTACACAAAGACAAAAAGTGGCTCTATGACACGTGTGTGGGAGGTGAAGCGTGACGTGAAGGCGGCCAGGATCCCATAGATGGCTCCCACTAGGACGCCACCCAACGCAACCACCAGGAAGGAGATGACTCCCAGGAAACAGTCCATCACTGTCACCGTGCCAGCACCTGCAAACTCCTCAAACAGGTGGTATAACACCTAGGAGAGGAGGAGTAAATGGTTATGAATAGGTAACAATAGAAACAAAGCAACAGGGTGTTGTTAGGATGACTCTAGTGTGTTTCATAAACCTTCACTTTGTGGATGTATTGATTCTGAGACTGTGAACAAAAGAGGAGTATAGAATAAAGACGTCACGATGAAAGTGCTTTTAAAATAGATTTGGCTACACGCAGAAAAAAAGACAGGATAAATGTCAGAGCAGACCACAAATCCACAACTAAAGGTAAATCATGACAGACTGGTGATTTGAAAAACTGTTAAGCCAGCAGACGTGTTGTCAGGTTCTGTCTTAGTTCTTACTGAACATGCTTCTGGATATGTAAAGACTGAGTACATCCTTTAACTGTTCCGCAAGGAGCAGTTAAAGGATGTACAATTGTGCCAAATGGATAAAAAGATACTTCTGCTCTGTACCAAGCCTTTGCTAAGTATCTCACTATGGGGATCTACACACTCCGGCTTGTTCAACTGTGCGCTGGAGCCAAACTTGTAGCTGAACATATGACCTGGAGACAGTGGGCAAATGTCCTGGTGATGGAGCAGATTTATGGAAACATTTAGCACAGTTTTTACTTCAAGTGTTGTGACAGATGATGTCAAAAAAACTGGCTGGTGAAACTGAAGTTGGTGCATCAGATAGCTATGGTGCTAGCATTGTCAGTAACTTGATACTGTAGGTGGTGCTGTTTGTGTACAGGCCAACTGCTGTGCTGTGAGCTGAGGATTATTATGTGCTGAACGACTTGCAAGTGGATCACTTGCTGTGTGTCGACAGCTTAAGTCCAACTATAAGGTTTAAAAAAATATTCACTTAATACACAACCTGATCTGACGATAACACCCAGTGACTGAGTTTTTAGCTGCTTCACAAACTGCTGAGCTTAACACCAAATTTCTAATTTGTGTCAATGGGAAGCCTTCTGGGTGGCAAGTTTTACAAATGACTTGATGATGGTCTACATAAGGAGACTACGCTATTTCTTTCTGGACATCAGAGTTTCACCTGCCACCCAACTACAGCTCTGATAATGATATATAAGTTTGTCAGGGCTACAATCAAAGGTTTATACCTAAGCATACCATATGCATTCTTGACTGAGAACTAGGGATGCCACTCAAGTTTTATGCCTCCAATTTCGATTATTATTATTTAATATTGAGTATCACCCAATACAGAGTCCTGATCCAATACTTCTTTCTTCCTAGATAGTAGAGCTGCACAGTGCAAACTTCAAGTACATTAAAGTTATTAAAAATCAATCCAGTGAATATGCTTGGCAACTGAAAAGCTCTACCATGCATTAATAAAAAGAGGCTGCATCCAAGCTGTTCCTTAATCTTATTATTAAAAAAAAAAAAAAAATACTAAATAAAAAAATCCTTTCTGTAATCATTTTGGCTTTGTTGCTGTCTGAAGGGGAATTTATCTCTCCCTTTAATTCCCCAGTGAGAGAGTATTCTCCAGTGTTTGTTGCTTCCATGCAGTCTTTGCCTGTGTTACCTGAATGAACTGCATTCCACTGAGTGTTTATTTTTGATGTCTGTACTTTTTTTTACGCGAATTACATCAATTAATTGCTCTTATTGTTTTTTTGCTCATGGGGCTTTTGTTACACTTGCAGTAGCATGATGAGCGCCTGTGGTGAAACACTGTGTACCATAGATAAAAAACAGGCAAAACGCAAGATACTCTCTCACACTGAGATGAAATAAAACACGTGCACATGACTTAGGTAAATAACCTAAATAAACAGTCTCAGAACAGGGAATATTTGCCTCCCTTTCATGTCTATTCAGCAAGAGCAAAGTATAAAACATTTGCTTGCAGTGGAAAGGCAAATTTGCATCTTCATATTGTGTGGTTTTCAACTTTGGTGAACACCGACTGGCGAAGTCACAGCCTTAATCAATGGCGAAGCAGTATGTGTCCAAGACAAACTGATTTTTGTTGTGTCTAATCAGCCAATACCATATGATACTGACCATGAAAATCACAAACTGCCCTAAATAAGAGATGCGGCCTGGCTGGCAGTAAGTTGGGAGACAGGGATGGAAAATAAGAACACTGTAACATCATATTTTGCTGTATTAGCTAGCAAGCTAGCTTTCCATCATATCAGGCACTGCCCACATTCAGCACGAATATCGCCACAACGAGCAATAGTCACTCACTTGCCTGCCTTCGCTCATGTGTGACCATGCCCTCATACTGTATTTTGCTGTTGTTTATGGTGTGTGATGTTTGCCACAAACACGGAGTGGAGAGACAGATGGACAATCGAGATCTTTGAGATCAGATTGGGATATCCCTACTAAGACGTGCTTCTAATCTACCAGTCTACCACATATTTCCTGTCCTGGTAACTCACCACAGTGACAGCATCATTGAGCAGTGATTCGCCAAACACCAGGATGTGCAACAGTTCATTGATGTGTATCTCCTCAAACACAGCTAGCACAGCGACAGGATCCACAGCTGAGATGATAGAGCCAAACAGCAGACAGGGCAGCAGGTCTATCTGGTGGAGATTGGATGGATTGGCCGGCTGGATCTGACACACAGCATACAGCAGACCACCGATGAAGAAAGCGTTCCACAAGGTCCCCACAACAGCAAACATCAGGATGGTGCCGAGGTTCTCCATGAAGGGACGGATGGGCAGGAAGTAGCCGGCATCCAGGATGATTGGTGGCAGCAGGCAGAGGAAGAACAATCTGGAGTCCAGCACGGGGGGTACCTGTTCTCCAGCTAGTTTGATGAGCCCGCCGACCAGCAGACCCACCGTAATCAATAGGCAGCTCTCTGGCACGATACCGGACAGACGTGGAATCAGGTGGAACCCTGGGATAATGGAATGAAAAAAGATAAGATGCAATGTCATGGAGAGAGAGAGAGAACAAGAATGAGGGAGAACAAGAATGAGGGAGCGATTTATCTGGAAATCAATTAATGGACTCATTGCTTTAGGCCTTAACGGTATCTGTGAGCCTCTGTGTGTTTGTTTGTTTGTGTGTGTCTCTGAGTGATGAGTGAGTTAGGAGTATCTGGAATTGTTCCCATTGGTTTTCATTTTACAAAAAGCAACACTGCAAAGGCAAACTGAATACTGTCAACTCTACAAGAACAATCAGCTGTGATATACCACACTTCAGTGATTACAGGCACCACCCTGGTGCCAAATTTAACTTTTGCCGAGTTCTTAAGAAATTTCAGCATAAACCAATATTTTGTGTTCGTAGAAAATGCAGAGGGAAAAACTTCTGATTTTGCATAGGCTATGCAGACATGTCAGAGCTCGCCTGCCCTTAAGTGCTCACTAGAACTACGACCTGTCTGTAACACAAACCAGCCACAGATATTCTCAGCCTGTGTTTGACACCTGAATAAAATGGTATCTCTGGCCTTTGAGCTGAAGGCTGGGTAAACAACATAAGGAGTGTATTGTATCGTGTGAAGGTACTGGTATGACATATAGCCAACACAATGGCCTTGTGAATTCTTAAAGGAAAACATGGAAATAATATGCAAAACATTTACTGTAGACAGATCTCACATGACATGTTCAGCAAGTCAAGGCTGCCGTGATCCCACATTTAGGAGGTGAGTTTTATAAAAAAAAAATGCTCCCAGTCAAACAAAAATACAGTCTTTCAGCTTCTATTTGTCTTCTCTTTTACATACTAATCCAATTCTGGAGGAGTTCCACATAATTGAAATAACCTTATGCAATTATCTACTATTACTCAAGGCTGCATGGCTCACATGTCACAGCACAAGCGGCTTTGCAGGGATCTCCGAGAGATTGTTAATGTTAATGCCTTTACAAGCAGTGAGACTTACCGCCTAACTACAGACAAAAGCTGCTTGACTTTAAAAGGCTGTCTTTTTGACTTGAAAAAGGCTGGCACGACATGGGTAACTTAGTTAATATGGGTCTAAAAATACCATCTCTCCTGAGCTGCTGAGAAGTTTGACATAAATCTCTAAACACAGACAAGGCTACATATACACACAGTGAGGTGACGGAAAAACTGCAGCCTGCATAACTAGTTAGCAAAAGAAGGTGAAGATTTCACAGAGACCGCAGCATGCATCCCATAGTGAGAAGTCTTTCCTCGGCTATATTTACAGTACACTACAGCAGCACACAGACATGTCATCTTCCAGCTGGAACGGTACCCGCTGACGACATGCTGCATTAACACTCACACACAAACACACAAAGAAATATGAACCACATAAGGCTACATGCTCACACACAGGCTAAACAATCTTCTAGGGGCAGATAAAGAATGGCATATCAGACATTATCATGGTGAAACTTAATCTGCCAGCACTGCAAATAATATTGCCACTACAATAAACTTTGAATTTGACTTTTAATTTTTAATGTGTGAGTTACGTGCAACACAATCTCTGATGGTACAAGCTCACATGTTAGAAATGGCACCTGCTTTCAGTGCCTCAAAAGGATTCAATGCCCTTGTGAATGGTACAATGAGAGCTGTATTTTGCAGTCAGTGTGCGAGTGTTTTTATGAGAGGCAGACGCAGAGGGCCTGACATGCTAATTGAGACATGTCAACAAGTTGTTCCTCATATCCACCCTGAGCTGCAGCTATTCTTTGGAAATATGTGGTCCACCCACCCCTATAATCTTATTTTTAAATGGATGAATAGAATTTTAGCCCATGTTGCTTTGTGAAGCTTGGATCAAAGCACCCACAGCAGCACACACGTTAAATTATCAAAAAGCAGCATGGCTACAAAGTGAGCTCTTCAAGACAAGAGTGGACGGTGCAGTGACAGCAGCACCATCTGCCACAGTAGCCACAGGGTGTGTTCCCTCCTGAGCCAATAGGGGTGGGGCAGGCAGGTGAACAGCTTGGGCCTGCTCCAGTTTGCTTACGTCTGCAGACTGAGGATAGTGGAGCAGCTAATTAATATTCACTTATGAGCACATTGCACAGTTCGTTATGCGATGGCCAGGTCTTGCACACATGCTGCCAGAAAACAAGAATTACCACTGAAAGTCACGACATAAAAGATGGAATGTTGCAGAGCTTTGTCCAAAGAGTATGTCAAAGTATCAGAAGTTCTCTGAGGGAATTCAAGACATCTGAGGTAGGGGGAGGGGTGTTCATACTTGGGCAGCTTGAGGACAACACTATTAGTGTTCAACAAGTGCATGTCTGTGGATTATGCAGCTGCATTCAGTTGTAGCTCTGAAGCTTTGAGGAAAGATAGCGAGGGAGTCTTTATCTTAAATGGTCTGATCTAAGGAGACCTAATTTTCCCACTGCGAGACGTCAGAGACTGAGTGCTCTTCTTTTTCCAATGCACTTTATTGGAAAACAGGCACCACCCACAGCTCCATAGAGGCTTAGCAGCCAGGTGGGCTGACAAAAGATATTCTGTGATAACTGCTTGAAACACAGTAAATAGAAACCTTCTGTGCCTCCCCCCCGATGGCTTACATGGCAAGCAGGATGTAAATTCCACAGCTTGTTCTGAGACTATCAACTGCACATAGTCTCTTCAGAGGAGACTCTAGGCTTCAAAATGAGAGCTAAATTAGCACCACGAATTACCACATTAATGTGCACAACATCTCAACCCCCTATAGACCCTGCTACATAATTAAGAGGCTGTGTCTAAGCGTTTGAGACTTCAACACTGCACAGATCTCTGCTAAGAATGGATGACACCAGATAACGCGAGTGGGCCGGCACACCTCCAGTTGGCTAATTGGTTCCCAGCTGAACAGAATAGATTACAGTGACAGGCCTTCCACGGGATTTATACTCATAATAGCATTTTATGTGATTCTGCCAGTAACTGAGAGCTAATATCTGTTTATCACCTTGCTTTATTACAATTGACTGTCAACACCTGCAAAGAATTCAATTAGTCCCCTTTTAACAATTTGGCTTCAGCAGAACATCATGTATGTACATGAGGTCTGCTAAATACCACATGCATGTAGCATTCGCCTTAATGGAAGACAAGCATGTCCAGCCGGTGGCAAACTGACAGAGGGCAGCAGACGTCAACGCACACAACAAGGTGTTATGGGATCCAAGGAAACACGATCTGCTAACAAAGAGTGTTTACCTTTTCAAGTCAGGAGCTTTGTGCCCTACATTTCTGAGCAAACACATTGCACATGTATGCTATGCACTGGAAGAATAAACAGTCTCTGTCAACAGCTGACAACAAGTGAGGTCCACATCTTAAAGAAACTGAAATAGTCCAAGAAGAGAGCAAGCAGCTTCCAACTACGATCTATAAGGGGTGTAATTTAATCCTAATAATCAAGTTATAGCATGCCTACAGCATGTGTAGGGGAAATTACAGAATGGAATGCTCTTTATGACGTAACTCAGAAAACTTGCCGAGAAACACATGCTTGTTTTCAGCAGTGTCCACAGGGAGTACTTCCAGTGGCTTCACAAATCCATAAACCCAAACATTTACACCTGGGAGTGGCCTAGTTAGACAAACTTCATCTGTTGGCCCATGAGCAGCCAGAGGGAGAACTCCTGGTCGTGCAGAGTGTTTTTACACTCACTTTAAGACTTGCCCATACTTCAAAGTTCTACTTAAAAGACTCAAGTAAAACTGAATTCAAACGGTGGCATGGAAACCAAGAGGGAGTATTATTAGAAGACGAGGAGTCCCATGATCCCTTGTGTTAAGTGTTCTTCCGAGTGACATTAAGTAATGAGCATGAGCCAGGGTGCTTTTGGCTCCCAGCTTTCACTCCTTGAATCACGATCCATAAATAAAGGCCACAGTGAACTGGCATTGGAAGCTTAATCAAGCAATTAAAAAATGACAGGCATATGACAACTGTGACAGGCTCTTTTTTTTTTGAATATCTGAGTATCAACACATCATATCAGGTTCTGTTGGGGTTTTCCTGCCAATATTATCACTCACCATCTTTTCATATCATAGCAAAGCCTGGCAATTCTCATTACTTCAGTATAAGATCTAGGGCTGGGCGGTATACTAGTTCATACCGAAAACTGGTATTTATTTTCATTATGATATGAATTTTTCATATACCGCAATACCGGTTAATAGCCCAAACAACATCCGGAACGTGCACGGCGGGAAAGTGCTTCAGCGGGGAACCATTTCACCGCTGCACACCACAGGCACACTTGAGTGGGTGAGAGTGAGAGCACAGAGAAAAGTTTAGAGGCGAGAATGGCTGCCGGAGAGTCCTGAAAGTGACGACCCAGAAAAACTCATACCAAAAAGAGCAATGTTCCCCCTATATGCAGCTAGCAGCGGCACACCACTGTTTACAATTCTCCTCTTCTCTCTGTTTCGCCCTGACACATAACCCTAGCCCTAACCCTAGCCCTAACCCACCCACCCACACACACAGGTGAGCACACCAGAGCACAGCTCGGGCCACATTTTCCTGACCAAAGCTGACCCGCCCCAAGTCTGAGCATGGCACTTATGGAGCGGAGCCTGTGTTGCGTTCAGGCGTTGCCATGTAAATAACAAATTCCGGCACTTGAATAGGCCATAGCACAACACAGCAGCATGTCAGGTGGGCCGAACACGAGCAAAATACCGTCAAATACCGTGAAACCAATATGATTTAAAAAAAAAAAAGTGATATGAAAATTTTGTCATACCGCCCAGCCCTAATAAGATCTAAATCTTCACAGCACCAGAGCTTACATTCTTGAGTCTGTAAACTTTGCAAAAATAGTATTTTGCACTCAGGCTCGCCCCAGCAGAAGCTGTGGAACAATACTCAGCAGCTCACAGGAATTTCTTTTCACACCTCTAGGATAGAAAATACTTAAACTGTTTGAATGTCCCAACTTTGCAAAAGAAAAAAAATCCATTTGCACAAAACCTTCAATAAAAAGATGGACAGTGTAGCCCTTGAGGACAGAGTAAACAGGTCGCGACTGGCTGGACTCAACGGATTACTGCTGGTGCCTTGAGCAACGGCACACTCAACACTGAATCCAAGAATGACATTTTAAATGACCCATTATCATTCATGGATGACCAGGAGGGACAAGTGAGGACTGTGCAAGCTCGACAACCAGGGGAATCAGACAAAAAGCCATTTCAGCATCAGTACTTCCTGTTCTAAGTGTAAAAAATCTCAAAACATGCAGGACTCAGGACAAAAGGCTCAGTGGAGGAAGACTGAAACGTCCAAGCTTGGTGAAGTGGTGACAGTTAACACATTCTTTAACCTCTCCAGCATGACTCCAATTATGGGCTTCAGTACTCATCAAGTGAAGAGCCATATTGCAGGAGATAAGATACATGAAAAGGAGGGCAGTGAACTTCAAAGAATAACTCATGGCACACAGCTGCAGTGTGGCCAAGACATATGTATGAAGCATATAGGCGGTAAGTGTAATCCGTGGCAGAAAAAAAAAACTGTGCAAAACATCTGTAACGGTTTATATGCCAGATTCTTGAGCTGTAAGATCAGGAGGTTCATTTTGGCTGCTCGTCAATAATGGCAGGCATTGTGTCCTTGCCCCTCTCCCTCCTGAGAGCCTTTATGCACCAAGGTTATTGAAAACCAGTAAAGGGTAACAGCTCTTTTACTTCCGCATGTGTACCCAGCATCAGTACAGCCTGATACTTGTTACACACGATCATTTCCAAAGCCAGGAACTGTGTCCTGTTGCCAGGTGACTAATTGTTCAATGCTGGCAACCAAATCTGCAGGACCGAGCAAGCACAAAGGAGAGAAAACATTTAAACAGTAGCTTTGTTATAGAAGGTGATTGATGATACATTTATTTGATTCTCCTCCTAGAAATGGAGACGTTAAAATGGCTGGCTGGCTTTCCAACACCATAACATATTGATGTTCACAGAGAGGTCAAGAAACACATTTATTTCAGGGTGATGTAGGCTTTGTTCCGGACAAGAGGGCCGTGTGAAAAATAAGCTTTTATGAGTCATTGTTTGATTGTTTGGAGCAGACCATTGTGCTTCTCAAGTTGCTTGCGCAAGACGAGTGTTGGTTTAAATTATTAATAACGGCCTGCTGCTGGTATATTTCAGTATGATCCTTGACGCCATATCTGCACAACAATACTGCCGGCTCACATGGGGGACTCCTCACATGATGGCTGTTTCTGAGAAACAGAATTGTGTGATCCTTACTGTAATTTACAAGCACATGTTCCACAATAACTACTGAATGGAGCACAATTCAGTGACAGAATTAAATGTCTGTTACAAGCATAAACATTGTAGATATCACCAGTAGATCTACCTTTATTAGGTTGTCTTGTGACTCACAAAAAATAGTCATGTATTATAAAGTTGACAGAGTCTAAGCCACTGATCTACTGATGAAATGGAAAACTGTGTCAACTGCAACCACTAATTGCCAGGATGTCCTTCGGCTATGACGCCTAAAATGATGACTACTGCTTGCAACCCTGTGGCACAACTACAGCTTGGATAACCATTAAACTGGTCAATATTCATTATTACTTTAAAGCCTATTTACTTAAATGTCATGAATATGGAGTAATCTTATTAAATGAGAGGCAAAGACATCTATTTCAAAGATTAAAGGCATCTTTTTCTTTAAAAAAAACTTGAAACTTCTGTGCTAAGTTATAACCTAAGTAACACATTGAAAATAAGATGTGTGTTGCTTGTAACCAGACTTAAAAAAAAACAGTGAAAGTAGCCACTGTGATGTCACCCATTAGTTTGTGGAATCCTGTTTTGAAGCCTGGAGTTCACCATTTTGGATTTTTTTAAGTAAGAAGAGAATATGTTTGGACAAGAGAGTGAAGCTGTGGAGGAGCAAGGTGTGGATCAGTCTGTGAGCCCAAAGACGCAGCCTGTCACTCAAACTGTCGACACCCTCAATTATGTGCAAATTTAAGCCTTAATAGAATGTAAACGGAGAAGTTACATAAAAAGCCCCCATTCACAAATAGATAATTTAGCTATAGAGACCAAAAACACTTTTTGTACCAGGCTGCGAACATGTTTATATGTACTGTAAAGTTGAGCATTTCAACATGGGTGTCTATGAAGATTGACTTGCTTTTGGAGCTAGTCTCAAGTGGCCAGTAGAGGAACTGCAGTTTTTGGCACTTGGCTTCATTTTTCAGCTCCAGAGAGAGCCGCTTGTGACACATTTACTCAAGCTTTGCCAAGGGTGGGGTTTCTAATGATGTACCTGGAATCTTTCCCACACAGGCATTATCGATAAGGACAATATTATGGCCCATATCTCTTAATGGGTTAGTCAAATCCTGTAACTTTGGACTCCACACAACAATTATTGTATTACTTGAACTTACTCATAGAGAGTCATATGTCTTGTCAAAGTCTGACCAGACACTGTCTGGGTCTTAAAATTCAAATTATATTAAGCCCATTCCTGGTTGATTCTGGCACACTGCTTTAAATTTCAATTTCATTTACTAAATGCCGTGATTGAATTTAAAGAATATAGTAACTGTAATATGCAGAGCACAGTTCAACAATGATTATACAGGTAGTTTATTGGTCAACCTTGTGAAACTGATAGTGTCTCCCACCTTTGTTATCGCCTATTGTTTACCATAGATACAGCAATCCTTTAAGGAATGGGCAGGTCTCTGAGTGAACCATTTACTTAGCAAACAAATGAGGTACACAACTGAGGCATTCCTGAAACACTTAATCAAGACTTAATGGATCTTAAGAAATTAAACATCTGCATTTTGCAAATTCAAAAAACACCCTGTGAAAATAGATTTAAGATCACAGTCACGTCTACTAACTACGAGGCAAAAAACTTTTCCACAGGTGTAAGAATCAGCAAAAACCAAAGGAGTGGACAAATAAATCAATAAAATCTGACACTGGCTTTTCACTGCATCGCAGTAAAACCAGGTTACAGCATTTTTTTTAACAATGATTGATGAAATTACAGTTCTGGGCCTTACTATTAAACTGTGACAAAGGACACTTTTCTTAGCTGAAGCACTTACATGCCCACTCAAAGTGGAGTGGTTCCCTCCTGACCTCTGGAACCTGAGTGTGCCCACGCTGTCCCAGGAATTAATGAGTATAGTCTCCTGCATTTCCCCTTATACACTGCTGCTGCTGTCTTATAAACAACAAAAACACAAAATAACAAATTATCTGACTGCAGTATAAATACCTGTAATTCCACTAATGTACGTTTATGTCTGTATGTGCTTGAATAGCTCTTAAAGACAAATGTAGTGAGTATAACATTAAATAATTCTCATTTGCGCCTCTAATTCCTGATACTACAAGTCTGTTAATAACAAAAGAGGCTTGCGTTGATAACAACTAGTTATTTCTTTATTTGCACAGCCAAAACAAAGTCGACAACCACAATAATAAAACTGTAGCACTGCAGAGAACATGGTCATGACTATTAAATCACTGCAAGCCTCACACGGTGTGGTTGTTATTGTATCGTTTAATGAATATCTGCCATTATCTGATGCAACACGCCATAAAGTAAGATACTAACAGTCAAAAATGTTCTCAAAGTATGCATTCTTGTTCAACAGATCTGTATCATGACATCACATATTATTTCTCTGACTCTGCTCACTCCCTTTTCTTCACTCCTACTGACAGGAAACAAGGCTCAGGTTGCAGTCCAACTGTCACTACAACAAAAACTATTCTCAGATAACAGCACCTCTGTATGTACTGCTGTGTGGCTTTCGTGGAGTCACACCGAAGTAACACACACCTCTTCAAATTGTTTGCCTAGTTGTGAATTATGAATGGTAGGTGAGACTAACTGGACTTGTAAGGCATGTTACAAGGAACCTCACTGGAAGGAAAGGGACGATGAAACCAAGCTGCTTCACAGCTATCAAAAGGAAATACTAAAAGGTGTGTCCCACCACCCACTTGTGAATTATTACTACAGAATATTGCCAGATCTTATAAAAGTGAAAGCTCTACATTAAGCTGGTACCTGGAGAATGTTTGATGAGGCTATAAACTATTTTAAGCATTACACTTTAGAAGTGTACTCATTGTTTATGAGAGTTTCTTGTTACATGCTGCATTGAAATGAAAGTGGAACAAGGTCATTTAGATAATAGCTTAACAGATCCTTTCAAACACATCCTTCCCCTACACAAACAAAACAAACACTGCTCATTTAATGTGGACTATATAGCAGGTTTCCGAAGACGACTGTAGCTTTTGAGTCATAGACTGATAAAAAACATTATTACTTGTGTGTGACACTGGTCTGTAGTGTAATCACAAGAGTATGTCTTCTAACGAAAAGGACCTTGCCACTTACTTTAACACTGTTAGGGGATATTCCCAGTGAAATTACATCCCCAGGGTCTTGATTTATATAGAAAGCTTTTGCACCGGGTATAATCAATTCAAGAAAAGTACTCATGTGAAAAATAAGGACAGAAAGGCACCATGCACACTGGCAGGATTGCTTAAGAGATGAATGGATTGTGGCTGTGCTTTTAAGCTTGTAAGATATGTGGTCCATGAACGCAAATCGGACGCTGCGCCAAGGCTGAGTAGTGTTGCCGCCACATTGAGTTACCCACAGCCCATTTTCAGCCATCAGAGGGATAATCAGAGGCTTAAGTTCACCACTGTAGGCTGCTGTCAGCCCATACACTCATTCTGTCTCATTACTTTTCTCCTTCCCCTCTGCTTGCTGTACTTCCATCATTTCTTTAACTCACTCTCCTTACCCTCATCTCTCATTTTTTACTCCGTGCCCTTGAGTTTGCGTCCTAACAGAGAGCCACCCAAGCCAGGTGGTCCCCCTCTGCCTGTCCTCTCCCCAGAGACACTGGGCTTCTCGCCCAGACAGTGAGGCAGTATCCTCCCTGGCTACAGGCTGCTGCTCAGTCAGGCCCCTGATGTCACAGGCAACTGACAAGCTGCTGGCTCTTGGAAAAAGATAGCGGGGGACAATGCAGTGTTTTGTGGACAGCACAACACGAGGAGGCACTGATGACAGAGGGAGAAACATGACGGTACTTAGAGAGAAAGAGGAAGACAGGAGAGCATCAGTGAGTGGAGAGAGGAGGAGCAACAAACGGTGTCGACAGAAAATACTACAGCAACAGAGCAAAGTGAGGAGCTGGACAGATGTCTTGCAGTCTGCACCACTGTTGGGAACAATCATAAAGTGGTACACCTCAAATTTCCCTTTGGAGACATCCATGAAAATGTCGCAAGGCTCTGGCTCACAATAGCATAGCAGGAGGTTCCCCTGTGTTGAAAGCTTGCCAAATCGTTGCTGTCAAACCTCCAGACTGCTGCACCAAGCTGCTTAGTCATCACTGTAGCAAGGAGTAAGGACGGCACTAGCAAAAGACCCCCTCTACATTAGACTGACAGATCCGATGAGTAACCTGCCTGAGCAGCAATATAGATCTATCCTGTGAGTTTCCAGCTGAATTGAGCTATTCTGGTCCAACTTGTTCTGTCAGCTTGTGGCAGCTTTAATTGGTATCCAAAATATAGACTGCTGGGTGGTCAGAGATTAGACTAAAGGGTTTGATCTTTCTGTTAATTATTGTGAGCACATCTATGGCTATATGTGCAGATGTTGCAACAGCATCAAGGCTTATTTAAGTTGATTTATCTACGCTATCTCTGCTGTAGTTATCTGAACCCAGTCTTATCTTCAACATGTGATTCAAAGAGCAGCCTAATAAAACAGACAATTGTTTTGACATGCTTGTTATAATCCCTCTGAGCAACTGCTGCAAATGTGCCAAGTTGCCTTCAATGACAACCCCTGGTAGCATTCCCTGGACAGGCTGTGCTCCAATGCCGGGCTTCAGGCAACATAACATGAGTGACATTTACATGATACTCACCTAATTTCATTAAAGAGGCCAGCAGCACCCATAATGAGATTTCAAAGGGGGTCTGTATGTGTTCGTAGTCGAGGCTCAGCACAGGAAACGCCTTTTTAGTGTAGTTATGTGCTTTCTCGGTTGCTTTATGCTCGTTCAATTTTTCCGTTTTGCAGCTCTCCGGAGGGCTGGCAGCTCCAAGAGGGAACATGAACCCCCACAGCAGCACCAGAACCATCAGCAGGAGCAGCCCCCGCTCCGGGAGATTGGTACCGGTGCCAGCCGTGCTGTGTGAACTTTTCCTCGAAGGCATGTTGTTGAATTAAAAAGAAAGGGGTGAACGAAATTAGCTGGTAAAAATCCGCTTGAAAAACAAGCAAGTTCAAGGAAGTTGAGCACAACTTCGTTACGTTAGGTTAGTTTAACGTCTTCCCCCGTCGAACATCCTAACTGACTTCAACGGTCGGTTAGCTTAAACCGAACCAGAACTCCACTGTGTCAGTTAACAGTTAGCTAGCTTGACTTCGGTGTAGCCAGGTGAACCGTCGCACCGACACAGGCCGTTGGAGGAAAGCAGGAAACGCCAAGGTGCTGGGAAGTGGGAAGAGTTTCTTTTCACAACAAGTATGTCATAAAAAGCGAACCTAACCTATGTATTTTCTTTTACAGCGGCGATCCACAAGTTTCTGTGTCAGTGACTAACAATGTCCGCGTCGGGGGAAAGATGTCATTGTTGATGCTGGAGGCAAGCGAGACACAGCGGCATCCCCCTCCACGCCTCTCCTTCTTCTTCCCTCCGACTGCCCGAGAAACACGTCCGTGAGGCGGCGGTGCTCAGATACTGACCTTGAGGAGAAGCCACACTGCTGTCACATTGCATTTTGCCGCGCACTTAAGTATTTCAACTTTTTGATATCAGTGTCCGTGTATGCGGCATTTCCACCGTGTGTTCCCCGGGAGGACGAGACCTTGGTCGGGGGGGCTCTGCTCAAGAGGGAGGATGAGGAGGGAAGACTTGGGGTTTGGTCTGACCCGGCGTCACAGGCTCGTCCCGGGGTTGTCAAGGCAAGTGGCGACAGCTCCTGTCTGCGGTGGTGTTTAGCTTCATACAACCTTCAAAACGCACACCCTTTCGCGGAGGTTTGGTGGGTGGGAGGAGGAGGAGTAGAGTGAGAGGGGAGGGGAGGGGGGTGGACGACTATAGTGACACCTATAGGAAAGGAGGTTTAAGGTATCTCTTGGGTAAGAAAAAGAATTGCATCTCTATAAATGCTCAGACAATTCTCACATCTGTCCCTGAATGCTTTGTCTGTGGTGTTAATAGGAGAAATCGGATGCCGTGTCAATGTCATAGGAATGCTGCTTACCTGCTTCCAAGAGGTCAAAGGTCAGGATCAATTACAGACCACACCCCAGAGAGCACTATTTTATCCTCAAGCACACTTAACCAGACTGTTGCAAATGCTCATTGCTTTAGTATTGCCACCTTAAATCACCATGACATCCTCCCAGTTGTTACCATTGCCTCGCTGAAAACATTTCCCAGTCTATATGTTGCTTGACTGTAATCAGCTAATTACACAAATACCATTGCACAGATCAGTATTTAGCCTTTAGTTAGCCCTGGTTACATGAATCCATTCGTAGACGTGTGCCCTGCCTTAATCTCAGATGATGGAAATTATACTTGAGGACACCAGATTGCTCCATGATCTGAATACTTATTAGGCCTGATGTGACTGAGCATTATGAGCAGTAATATTCTCAATGGCTGGCTGAGGAGTGGGGGTGCATACATTTACAGAAATTGACTTTAACAGGAATAGAAAACTGGGTATTAATATCCTTCAGGGACATTATGTTTGCCTTAGAGGTCAGGTGTCAGTTTTGGCTACCAACCAGGGCACATAAAGCAAGTTCAATATATTGCGGTGTACATGCATGCTGTAATGAACCAAGGGCGGAAGTGTCATTTCAACATGTGGGGGCATATGAAATGGGGAGTTTCCTCTGCCACATTTTTATGCACCGGTTTGTACATTTTGTCTTTAATTTTGCCAAAATAAAAGTTCTCTGCTACTATCAGCCCTGCGATAGTCTGGTGACGAGTCCAGGGTGTACCCCGCCTCCCACCCAATGTCAGGTGGGATTGGCTCCAGCCCAACCACGACCCCTAACAGGATAAGCAGTTACAGAAAATGAATGACTGAATGCTACTTTCATGTTTTTTTCATGGGAGACAAATGCACACGTTTTAAATTTAAATGGTAACATGTGCCCTGTGTCATCCCCCAAATCTACAACTATGTATGTATTGAACCAAGATGCTTATATCCAGATATAGTCATATGAAGGACTTCACAGTTTGTCTTTTGTTCCCTGTGTGTATCTGTGGGAGTGGCCTTGGAAAGTACTTGCATTGCAAGTTCAAAATTATGACTCAACATAACCGTGAATTTCCAAGCACACCTTCCTGATAAAATCCCTTTGAAGCAGGTGTGTTGTTTTAAAACGCCTGCTTGTGTTTAATGCTACAGTCTTATTAAAACAGTAATGTTGACCCTGAGCAAGCGCAAGGGCAACCCTGCTGTTGAGCTGCAATAGTTACTTGAGTAAATGCTTAGTTGTTGTAAAGACAGTTAATTCATGAAGTTATTTGTCAAGCAAAAATGCCAAACATTTGCTGGTTTCTGCTTCTGAAACATGTGGATTTGCTGCTTTTTTATCACGTATCATAGTAAATGAAATACCTTTGGGTTGCATCAGTGATTAATCAAGAAAATATATGGCAGATTAACTAACAATGAATGCCATAGAAAATACACCAGCCTATGCACAGCCAGCTTCCACTATTGATTTTTGATAATCCAAACAACCCATTTGTCTCTTCTGTAATTTAATGTGAAATGACAGTAATTACTGTTGAGAAATGTCTCCACCTATGTATTCTAAACCGCTTTGAGTCACCAACGATCAGGCCGCTAAGACCAGAAATGAAGAGACACATAGCTTGATTATAGTTTTGTGCTCAAATAGCTGCTTTCTAGACTTTTAGACAAGAGATTGTCCGGTGATGAGAAGACTAAAGGGATAATTGTTCTGAGGCAAAACGGCTAAACACACATGAATTAGATAATGTCTAGTCCGTCAGAATGATCTGGGGTGCAGCATTAATAAGGTATGGTCAGTGTTGATAACAGTGTCCTGCAAAACACACACAAATTTACACAGCGTCACAGAGTTCAGGCGGCAAACTGTCTATGCCGTTAGTCATTTCTGTCTCGGTCTATGTCTTTATCACTCTTTATGACCGTAAGGTGCTTTATGTTTTACAGCCTCTTATTGCTGTTGGGCTAAATTGTTTCCACTGCACTAAGATACAATAAGATACTGCATGTTTATCAGGGGAAACATCAGATACCCCTGCACTGTCGTCTTTTGATGGGTGTAGACAGCCATAACTGTATACAGTATGACCTACATAGTCATCTTCAACCTGAGCTTTTGTTTGGTATACATTTCTCCTAGCTATTTGGGATCAGTAGGAACCGGTAAGTATAAAAAACAAAACATTGTCAGTGATAATTAAGTTCCAATGTCCTGAAACGAGACAATAGTAAAGTCCCAATATCTTCAAGCACTTTCTTTGTTGTTACAGTTGCTAAAATTGGTCAAATTTGTTGCCATATCAAACTACAAACGTCATTAATCATAAATCATAAATAAACAAGTTTCAAACATAAAATGTGATCAGGTTTTGGACCTTGTCCACTTTTGTGTCGGGATCAGCTGCAGACTCAGTGGTGCAGTGGAGGGTATACTCAGGTATACGGGGTATACCCACTTCTTTTTCTATCCAGTTACAGTATACCCACCTATCAGCTAAAAAGCCATTGTAATATATATGAGAGTATGCCCACTTCCTCATCAGTAACCTACATATCTACCTAGTAGTACACCCACCTCATCAATTACCACTACACCACTGTGCAGACTGACTTGGCAGAGATGGCCGCCATCTTGTTTTTTCATGGATTAGTGTATTGTGCTCTTACTACCACTAGATGGCACAAAAATGTGTCCACAAATGAGGACAACAGGTCTAAGTTAAGTAGAATGAAGTATAAGGTCAAGTAAACCCAAAATGTGATGTCCTCATATGAAGACACAGGATCTCTGGAGGATATAAAGTATACTGTTTTTGCATTAGTATACAAGAAATCAATACACCTTCTTGATTTATGTAATAACAGAGCAGGAAATGATACAGTATGTTTAATATAGGAGTCAAACTACAACTTCAGAATGCCAATGCAAACTTCACAAAGAGAAAGAAAATTGTCTTTCTATTGACTCAATACTTATATATTGTGTTCCAAGGTCCTCTTGGCACTGTCGCAGTTTTCAGTTTTTACCGAGGACATTTTGACACATCACAGAAGGAAAAGCCCCGGTATCATTTAACTGCCTCAGCGTCAGAGTCCTAGTATTGTGCATGTTAGCTCACAGTCACACAGTCATGGCTCACTGGAAAACTGGAACAGAACAGAACCATTGTTGATGTTATTAGTAACAGCTGTGCTTTTCCTGCTATGCAAAGTCAAGATGTTCCATTTCATTCAGCTGTGAGTGGTGCATCCATTTCCTTTGCACTGTCTTGTTGGACAGAAGTTTTGTATGCATGCTGTTTGATTCAGATACACTTCATTTTGTTATTTTCCCAGTGTTTATTCAGCACACACTCAAAACGTGCTTAGGGTTGTTAGTCTTCAACAGCCAGTTCTTTTTACGTGATAAGAAGCGATGCTGTCTTTTTATTTGTTTTTTGTTTTTCACTTTTAACAGGGCACTGACTGTGTTAAAGTGAGTCTGTTAAGGTGTCTTTGAACTTTTGTTCTTGTTCCTGTGTGCTCAGCAAATGACAAATGACACTGCAACACTTTCCGTGTAGGCAGGCCAGGTTAGCCATTCTGCTGACCCACAGAAATAAGGTGATGGGCCTATAAACCTGGTGGCTATGTTCATGGTAATAGCGGCAGTACGCCTCCGGGTTCAGTACCTGTCTTGTCTGAGATGTATCACTCAGTATGTCTGCAGAATCTGCAGCAGTTTGCACTGCTTCAGTGGAGGAATCTGTTATCTGTACTTGTGCATGTTAGTTATTGTGGTGCAGCCACTATCACATTTATCTTGCCAGTTAATTATGCTATTGTGTGTCTCTTGGCATGCGTGTCTATTGTGCTTGTGTTTCCTTCTCTTTTTAAGATAACGGTCTTTTATGAATGTCAAAGGTCTCTTCCTTTCTTTCGCAGAACAACTATTTAGGAGTTGCTTCCTCTTTCATGTCAGTGTATTTTTAAGTAGGGTTACTGCTGTACTTATTGCTATTGTATAGAACATAATGTACAGCATATACCTAGCATGACTTTACAACCCCATTTGTAAATTTCTCCCTGTACAAAACAGGTAGTAACCTCAGTAAGGTCTATGTTGGAGCACGTCAATGCATAACTTACATCTACCTCCCTCTACTCTGTTGTGGTAAAGTTATGATGCCAAGAGCTTTGCTGCAAGAGCCAAGATTTCTACAACACGATTCCAAACGTCATCAAAACTCTGGAGAAAATAATAGGAGGCACGGTGCTGTGGTTAGCGGATATGAGGGAAATTACTCAGGAGGACAGAGCTAAACACATGCCTGGCCTATGCCTGTTTGTGCTGGGACTACTTATAGCAAAACAGAATATGTGCTTCAAGGCCACATGAACCAGAAATGGGTTCAATGCTGAGGTCAAGGACTTTCAGCACCCTACAGCTGAAGCCAGAGGTTCAGATTTGATCAAAGATAAATTGTACTCTGCAAAAATAAATCCCCAGCCTGAAGAACAAGCAGTTGCATGTTGAAAGCTCTGTTTTCATCCAAGATCAGGCACAAACAGTTTTATTGAAGTGTAGTGACCAAGCCTCTTGTCCAGAGTTTATTTGCTTTGGGAGACTTTCTTTCATATTCCTGAAGCTAAAGAAAGTCCGGTCTCAGTGATAGAAATCTGAGCTGTGCAATTATACAATTTCAGATCATAAAACTCCACCAGCTCACCCTGACCCCGCATGGGTTTATATGTCTGCTTTGAAGTTTCTATTTTCTGCCTTTATCTGCATGAAGTTAGTCACTGTGTCTTCTCCCACAAACCACGCAATGTGGAACAAAACAAGTCAATTACTGCCAGGCGGCATTCAAACCTACAGAAACAAAAGCTGGCTGTAATTTTTACTATTTTCATGGAATTTAAAAACAAGGCAATTTACAAGCTTTGTGTTCTTTTTCTTTGTTTGTTTGTCTTTTGTTTGTTTCATTTGGAAAAAGTGACTTGTACAGAATCACAATTTCCAGAATAAAACAACACATACAGTGCAGGTGGCATCGGGCAAAATTAGACATCAAAACCTACTTTACATATGGTAACCAAGGGGCCAATTAAATAAATAAATCACACCAAATTTACAGTTTATCTGCAAACTCCTTTTTTCACTCCCCTGCTGAGAAACTGCCGGCACCGCTGATGTGCTCATGGCTGCACTGTATCAGCATGGCTTCTCATTAGAGGCTGGCCACAGAATCCAGAGCTGTCGCCTCGTGGATTTGTGAAGATGACCCAGCAGAAATCCAGGATAAAACCTGAAAAAACAAATCCGGTGTTGCCATGACGCCACCTGGTATAAGCTCTGTAAATGATGACGGGTTCTGACAGCATGTCTGTCAGCAGGGGGGAAGAGATGCAAAATATTTTGACAGTTTTAAATGCACTCAGCGCACCCTGTGGCAGAGGTGGTTATTTTGAGGATTCGCTGGGCAAACAGTCACTTCTGACATGGAGCTGAAGCATCTGGATAAATTAAAAGAGAGAGCTGGACATTATCCAGGATAATGTCCAGCTCTCTCTTTCTCTCCTCCATGCTCCAAACCTCTTCACCCCCATTTCCTGTCAGCCATTGCAAATATCACTGCTCTAACTAATGCCAGATCACATCATGCTTAGTAAGTGTACAATAGCTCCCGCAGACCACTGGTGTCCGTAGGGTATAATTCCCCATCATCTTAGATTAAGGCAAAGGTATATTTTCATAATTATGGCCATGTGGTCATGGCATGCGACGGGTCAGACGGTCATCCACATAATGTCTCTGGTGTAATCTGGTGGCTGCTCAGAATCAACATGACCAGTGGAACGTAAATGTTTGCAGTAGCTTACTGTAGCTGGCAGCATGCCGTAGGCAATCATTATCAAATGACCATGAGTTGTCATAATGTAGAGCATTGAAAAAAGCCACATACAGCAGGAGGCCTTTTCTTCTCTTGAAATATGTCTGTGCAGAATCATGTGGGCCTGTCTCTTATCTGCCAGAGTAACACTAACTAGAATTACCACCTTGTGGTTGTACGCCTCCGCTACCAGTCAAGTTGCAGTTTAAATCCATATCTGTCTAGACTCATATAGAAATGCAGTAAAGACTTTGTGGAATTTAATTAAAGGTATTGAGTGTATTTTTTGGCAAACTGTTGATGCTTCACAAACATCTTCCCCCCAGCAGCACAGAAGATCTATATAAACAGCACAGTTACAGTGTAGGCAACCAAAATTAGTGTCATCATTTACTTTGTCTATGATGTTTATTAGTGGCCAGAAAATATTATGATGTCACAGTGAAGTTGACCTTTGTCCTTTTGGAGATAAAAATGTCATCACTTCGTTTTAATCTGTTAGACATTTATGTAAATTTTTTGCCATAATAAGCATATGAATTCTTGAGCAATGTAAAAAAAAAAAAAAAAAAATGGGTTTCGTGAGGTCACAGTGACCTTCACCTTTGACCAGCAAATCCTAATCAGTTCATTGTTGAGTCCAAGTGGACGACTGTGCCAAATTTGAAGAAATTCCCTCAAGGCGTTCTTGAGATATTGTGGTCATGAGAATGGAATGGACATACACTCTCCGACCATAATGGCTCTGGCCACAGCTGTCAGCGGTCATATGAGACTTAAAGGGAAACTGATTTTACACTTCAAAGTCTCTTTACAGGTCTTGGAGACGATTACATATTCAGGGGAAAAAAACTTGTATAAAATATTCTTATACCCCAGAGGGAGCTGCACAAACTCTAAGAAATTAACATTTTTGTCAGTGTCGGTTGGAGCTGAAGACTTCAAGTCAGCTTACCAGACATCTGCAGCCTGCCTCTCATCTCAGCACGATACCAGCTTCAAACTACATTAGCCATTACTAACATAACACACCCAAATCTCTTGCTGCAATAAAAAAGGACCTCCGACATGGATAAGTGCAATGGAACAGACCCAAGTTTGTGACATAAACACACATGACGTCACAGCAGTATGGAGGCACACACAGTAAACACACTGTGGCATATTCATCATCTTTTACTTTATGTGTTTGTGTTGTGAAACATACTGTAGCAACGCTGTAGCTGCCACTTACATTTCCAATCACTTGATTTGTGCTTGATAGTCTTTGTGAGCACATGTATCTCCGTCTCTGGCTACAACAAAATGAATGCACACAAGTACTACAACTTTATGTTATTGGCTGTGGTCTATCTTGCTTGGCACCCATTTCAATCAGGAGAGACTCGTTCTGAGAGAAAAGAATATTTATTTACATGTGCAAATAATTAGATGTCATCTATTCCAGGAGGGTGGTGAAGATGTTGTAGATTAGGGATCCTCCCCTATGGAGTCTAGATGCTGTGTGAAGAGGAGTGGGCTTTTGATGAGTTTGTCCTGGGCTCTGGATACGTTCACAGGAGGTGAATGGGGTGTGACGATTCCACCTAAAATGACAGCTGACAGGAGCAGAGAGGAGAACAGATTTAAAGTTTGGCAGCAGCGAAATGAATAGCTGAAGGAGATCGTGGCAACGTTTGACTGGCTAACCGGGAGAGGGAACACCCATAGTCAGCTGATTGGTGGAAGTGGTGGGAGTGGGATTGTGAGAATTGTGAATGGATACAGCATAAAGAAAGTATTCCTGACTGAACATATGCTGAGCTTCATTTTCACAATTTTGAACTGTTGCACATTATTTGATTAGGTAATGACAAGCAAGGCAGTTGCCTTACTTTATACTCTGTTCCTCTTCACCAGTGGCACTGTGGTTAGTGATATAAATCATTTGTAGATGCTTCAGAAGCCATACAAACATACAGTTTGCTATAGGTGTCCGTGTTTTCCCAAGTGGATGCACTGGGACGCCCTTAGATTGTAAGTCTCAAAATTATCAACCTCCTTGCAATGGGTTGTAGCATCTCATCAGTCAGTGATCAAGTTGCATTGTGGGTAATGTAGGCACCAAGTTTTGACAAGGAAAAAGGATAAGTGGAAATGGTTGTACTGCATTTGTTTTGATCATTTTCTAAACTGTCCCTTGTGAGTCCGACAATGTTACTTGAGTGCAGTGTTAATCTGAGGGTGTGCTCCTTTAATCACTATGAAGTGTGGGTTGGGTTGCCTTGCTCTCCCTCTCTTTAATCAATGTCCGTCAATGTTAATGTTCTCGGCTCACACAGCAAGACGAAGATGGAGAAATGCATTAAGAAATGGGCGGAACAGTTAATGAGAAATAAGGGAATTCACCAGGAAGTTACAAAACCAACCAAGTGAAAGTGGTCGATGTGATGTCATGGTTTCTCTGTTTAATTTGTTGTGGGTTAACACCCACCACCTCCCCACTGCAGCATGAGAGTCATTAGTGAGACTGCGAGCTTCTCTCCCTCCTCCCATCTCCTTCCTCTGTTTCTCCCTCTTCCCCTTTGGTCTCCTAATAGTGACACCTGCCTGCATGCTGAAGACAGGTTTGCCTCAAAAAACAAAACAAAAAATAAATAAATAAAGTAACCTGAGGGCGGCACGGTGGTCTGGTGGTTAGCACTGTCGCCTCACAGCAAGAGGGTCGCCGGTTTGATCCCGGGTGTGGGAGCCCTTCTGTGCGGAGTTTGCATGTTTTGTCCGTAGGTGTGAATGTGAGCGTGAATGGTTGTTTGTCTCTATGTGTCAGCCCTGTGATAGTCTGGCGACCTGTCCAGGGTGTACCCTGCCTCTCGCCCGATGTCAGCTGGGATAGGCTCCAGCCCCCCCACGACCCTCAAGAGGATGAAGCGGTTAGAAGATGAATGAATGAAAATAACTTGACTCACTCAAGCTGTCTTGTGATGATGCAGCAGCACCATCCTCCAAAGTCAAGTGGATGTCATTGTTTTGCTATGGTAAAAAGTGCACATGCGACTTTCTGCCTGAAGGTGGTGCCATCGTGTTGGAAATATAACCTGACACAGCAGGTTAAAGACTGTCCACATATCCACTAAGGAAACATGAAGGTAGAGAGGAAAGTACAAAAAAAAGCATGATGTTTTGGATTTTGATTTGGAAGATTATGTTGCCCAAATCTGAGTTTGAGCTTCTGTCAACAGAGTCTAGAGACGGTCACTGGCAGAAACAAAATACACAACTGTATGAAATAGCCTTCACTGTCTGTCATGGTGGTATAAAATAATGACTTCAGCTTCTTGAGTGAGGACAGGCTCGAATCCCAGAGCAAAGATGCACTTCATATCTGAGCGGTGTAAATCAGGTTCAGATGGGAGCCATGTGGCCTTACCCAAAATGAAACATCACATGTTGTTTTCCTCTCACACACACACACACACTGTTTTAATAAAAGTCTGCTCAGTGCACCAGAGCCAGACTTTGCTCTGTGCTGTCAGGTCGAGGTTGCCAAGGTGTTCTTCTCTTTGTGTTCCAGGCAGACCTTTTGGCTCCGGGGGCGAACCATAACTCTTACCTCATTACCATGAAAGGTGCGCTCGCTCAGCGATTCTGCCCAGGTCACATCTGGCACCACCCAAAATAGACGAAAAGGGAGGGGGAGGGAACCAGCTTTGAACTTCAAAGCAGGCGGTAAAATTTGCTTGGAGGTATTCCACTGTACACACACATGACATTGTATTCAGCATAGATTGAGCACTTGAGAGGTAAGCCATCTCACATGTCGCCGCCTATGAATATTTTACCTGCCTGCAAAATTTAGAGCACACCAGAACTCTGGTTATCTTAGTGGACGTGAATTATTTTACTCGGTAGTTTTGTTTTATGTCACAATTTGTCAGTTTTTTACTGAACCTGCAGAGGGCCCTATTAATTCCAAAGTGAAGGTGAACATCTGCTAGAGTTATGACTTCATCCACAAGGCCGAGGATGAGAGGGAGACAGTGAATGGCTTACCTCAGTCTGCACCAGTCAAGGTCAGCTGTGATATGAGCCGTATATCAGCACCTCTACAAATAAATATGAACATACAGAGTGTAAGACATAAAAAGGAGCATCACTTTTCTCGCTCTCATCTAAATACATGGACACCATGGGCATTATCAGCTGCTCTCTTCACACTCCACAGATCCACACTCCACCCACAAACACACACACGCACACACACACACACACATTACGCCACTCACAAAGATGTTGGCGGTTAACAATGTTCTGACTCAACCTCTCACAGTCTACAAGCGTGAACACAAATCATCCTCTCAGCTAGGTGCAGCCGGCCAGGAGGAGATGTTCCAGCATGTACCTTGACATGGCGGCTCTGTAATTCACCACCACAGTTTTCATGTATAATTTACCACCGCTAGAAATTCCTCTTCCATGTATTATTAAACGGAGTAACCCGTCATTTGGACTCGGCACTGTTTTCACTGTGCAATTATGTCCATGCAGAGCTGACTGTTTGAGAGAGTTTGTGAAACTGAATAAAGACACTTATAGGCAGTTGTTTTGAGGTCTAATTTAGAAATGAATGCAAGCTAATAAATGCATAAAACCTGTGTATTCTATTTGGTTATATCGCTGTAATCTTACTTTAATTATTGTATGTTTATGTAGCTTTAATTGGTATTGGTATTTTGGACATCTGGTGCATCATTGATAACTGCATTAAGATTTTGCAGCTAGCTATATACAGTGCAGTAAAACCAGTTTTTGGGTACAACATGAATACAATTATAGATGACCAAAAACTGAATAAAACTGCCAGTGCAGGAAAAACCATAGTGAACCAAAAGGAAATCAAAGTTCCAGTGCACACCAGGATACTCAGATCAACACTTATTTTATTGACAGCTTCCGTCAAAAAAGAAAAATTACCAAACGGGATTCCCTCTGTGCTTCATTTGCCATCATCACCTTTTAAATAATCAGGTGCTACTTTGGGAAGAATCCAACAGGTGCACTATAAAACAGAAACAATAAAGGAAATTGCAACTATAATTCTACAGTATAAAATTTCAGTATAAAGATCAACACAAGTTGATGAGATATAATTAATGGTAGGGTACAATGGAGAATGAGTAGATCCAGGCTGCTTACATTGCCACGAAAATACCATAAAGCACATAGTATAATGATAATTTGAGGGAGTCACGTGACACAGGGATAAGGGAGTGCTCTCTTTCCTACTTTGGGCTTAATATCCTCTTTTTTATCCTCAGACATGCTCAGGTAAGAGTATTTTTATGGGTAAAGGTTAATAGAAACCAAAATATGTCAGAAGATTTAAATGGTTCGTCTGCTTGTAATACTATGGAACAAAGAAAACTTCGCTCACCCAAACAGACCCAACTGCACGTGTCTTCTACTGCTAATAAAGTTGAGGGACTAGCTGCTAGCAAAGGTCCTGCAGCTATTAAAACATTGGCGTACTGGAGGAAATTGCAGATATAAAAGAAATACGACAGTCAAGCTAATCTAACCTCCCTCATCTCTCGCATTACGGAGGTGGAGGAACGAGTTTGTTGGCTGGAAGACGAGCAAGCTAGCAAGAATGCTAATCCTGCAGCCACAAAGGCCGACATACAGCTGTTGACGGACAGGCTGGCTACAACTGAAGACCGATACAGACACAATAATCTCAGATTCATTGGGATACCAGAAGGGGCAGAGAAAAATGACACGACTGTGTTCCTAAACAAATTCATCTTAACATCCCTGGGCATTGAGGATTGGCACGACTAGTAGACGAAAGCAGAAAAATACATAAAGAGGACAGAGGATAGGCTACTATACAAAATACATATTATGATACATACACAACAAGGAAAAGGTGATTTTTATTTACAGGGAATATATGAAGTATACATGTCTTAACCCTTTGAGACCTGGAGTGACATCACTTTTCAGGTGCTGCTTTCAGACACCTTTCGCAAGTATTTGCAACTTGGTAAGAAATGTCACACAAATTGAAAAATATATATATATATATATTTTTAAAAAATAGGGAAGCTAGAAAAAAACAATATTTGTAATTATTATTATTATTATTATGTTATAATAAAAAAATTATAACCATGAATTATTCTAAATTATAAATCTTTTTTTTTTTATTAAATTAAGTTATAATTATTATAATTTTTAAACACTATTTCCAGGTTTCATTTTTTCCACAAATTTTCTTGTTCTTAATTTTTTTTTTTTTTTTTTTTTTTTTTACTAATATCTTGTTAATTTTTGGGGTCATTTCTTCTTTCATTGCTCATTGCCTTTTTCCCATGTTTTTAAAATAAATCAAGCCAATTTGCTCAGGTTTCAAAGGGTTAATAGGGGAGGGGATGGAAATGGGTTGTAACAACTATAGATGTATTAAGAGCAACGCTGTAGCTATCAGTGAGGTCCCAGAAGCCTGAACCCCAGAAACTTTTACCACAGGCTACTCTTTTTTAGCTTGTTTATCAAAAAGTGTTTTTTTTTGCTCAAGAGACATCATTTTAAGTGCCCTGTGGATATATAGTTATGGGACAACTGCAGTAAAACAGGCAAATAAAAGTCAGCGAGCACAAATCTATCTAGATTTGGCAGTAAAGATGTGCAGTGTACTCCTGCCTGGATGCAGAGAATTCTTCTGAGAGAGCGAATTGCACTTAATAAACATACATGAACACTGAGTCTTAGCAAAGATATGAAATACCACATGACTTACTGTAAGGATGAAGTCAGGATGCTGATCAGTCAGTACACGTGCGACATTAGTGCTCTGCTTGAACTAACGCCAGCAGACACAGAGCAACATTAGCATTCATTTGGAGTCATGTTTGTGCTCACCTTCTGAATATAACTCCAACATTCACTCGTCTTTTGCTCTGTTTTGGTCTAAACCAACTTCTGATGGAAGTTTCTGGCTTTTTAGTAGCCAAATATTCCACTGTGTTCACCAGCTAGTTGCTTCCCTGATTCACCGAATGTAGACTGTGGCTATGAGCCTGTCATTGAGCGCTTGTTTCGGCCAGCACTTTCTCTTCCTTCAGCTATCTGTGTGTTACCATTTCCAAATCCCCTTTGCTATAGAAAACAACAATAACCTCCAAGCCGACAACCTACACGTTGAAAATGGCAAGATTTCGATCGTGCAGTAAGGCACGCCTGATTTGTTCTTGCAGTTAATTGTCGTAAAGATCTACAACAACTAAAACAACTTGTGAACGCACCTGGGAAAAGCCTAGACTCCGTCTCGCAGGACTCTTGTGTCCTATGTTGATCCATTTTGTGACAGGGCTAGCTGGTGTTGATTCGCCACATCTTTCAACTGTGGCAGCAGTATGTAGCAGTGACAGTGACTTCTCTAATGTATCGATACCTTCCACTTCATACGAGCTTCTGTGATATCATCGTAATAATGTTTTGCAAGAGTCACATTCAGCTAGCAAATCATCGGTGGTTTTAACAAGTCGAGTGAACTTCTCCAGAGCTAAAGTCAGGCTTCGCCTTCAGGCTTCAGTGACATGAGACAGTTGATGTTTTCTTTAGCAAGGCCATTTTAATGACAGTGCTGGCCTCCTCAAGTGCAAATGTTCCACCAAAACAAGCTCACCCCCAGCACTATTTTGCAAGAGTGTCGTTGCTGCATACTGGGATTAGTGCTGCTCAAGATGATTGTGATTGTCTTACAGAAACAAAAACAAACCGGAGTATTTTTTTACTCCCATAGCATAAAGATAATTACTGATCCCAGACCTTTCTTTAGTGCTGAAACAGAGCTGTGGAAATAGGTGTGGCTACATGAAACTAGCTAGTTGCTAAGCTGCTGAAAATGACACTGATGAGAGTGGTGGGAGTAAACCAAAAGTTGTGGGCCATAAAGTGAAAGATGCTAAAACAAACTGCAGAATCGTGGTGATTTTCAGTTGGATCGTTGCTACAAACAATCCTTTTCTTGTCAGACAGCCATCTTTTAATACAAAAACACTGATCAGTGCAGCTTTAAAAGAAGTTATAGCTGTTTCAAAGAATATATATACCCTTTAGTAGGTTCTGAGTTTTGCATCATTGCGTCATCTCTTGGATAATAACTAAACAGCGGAAAGCACAGCAGTTAATCAATAATACCACACACTTAATGCAATACTTTTATCAAACACTGGCTTGTGATGGCACACTGGAAATTGACTGGATGCTGATCACTGACTGTGAATAACCACACTGTAGAAAATGATACATATATATTTCTATTTTCATTTTCACATTGTAAACACTTTAAAAGAAATCAGTCTTTGAGTTTAGCACATTTTGACTCGAATTTCTTCAGTCACTTGTATCACCAGATGTGTGTGTCTGTGCACAATGTATAGTTGCCACATGCTAACGTTAAAATAGCAGTGTTACGACTTGGCTCCAGTCTTTTCCCAGCAGTATTTTGTTTTTGTCCTGCCAAACACAAGATGCTTTCTGATTGGGCAGAGAAGCTGTAATTTCCATAGTGATACAAAATTTTTTTCTGACTGAGTGAGTGTCTTACCCACACACAGACTGCCTCAGGTCACTGTGTCATGGTACTGTGCATTTCTTTCCAAACACTTATCTAAACACTGTTACTCTTAAGTAAACTGCCATTTACTTTTGCTTTGCTAAATATGTCACCATGCTCTGTCACCCTCTTTAATCAGTCCAGCAGTTCTCAGTTTAAGTCGTATAACCGCTGCCACTGTGTCAGCTCAGGGTGACGAGTTCACTGCCACTGTGCCTCGTAGTGAAACCACATAAGAGACACACAGTGACCATAGAGTCTATAAAGGGAGCAACCCGTTGCAGAGAAAGAACCACAAAACTGCGTCTTCACCCCATTTTCAGCTCGGGAACGACAAAAATAAAGGTCCTCATAAAATATGCACGGACTATTTCTGGGAGATGGTGCGATTGTACCAAAAGGGAGCTATGGAACCTACTGGGGCATGCCTTAAACTGGTTTATAGTCTCACTGTTACAATGTGATGACTTGTTTTATGAGTCAGAGAGAATGTAAAGCATAAGCCCTGCCTAAACGTACATTATATAGTACATAGACAGAGGCAGGAAGAGTGAGCCAGCACAGCACAGCACAGGACAGGGCAGGAGAGGCCACATCCTTCCTGGCTCTCACCATACTGTACATCTGAATTATACTTCCTGAGCAGTAATTCTGTGGGAGCAGCCACAGAGCATTAATGTATACTCATTTCAGATGAGATGATGGCAAAGAAAAGGGCTCTGAAAAGCTACTGTACTGGAACAAGAACGGGTAACTCAGCATTACTAATTTAAATGCAGTCAAGGTGATTTCATTGTACAACGTCAGATAAACTGCAGATTATCATCCAAGACAAATCTAGCTCACCTGCATCACTGACAATCTAATCATGGCAGCACAAGGTTGTTGTTTTGTTATGTTAATGTAATGAAAGTTTAAGTGAAGACCTGAGTGTAAGGCATCACCTGGTAACCTGAACTGGATCAATCTTGAATTAAATACAAATAAGACTCAAGGATGACCGAAAAAAAAAACAATAGACACAGTCAAATATTTTAACTGAGTTGAACCGGAAAATAATACAATATTACATGCAGAAGTTCCACATTCAGAATTGCATTAAAGTTTCTGTGTGCGACATTCAGAGCATTAGTGTAGCAGCAAACTAATATTTGCTGTGTAAAGATTTAGTGGAGTGATTGTATCCTGAGCAGAAAACGAAGTCAAGCTTCTTGTAGTCTGAGCTTCTCTGTGATTTGTTGTGGTACGCCGGTGTTGGGTCAAAGACTGTTTCCTTATCGATGTGTTTTCCCCTTCCTAAACCTGAACCAACTCTAATCATGGAGGGGTGCACTATGCATAAACTGGAGAAAAACAGTATGCGACAGGTAGACAACCGATCAACACCTGTCTGGTTGCGCTTGCATGTTAGTGCATGTTTAAGTAGTTAGTGCATGTACAAAGTCATCGCAACCACTTCTTTTTCATACTGCGCTTACCGGCGTCGTCTGGGAGGAGTAGCTCCCACATCCTGGTTCCCCCTTTGTTAATACTGTTTGATCGGTCTGCACTGTTGCCATTGTTTAGTGCTGTTTATGGAGTTAGCATCGTTAGGTGCTAGCCGCCGGCTCAGCCACCTCCATGTTGAGACCCATGATATCTTACACACTGAATTTCACATACAGCCCCTTTTGATTAAAGTACAGAATTATTCCCAGCCAGATGTACTTATATTAGATATGAATATTAGGTAAAAGTACTCATTAAGAGTTCGGTAGTATTATACATAATTCTGCATATAACGGATGATGCATAAACATGTAAGCAGCATTTTAATTATAGTTTTAAAAGTTCAATAACCATATAAGGACAGATAAAAACACATAACATCAAATGTTAGGTAAGTTTTTATAAACACTTGTGACCAATATATAAACATTTTAAAGTTGCAGAAAAATAATCATCATCAACGCCCTGAGCTGGACAAACTGTATATACTGTATATATACAGTGGTTGAAACAGAGCTGATGTGCTTAAACTACCTTTATTTTATTTCATTTTGCCATAAGCTGATCATTATAAAGGTAGCCCGGTACGACCATCCTGATGACGTGAGCTCAACATCCTGTGTTGCTCTCTGTCAGTCTGTCCCCGCTGTCACCCCAAACACTTTCAGTGGGCAGGAGTACTCACCTTGACAGACTAACTCCTTCAGCCAATCAGTGTAACAAAACATTAAAGAAAATACTCAGCACCAACGGAGCCAGTTGTTAATAAAGCTTTAGCCAAATCCAGCTTGAAAAACAGTGATAAATATCTTTTACTCTGAGAAAATCCAAAAGTTCATACTCTACTAGGGAAAGAGTCATCATGACTGCTCTGCAAGTTGGGACTTGCATTTTACGTCATCAACTATAATGCAGTCCCTGATTGGCTGCTTACGTTGTTAACTACAGTGCGTATCCCCGACCCCGTGATTGGCCCTGATTGGATTTTCATTTCTGGAAAGTGTCTGGGGTGGCAGTGTGTGAGGCCAGACAGGTATAGAGAGTGAAACACAATGTTGAACTCATTTCATCAGGATGATCTTACCAGGCTATAAGCGCAGCACTTGTGTAAATGTACGTAGTTACTTTCCACCATTACCAAGTAGAGCCTTCATGTGGGAGTTAGTTTTAAATTAAGGTCAATGTAATTATGAAAAAGCTGTTTCTATGTGCACTGTCACTCCAATTAGGACAATATACATGCACATTAACCCAATACTGCACATCAAAGTGGGTCAAACAGGATATTGTATGTTAACACACATTTAGGCTGTAATAATTAAAGTGTTCATCTTGAAACATTCATGTTCCAGTGAGTGTGTAGGTGTATAAAGTGTGTGCTTGCCTACTTGTGGTTGTCTTAAAGCGTGTGTGTGTGTGTGTTCGTCCATGTCCCTGCATGTGTGTTCACCCCCGCGGCCCTCGAGCGGTACACAGAATGTCAAGAGGCTGTGGAGGCAGCGGGGGCGTGGGGAGCGTGACTCAGTGTGGACGGTGATAAGACAGGACAGCTTTACAGCAGCGGGGCACGCTGCAGCATCAGACACAGGCTGGATTTGAATATTGCATTAGAGCACTGGAGCTGTCTCCTCGTACCCCCGAGGCTCTGTGGAGCTTTCGCCCGGTCCTGAACCTTCATTCTGGGGGAAGGCTCCACAAAGCGTCAGCCTTGGCTGACCTGATAACTCTGGAGCAGACTCTTCCACAGTGTATTTTACAAAGAGTTTCCCATGGTTGAGCCACAGTTTTCTGACGTGTGTCTGTCTGTGTAAATGTGATGACATGTTATGTAGGTGCTACTGTGAGGAGAGGGAAACTGAGCTCCCGTTTCATTCAGCCTTTCTAAGTAGCGGCTGACCACAGAGTTGCATTCTGGACCAAACCCAAAACCACAAATCCCAATGTGTATAGAGAGGAAGAAGGTGGGAGCATGGGCTGCTGAACGCTGCAGGATTGTAGAGTAGAGATAAGGATCTGCATATGAAAATCTGTGAGAATTTCTTAAGGGAAAACATAGACTGTATAAAATACTGGACATAGCCACTGTGACCTTACCCACTGATTTGTGGACTCCTGTTTAAAGCCTTGAGTTTGGCATTTTGGCTGCCAACATTTTGGATTTTAGAAGCTAGAAGTGACCATATTTCGACAAGAGGGTAGCTAACCCTATTGCTAGCTGCTAGCTTGGTTAGCATGATGCATCCATCCATCCATTTTCAACCGCTTATCTGAAGTTGGGTCGCAGAGGCAGCAGGCCGATCAAAGCATTCCAGACGTCTCTTTCCCCAGCAACACTTTCCAGCTCCTCCTTAGGGACCCCAAGGTGTTCCCAGGCCAGATGAGATATGTAGTCCCTCCAGCATGTTCTGGGTCTACCACAGGGCCTCCTACCAGTGGGACGTGCTCAGAACACCTCTAACAGGAGGTGCACAGGAGGCATCCTGATCAGATGCCCGAACTACCTCAACTGACCCCTTTCAACGCGAAGAACCAGCTGCTCTACTCCGAGCTCCCTCCGGATGTCCGAGCTCCCTACCCTATCTCTAAGGCTGAGTCCAGGCACCCTTTTGCGGAATCTCTTTTCGGCCGCTTGTATCTCCGACCTCATTCTTTCGGTCACTACCCAGAGCTCATGACCATAGGTGAGGGTTGGGACGTAGATGAACCCTTAAATTGAAAGCTTTGCCTTCCTGCTCAGCTCTCTCTTCACCACGACAGTCCGGCACAGTGCCCACATCACTGCAGATGCTGTGCCAAACCGCTATTGTTAATTGTGATAATGCTAATGCTAATTTTTGCTAGCAAAAAAAAAAAAAAAAGGCTTAAAACCAATAAAAAGACATAACGTACTTATTAGAAAAACTAAAGATCCGACTCCTGGAAGGGTCTTAAAGTACGTCCAAACTCTGAACAAGACTTTTTTAGGTGACAGAATGAAATAGTGAGAGCTACGGCTATGCGTATTGGCCTACTCTGTAAATCTGGGGTCACACCATGGTTACATCTCCTAACCAATGTTATCTCTGTGGTAGCAACTTGTCAACAGACGGCACCCACCAGTCACTGAAAGTGGCCATGCATAACTTAACATTTAAAGGCGAGTTATATAACCCCCCACTCTTGTACAGTTGTATGAGACCAAAACTGTTTTTGCACCAGGCTGTAAACATGTTTATTTCTGCTGTAAAATTAGACATTTCAACATGGGTGTCTGTGGGGATTGACTCGCTTTTGGAGCCACCCTCAAGAGGCCATCAGAGGAACTGCTGTTTTTGGCAGTAAAGCGTTGGCTTCATTTTTCAAGGCTGCCGCTTAAGGGAAAACAACATCAGTACAGAATATTCAGAGCTATAAACAAGTGAATTCAGAGGGAATCAAAATTCAAAGCTAGAGACTGATTTCACCACCTCTGAAGTGGTTAAAATAGATGCTGATCCAACCAGGCAAAAAAAAGCCACAGAACATGAGTACAAAGCCCAAGCTACAGTAGATTAAACCATTAACCACATCAGGCATTGTAAAGTGCAACGCTCACATACTGTAATGCTTTTTAAAACAACACTGTGTTGAGTGTTCATTTGAGTCACAGCCACTAACAATGCCCACTGGAAAGCCAGACGTGTTGGCAACCAGGGGAACAATACAATAGACAAACACTGCTCTGTGATCGGCCCTGCCCACTGATGGATTCCAAATGAAGATGTCATCTACTACACAAGTCTGTGTGGAAAAACAATAATGTTGACAGGAACTTCTGGTGCAAAACAGAGGAAGTGTTAGCCTAAAGGTATGAGAAACAGGTGACTGGAACTCTGCATCTGACTCAGCCCAGACTGTATGGGAAAGTAGATGATTAACACTTTGTTACCTCAGCAGCTACAGTCAAGGTGCTATATTTAATCCCCAGACTATGAGTGAAAGTCATTTTAGGACAGAAGGGTGCTCTGAAAAGATTTAGCAAACACACAAACAAACAAACAAACAAACAAACAACAAACAGTCAGTTAGGGTTAAGACAAAGCCTTTAAAAGAGGTCATCCAGATGTATTCAATCTCCGCCGCAGCAACACAGGAACCACTCTTTTGTCTGGACCACATCGTCTGCGTCTCGTACAAGAAGATACACTCACAGGGCCTTTTTCTGAATGTGCCATTGTCTTGGGTCTCTGGTTCACAGCAACAACAACAACAGCAGCAAAGGAAGACGACAGAAACAAAAAACAATTGTACTGTTTTGGGAAGAGGAGAAAAAAGTGAGCGATTGTTGAGTTTCTCCACGTCAGCGATCATGAGGAAGAAGGGGGGCAGAGAAACAAAGAAGCATGTCATGGTGCTCGTTTGGGGTCGAACTTGAACCGCAGTCCCTAATAAGAAGAGAGCAAGGGGGGACTGTGTGATGTGGTGTGTGTGCATGTGTGTGTTCTTGGGCGGAGTGGGGGCGTGTGTGTTAAGTTCATAGTATGTCTGTATGCGTTTACACACAAATATAATCCATGCTACAACAAAAAACCCCTGCAGTTAAGCGTTTTAATTGGCTGATGTTTGCATTACATGAAAGAGAGACAATGTATGCATGTCTGTACATCATGTCCCTATAAAGCTCAGTTTTTAATTTGAGATCACTGCACACAGTATATATAGCATGCTTTTGCTGAGCTCCAGCTGAGGCCTAGTTCACATGGACACGGGTATTTTTGTGGACGGGTTTTTCCCTCCTTCGTTCTCAAGAAAATTCCCGTCCACACTGTTATGACAAAACTTCTGTCAAAATGAAAACGCAAAAACACAATCGAAGCGCTATCAAGAGAAAGCCAAAGCAACAAGTGGCGATATAACCGTAATCCTAAATCACGCAAAGAAGATGTTGGCCAATCAGCAGCCTGAAAAAAAAGCCACAATCGAGCAGTGATCCTCATAGTGCATTCTGATGACTCTCTTCCTCAGTATGATGCAGAGGTGTCCAAACTTTTCTGAATGGAGGCAAGATTATATAATGTGCACATCAGTGGGGAACAGCTGCTTCTCGTATCAAACAGATTATTTAAAAAACAAAAAAACCCCAAAAAACATACAAATGAGACAAAAGCAACTGTTTCATCTTTCGGTCAAAAAGGATTCTACTTTGCACTGCTTCTGAAAGTGGCGGCTTATATGCAGCGGCCATGTCTGCTGTTAAGTAACCATTCGTTTGCTTGTTTACTTTCTGTTTATGAAAACACATTAGTTCATCCTGACAGATATTAAACTGTATGATAGTCCTGGCATTGTGAGGTGAACAGAAAAAATGCAAAGTGATCTTACTTGAGTAACCAATATTGTGTGCGGGCCACACATAGTATATTTTGAAAAACAAACCAGGGGCTGTTTTAAATCATTCCATAGGCCATGCTTGGCCCCCTGGCTGGGTCTGGACATGCCTGAGTGGAAGAGTAACTGAACATTTGAACATGTAAAAAGTCCTGTTAGCAAGGTTAAAGCCAGCAGTATTTTGGTCACATCCGCCTTTGCACGAATTGTTGTCTCATTTGTGACGCCTCACCAAAGAGACAAAAGCGTACTCTGTCACCTCAAACCAAACCAACTCTATTTATCCTGTCTACATGTTGAGTTTCTGAAAATTTTCACCCTCAAAAGGTTTGTTTTCAGGGGTGTGGACTCGACTCATAAATTTGATGACTTTAGAGTCAACGTAGCAAAATCAAAAAAGACTTGCAATTTGACTTGGACTTTACCACCAGTAATCCATGACTTCACTTGGACTTGAGCCCTTTGACTTGAATATACTTGATACCTTTCCCAAGCCAATTTGGGAAGTGAAAGTTATAGACATTTTTCCAATATGAGGTGAGTTAAATACAATAAGACGTGGCAGAAACATAGAACTTTCATACAGTTGCGGCACTGGTTAATAGTGCTTTATGAAAGTGTGATCGCAGCACTACTTTTTTCTGATTAAGTTCAATTGAACTTGTTTAAACAAACCTGATTTTACAAATAATACAAATTTTAAAAAGCATTCATGATTTTTTTTAATTTAATATATTATTAATCTGTTGTTAAAATGGTATTACACTTCGTAAACACGCATTATGAGTTGTTCAGGACTCGAAACTCAAAGTTTTGGACTTGGAACTTGACTTTGGCCTTGACTCGGGGGTAAAATGCAAAGACTTCAGACTTACTTGTGACTTGCAAAACGATGACTTGGTCCCACCTGTGGTTATTAGCAACCTAGAATGCAGTTTGCATGTGGAGGAAAATCCAAAATGCTTAGAAAAATCTACATTTACACAACACCTGTGTCTGTGCGGACAAGGCCCCAGACTGAAGCTCTCTATCCTATTTTTTATTTAGAGGGACTAATTTAGGGTCAAGTCCTTTGCCTTGCAGAGCAGCACATTATATATGCATGTACATTAAAATGCAAAATAAACATGCCATACAGGACTAAATATTACATGTGTAGCCCTGTGGGAGGAAAAAAAAACCATGTCAGCGTGCAGGGTTTTACAGGTTCATTAGATTTAACTGTATTGTCACTGGGCAGAGTATATAAGCACTGAGGCAACAAAGTGCAGTTTAGCATCTAACCAGAAGTACAGAAAGCAGTTAAGTGCAGAGCAATGTATCAGTGGTTACTGCATAAAAATAAACAGTAAGGGGTAGATATGAATATACTAAGATATATACAGTAGGAACAGTGTGATATGAGTATGCTAGGTATGTACAGTATTTACAGAGGAATGTGTGCAGCAGTTGCAGTGTGGAAAATGTTTAGTGCAGATATAAAAACTAAACAGAAACAAACCATAGTTTTAAAGTAAGTTGTCTTGCTCTCCAATTGATCACTGAATGGGTAAACTTGGAAACTCTCTCAAGTCTTCAACATGGACTCAGCAAAGTTTACCAATTTAGTAAACCAGTGTGAAACAGGCTCCAGTTCCACATGAGCTCTTCGAATGGACTCGAATGTTCATTTTAACCTGCCGTAGCCAATGATAAGTTTTCCATCTAGCTTTCCAGAGTTTATTCGAGGACACTTGTTGTTTTGCTCATGTAACTCAGTCTGTGTGTGTAATAAGAGCCTCAGTCTATCACAGCCTCCATCAGATGCACAAATTATTGATGAGCCACATCTCTCAAATGAAAACA
Organism: Epinephelus moara; assembly: GCF_006386435.1. NCBI lineage: Eukaryota > Metazoa > Chordata > Actinopteri > Perciformes > Serranidae > Epinephelus > Epinephelus moara. The sequence goes on along the minus strand of NC_065511.1, from coordinate 24,917,060 downwards.
GGAGAGTTAATGTGGGAGCAGTAATTCTAATTATTCATCCTCCCATGTGACATTAACTTTAAATGCACCACAGCAAACCTTCAAATGTGCAGTTCAGTACTTTGTATTTCCATTTTGTGATCTGATACTTGGTTGTTTGATTATTAATAGCCAAGGAATGTGGTTATTTTCACAAGCAAGATAGGTCAACAAGATTATGACTTCTTTTTTTGGACCAATAAGAGGAAAAAAACGCACTTGTTCATACATGTACATGATGCAAACAGACAGAATTCAAGTGAACACGCAATCAATAACATTTACTGTCAACTATTTTTCTTACTAGCTACCCTACCCTACCCTTTAGCCCTAAAGCATGCATAAGCGGTTTTCTTTTACCTCTGACTCAGCACCACTAAGCCAGTCTCCCAAAGGTCATAAAGTTTTATGAAGAGTGTACAATTGTGTGCAATTTTATCCCAGTTGGGTTAAATTTGAGGATTAGAATGGGAAGTGCAGTTAAGCTTTTTAATGATCAATGATCTGGCTGCCCAAAACTTTGGTCGGCTGCAGTTTCAACAGTTCCACAATTTGATCTCCTACGTGGCTTTTGTAAAAAGGAATTATTTAAAAACTGATGAGAAAATTTTATTTTAAGTACATAAAAGGTAATTTGAATACTGTAGCTAAAAATGTTGTTTTTTGACTGAGACTGTGCTGCAGTCTGCAGACATGCAATCAGCAGCTGCATATTCTTCCATCTTGTTTGAATAAAATTGTAGACTGTGAATGTGAATGGACAGAATTGACACTGGGTCCTGACCTTACATTTTGAGCACAGAAGGAGCAGGGTTTGGCCTTTTAAAACAGTGGTTCCCAACTGGTGGGTCATGGTCCAAAAGTGGGTCGTGGATCCATTCTGAATGGACCGCAAATGACTCACAAATGTGTCAAGTTTGTAAAAAACACACTTTATTTTTTAAGTACACTGAATTTCCGGCACAAGTTTTTATTTTGAAGTGCTGTTTCCTGCTATAGAGAGAGTAAATAACAGACAGCTACTTGACAGAGACAGCAAACTAGTTCTACCACGTGTCCGAAGACAAGTATTATGCTGCAAATATTAAACTGCGTGGACCTTGAACTAATGACTGAGGAGCGATCTAGACTCCGTGGTTGGACCAGTTGGGAGCCACTGTTTTAAAAACATGCAGTGTGTGTTAATGCAACATTCAGGACTAATAAGAGCATATAGTGTTTCAGCGTCAAATACACACCTTTCTCACATGTTAAAAGGGCAGTAGGCAATGCAAACGTGATGCCCGACGAGACAACCATGACATCAAGCTGTATGGTACCAGCCCAGTTGCTAGAGAAAAATGTTGGCATTGTCTGTTTCTGCGAACTGCATATACATTATATTTGTACTTTTCATACATATCATTACATTTCTAAAGTGACATACTGTAGTAGCTGCCTTTGTCATCAGGAAGTGGAGGGGATGGTGGATGGTGTGATGCCTTGGTGAAACTTCTGTCAAGCTGCAGACAACTGTTGGAGACCAGTAAACAACAAAACCAGTTGTGTTCTAGCGACCTGTAGCTGTTTTACCAGCAGACTGCTAGGCACCAAACATTGAGGTTTTCCCCCATGGATAGTGCCAGGAAAAGTTGTTGTTTTTTACTGAGACATTGCTGCATTTCCTGCAGGGTTAGTGCCATGAAAAGTGGGCATTTTAAGCCAAAAATGATCCTTTCCTAACCATAACCAAGTGATTTTTGTGCCGAAACCTAACCACACGTTAACCACAGGGTTGTTGAAATGTAAAGAAATGTTAAGTTTCAGTGTATCTGCTACATAAAAATGTGCAAATGTAACATATTCATGGTTTGAAGAAATGCATGATGCCAACATTTTCACTGGTGTTGATGGTACGAAGATGAATCTCAGTTAGAGTCCATGAGCAGCTGAAAGGAGAAAAAGACTGTCTGTAGCAGCTCGACTATCACTGGAATCCATCTGAAACTGCACTGTACCACGTCATTTATGCTGGCCTAGTTATCAACTTTTCCCCCATAAAAATGTAGAAGAAGAAAGTAATAGAAAGAGCAAACACAGTTATGCAGTCAGAGTCAATCAGAGGAGTTATGAGTCATCCTCACACAGTTTACTGACGCCTGACAGTCCTGCTCACATCAGCCCACTGGGGTCTGTCAGTTAGAGGCACTTCATCATTCAGCATTATCAGTCCCATTAGCACCAACCTGCAAACACTGATTCACTCACTCACTCAGAAACATGGTGCAGGTACACAGAGGAGGGCAACACACTTTAACACACACAAACCCATGTTTACACATCGGTTAAGTGAAACTCCAGGGACTGAAGGAAGAGGCGGGCCAACACAAACACTTGCATTTCCTCTCCACTCCTTCTCTTATCTCTTTTTATCCCTCTCCCTCCTTCTCTCACTCTCGTGTTTTTTTTCTCCTGGATTTTTCCAACTCCTGCTGACACAGCTGCAAGTCAGTCAGGTTGGACTCCCTCTCTGATGGTCCTCATCTGTGTGAGGGTGTGTGTTTGTCCAAGTGATATAGCCGAAGAGGTTGGGTTTGTTCAAGAGACAGATTCCTCTTGATAGTGAGAGGCATTGAATCTGCCACACGCTATCACTCAGTGGAAAAGTTTGGAAAGTGTGTTATCTGTGAGGCAAATTTCCTTTGGGTTTTCCAAATATTTCAGACTTAAAATAACCTTATAAATCTTGCATCCTGTCAAGGAAATGTTTCCCCGTGATTCATGGGCATTGTTCAGACTCAAGTTATTGTCCTTCCACCAAAATATCAGATCCAGAAAATCAAAAGAAAACACTGTAAATTTAACAAAGAAGTGAGGCAATAACTGAGCTGCTCTATTTTCCAAACTCTCTCTTTCACATGTCATCTCTGAATTCTGATCACTGTAAAAAGTCATGACCTTACAGTAAGTATGTGTCACACCTATGTCATCGCTTTCAAATAGGATTATGAATTCCTGGACTTTCTCAGGCAGCGATCGATGCTCTCGGAGCAGTGGCTGTAAAACTTGAGGTAAATTTCCACTCACTGCGTCGACAAGTGAAAGATTAAGGTGTCAAGTAGGTAAATAAAGCCTGACGCGTGATAGACGTGAGGAGTTTGTGTTTGTGTGTGTGTGGCTGTGTGTGTTCTGGCTTGTGTCAGTCACTGAAATGGGGCTGTTTCTTCCTGGGAGCAATGAGCTAACGAAACCAGAGAGGGTGTCTGTTTCCTGTTTATAGCGTCTTCTTTGCTAATGCTTTGTCCCTGGAGACAACACAGAAACTTCAAGCTGATAAAAAGAGCAGAGGTTAAGAATAACAAGAGGACGAACAGATTTCAAGTTACGACGGTGTTTGTTTTTTACCGTAGTTAATCTCCTATTAGTGATATCAGTCTTGTAGCACTATCTGTAAACATGGAGTTACTCACCTACTGGAATCTTTAACAGTCTGTTTCTAAGAGCGAGAGCTTGATTGCCTGTCTTTTCACCTTACAACAAATCAGAGGTTCAACCTGTTGGACATACGTGCTTAATAGTTTCAGCAGGAACAGGTAGACAACAATAAAAAGAAGCTCCTCTGTGACTCAATTAGGTTAAAGCTCCCACACAAAATGACAGAAGACACTGACCAAAGCAAACTTGTGACCTCTGAAAACAACCTATGAGTGGGAGGTCCGAGGCAAAAGGCACAGATTGAGGTCAAGCTCCATTTGACACTGTTTTGAGGGCATAAAGGTCTCAGGTCTCCAACCAAGGTCTAACCTGAACTGTTTGACCCCTGAGGACCTCTGAGGTATGCTTTACAGACCAGCAGGACAAGCTGCTGGATATCAGCATAGAGATAAATACTTAAATATTTAGAACCTCACAATTTTAAAAGGGACATAATGGTCATTTATACATCAATAACTCCGGGTTTAACAACAGCAAAGCTATATCAAAACAGCCATTTACAAATTCTCACACAACTTAAACCTGTGCAGTATAATCTATGTCTCATCTATCCAGTCGTATGATCAGTACTTCCAAAACACATGCATTTTTTTCTGACTTTGAAGAGAGCATAGATAAGTTTCACTTACTGGTTCAGTTTTAAATCATAACGTTTTAGCAAAAATGCGTGAGCCTTGATTTATGATTTCACTCAGTTTACAGTGAGTGGTAGTCTAATTGTTACATGAGTTAATTTTCTTCCTAAACACAAATAGGTGGATATAAAACACATAAAAATCATAATCTCTATTTATCAAGTCAGCCTGTAGAAGAGGATTTCTAACCTGGAATTACTGCACAAGGCAGTCTACAGTAAACAATTACACCACAGGTCAAGCAGAGTGTTTTGTGGATTTACCACAGCCCCCAAGCAATGTCAAACGTCCCCTTTATATCAATAACTGTGCACTGGGCAATGATCCCTGTAATGGTCAAATAAAGGGTGTCAGTGTGTCAGACTCTGGCGTCAAAAGCAGTTGTGTCCAGTCTAATGGAGGCTCCTTGATTTAATGACCATATGACATTAAGCATGGGAGTACCCTGAGGTTATCCTTGGCTGGAGCCAGACTGTGCGTCTGCCAATCTGGACCCTGTTTTTCCCACTCAGTCTCACCCCTTAATGCTCACACTGTGGGTCAGTCTTGTCTATGCACCCCTCAGGGAAGCTTGGACTGGTCCACAAACTGCTGATTAGGGGGTACTAAAGCTTCCTGCAAGAGCTGTAGCAGATCAAAGAGCAGAGGACGGTGGGCAACTCAATCCAAGGACCCAGGCTAATCAAAGTTAAACTCAGGATAAGCCTTCGAGTTTCACCGTGGGCCAATAGCTGTAGACAATGTGATTTTGATTAAGGCTGATGGCACTGGGAAAATCCATTCTCTTTGAACCTCCACGGGGTTAAAAGCTGGGACCACCTCTGTGACTGACAGCCATGAAACATGGGAGCTCACAAACTGCCAGCGACGTTTGCCAAAGAGCAGAATCAAAGATCTGCAAGCGCGGTGAGCTCTCGCAAGGTTGCACACAGAGCTTGCAAATGCCCTGCTGGGACACATGATGAAAAGTACCCACATGTTTGAGCTGAACAAGTTAACATGAAACATTTGCCATCGTTTCAAGTGATGGTAAATTTGTCCCCCGCCCCCCCAGGGCCACAAACTCATTAGATACAAACAGACACTGCCCCAGTAGAATTAACGTCATAAAAAGTTGTAAATTCTGATGGTGCGTTTGATAAATGGCTGTCATTTTAAATCAAGAGACAGATATCAAAGAGCTTCATATCCGTACTTGGCTTTAATCCATGACTTGTGGTTTCGTGGTCATTTGGACACTGGTTGAATTACAGCCCACATCTTGGCACAGATGCTGGTTGCTTGTCCCCATCCTTGTCAAAAATGCAGCAAACACTTTGGCACCTTGGTGTGAAGCCTTCGGCCTGGCAGAAAGCTGCTGCGCTCCAGCCCTCGTTAACCGGAGTGCCGTTTGGTGAACACATGGCCGATCCAAACAGTTGCATGAGCCCCATTAATTACATTTTTGAACTGTGTTTAACTATACCACACGTTTCAAATTATATCATAATGCGTGCTCGCTGTCTTTTAAACCAAAAACCATTTGAGTATGCAGAGTTCCGCTCCAAATTATCTGTGAAAGATTAAATCAATTTAATGAAAGACGTACTGGCGTACTGAGCCTGATCAGGAACAAACAGGAGACGAGCAAACTGCGCCACGTCACCATGCTTCACATCCCTACATGATAAGTCCACTTAGTCTTGTGTTTTGGGACAACAGTGGTGTTGACAATCATCAATTTGTCCACATCCGACCACCTCACTGTTCAAAAAGCAGAGCCGCTGTGAGCCCATGCATGTCCCCGCAGGCTGGGACCCCTACATGGTTAAAGGACTGTGTCTCCTGTTGAGGGACAAGCACAAAGGAAGGCCTAACTTCCATCCCTGAGGGGACAATAAGGCCTGTCACAGGGACACTTACCCTGCTCAACACCTCAGCGTCACAGGACAGGTGATGAGACTTCCTGCAGGGGACGAGGATAAATCAGAGAGGAGTGTGGGACGGACAACATCCTCTTTCAGTGGACTTCATGCGAGGGTGAATTACAACAGGAAAAGCTGTCGGAGCGTGACTCCTCAAATGAGGCTTTGTTTAGCTTGTCCGCTAACTGTGGGATTTAGACCCAATCTGCAAACCATCTCTCCCAGATGACCCAAACGCTTGGTGTAGCTCATTAGCTCGCCTACAGGAGCCATATATCACCAGGCATGTGGAAACCATTTTGATTTCACCTGGTCCCTCTGCTGTAGGGGTACAGTTGAGGCGGAAGCGGCCTGTTCTGGATGTGGAGTGCTCCATAATGATACTAATTGGTGCATAGATGTAGAGGGCATAGTTTTATAGGTCTGAGCTGCTGTGTCTTGAGAGGAAGGTTGTACTGAGGCGATTAGCCTGGATCAAAATCCACATCTGGTCCGTGCCAGCTGTTTGACAGATTCTTTTGCAGCACATGGGCAGGCTTTCTGTCTGTGATCCGGACCTTTGAAGTCTGTCTTGATTCCAGTAAGCGTTGACTGTCCAGACTCATCCTCCTTTACAGGACATTACAGTATTTCACAACTAAAAAAAAACCCCACCCTCAGGTGATTACGGAGTTTATTCCAAAAGTCTGAAACAGTGAGAAATACTGTAGGCTTTGTGCACCAGGTTGCACCTTACTTAAAAAATGTGTTTCCCAGTTCCACAGACAGTGAGATCATGACAAGGGAAAATATTGCATGATAACTTTGATGCATTTAAAAGCCACAAACCCAAACTGTTTAAACTTTATAGATGGTTTTAAGAGTTTGTACTTTTCTCTTTTATATAAAAACAACTATGTTTAGCTTGAATTAGTTTGTGGCTCCACTAAATTTACAGCAGGGGAAAAAAAGAAAAATATATAAACAGCCATAGAAACCTCCACTCCTGTAGCATGATTTACATCTCCATCTCCATCTGTTAACTCTGGCTGTAGGTCAAATATGGCTGAATATACTGCTTCTATGTCACACTATCAACTCTGAAATCTGTGTAAGTAAAGATAAAACTTCATCTCGACGGAAAATGTTGTGCAGCAGCTGCAGTACAAAGTGGGAAAGAGTGCAAACAGGGGCACCCAGGAGCTCACCTGGTAGAGCAGGTGCCCTACGTGCTAATGCTGGGGATCTGCCGGTTCGATCCATGGCCCTTTGCTGCATGTCGTTCCCTCTCTCTCCCCTTTTCACACTGAAGCTATAGAATAAAGGCCAAAAATAATCTTAAAAACATAAACAATAAAGAAATATTTGGGGCAAAGCAAGGACTGTTACTAAGAACTCACTTAATGTGAAAAACCAAGAGCCAACAAGGAAGCTAAAAGATCAAAAAAGAAAATATCTATGTGTCACTATATTGAGAATATTTTAACCGCTTTACCTCTTTATTAGACAGCTCATTTCAATGGCTCCAGTTCCCTATCTATGCTCTCGTCAAAGCCACCAAACTCCATTGACAAAAACAGTGATTTTGGCTTGCTGAACACAGGAACTGCTGTTCTACCCTTGCCTTGATCAATTGGTTAGTTTTTGGTACTGGTTGCCTTTGGTGAATCCAAATTAACTCCTTTAAATGCCAAAGGCACCCAATTACTCAAATTAATTAACTAATTGAGGCAGCAATAGACCAGCAACCTCTGTGTTTAGTGACATTAAATCACTGTTTTTCTCAATGGGGTCTGGCCGTGAAGAGAATGATGTAATGGCTTCCTTCCCTGGTCGAAAATTGCTGTCTGATGGTAAGATAAAGCAGTGAAAATATTCTAAATACAGCATACACTTCAACTGATACTGATTTTTTAAGCTATTGAGTTGCTGACCTCTCTACAGCATTATTAAGCTTCTGTGTCGGTACTTCAGCCTGCTTCTCCAAACTGGGGGTGTGCCAACTGACATCTACTGTAGGTAAAACTCTGACTAAGGTGAAGTACCTCATACAAATCAACTTCAAAAAATCCTAACTATCCCTTTAAGGTCAAGCTGTGATTCTAAACTATATGAATAAAATTGACTTGACTTGAAAACTATGGACTCCTTGTCTTTGAATCTATATAATTAAAATATGATTTATGTATTTATTATTTTTCTGTTTTGCCTGGCTGCAAGTTGAAAGTTCGAGCTGACCACAGCTGCTGTTGTTTATGATGGAACACACTACAAAAACCTCTTACAGCCACCTTTCACCCTCTCAGTGTTTGATTCTCAAATGTTTGATTATCACTTTAATACCAGGACTTTAATGAGACAACACAGAAGGGCTGTTGAGTCAAAACAACAACGTCCTCATTTTCATCTTATTCCAACAAACTTTTACAGTGTTCAATATTATTGCAGGTGGCAGAGCTGCCATCTAGACATGACAACCTCTCCAGCCTTCCAGCCGACAACACACACTGACCCACATACAAGATCTAATCCCCTACTTTCCAGTGTTTGTTTTCACAGAAAGCCTGAATGTGTTGGTTTGGGTTGTTTATGCGGAGACCTATTGGCTGACTGACCTCCAAGTCTGTCTGCGACGTGCTTTTCATAATGCCAGCTCCTTCTCTGGTGAGGCCCTTCAACGTCTGGTATTGTTTCACCACAGGAAAGATGTTCTGCCAAAGGCTATGACTCCCTGAGCCAAGTGGAAATACCCAGAGAATGTCTCCGTGTGTGATGAGATTGCTGCCTCTCTCTGTCCTTACACAAATATTGATCTTTAATATTTGGAAATATTACACACACCGCATTCCTGCCATTCTTATTGTACATTTCCTCAGCAAACAACAAGAGCCGTGAGCTGCCCTGAGACATGTCAGCAGATGGCTCAGATCCACAACACAGCCCTTCACACCTCGCTAGGATTCGGCTACAACCCAGACATCAATCAGAGCCGGAGCCCAAACAAAACAATGCTTCATGTACATCCAAACAACTGTGGCGCCGGGTCAACAATTCTGACATATTCAGGTCTTCTCATGAACATCTTCCTCCCTTTTTTTGAGCAAGTTTGTGAGCACTAAAACAAAACAATGTAGGGGCATGGTGTTCGTCCACCAGATGTAAACTCCAAACAAAAGGCGTCGTAATGGGCAGGAGCGTGGTGGGGAGAGGGGTAAAGGTCAGCACAGAGGGCAAGATAAACAGGAGGAGGACACACCGGCGCGAGCATGTTTAGGTCAGCCATCAGGTCTGGGCCTTAAGTTGCTGCACTGATGAAGAGATGAGAGAAAACCATTACTGTGCAAAATCATGCTGTGGATAAAAGCAGCATTGAAGATGAAATGACTTTAGAGTTTTCTAAGGTGCTTCATGCAACTCAAAGCACTTGATCAAGGTTGGAGAAAGTTTGAGACAGATCTAATAGTAATCAGAAGATTACTGTTGGTAAAAAAAAATATAGCGAGTGAAAATGAAAGCCAACCCCAGATTCAAGCTCATTCGCCATATTGAAATAACAGTTATTCATTTCCATATAATTTTCTGTCAAAGCCACGGGGAGCCATTGGAAAGGGGCTCCAGATTCGCTGGTTGCCCACCCCTGGCATAGAGGAACAAGCTGTGAACACAACACTGACATTATATTAATATCCTATAAAGTTGACATGGCGACTTTTTCAGCAAACAGCTGCTCATTTACACATCCAGCAGAAACAGAGAATCGTTATCATTCATTTGGCATTTAGCTCTGGTTTGGTCTCCAACTCTTGAGGGAAAGATCTGGCTCTGTAGCTGCTAAATGCTCCACATGTTCAGCAGCTAGTTGCAAACTGTGTCTGCCTGCCATTTGGTGCTGAGCATGTGTCGCTCTGCAGCTTTTTACAGGTTTTTTTTGCTGAGTCAGGAGCTGTAAAACCAAAACAATTAGCTGAAGGATGTTAAAACGCTCCAAAGAGCTGAGGAAAACTGCAGAGTTGGGCGATGATCCTCTTTGGTTTTTACTACAAGTTTCCTCACATTAGCCATTTGTCATCTCATGCATTGGTCATATGAAAATATTGATAAGTGCAGCTTTAACCAAGTGATTATAGTTATTTTTAGCCCGAAGATACATAATGTCCTCCTCCCTATGGGTCACAATTCTTGGACTGGAAAGAAACTTTGCCAGTGAATCTAATCTAGGAAACAGTTTCATTAACTCCAAGGCAAATTAAACTATTTTGTCAGAGACAAGGATGGGTGGTGGCAGTAGCTGCTTTGGGAATAAGTATACTCATACAGTGGGATTGAAGTTTGGAGGTTTTTATTTCCACAAATTAACACTAAAAGGAATGGCGACTGAGAAAATCCTATGCCAGTGAGGGACAATGACACATAGGGAAAAAAGAAAGAAAATAATTACCCCACAGCCCTCCTCTTTTCACTCTGTTCACAATCAAACCTGAGAAGCATTTTTCATTCCAAGACAAATGGCATCCATCAAGTTTCAGCGATAGCACAACAGGTTAAGGTGCCCCAGGCCCCTTATCATTGAACTTAACCTACGGAAGACAAAGTGCTACCACAGACGATTACCTCTGTGGCTACAAATAGCCACCACATGGCTCACAAGGCCGTCATCAGCTACAGAGATGCCAGCAAATGGTCCAAGATGGGCCGGGGCAGGAAGCTGGCCATGGAGCGGCTTCCTTCCTTTGAAGTGTCATTAATCCTCAAGCTTGTGTGTGTTTGTGTGTGTGTGTGTGTGTGTGTGTGCCAGTGTTCTCGTACTGCTATTTTTGTGAGGACCAGTGTGAGCCTTATGCCCGGTCCACACGGACAGGGGTATTTTTGTATAAGGGGTTTTTCCCTTCTTCGTTCTCAAAAAAAGTCCCGTCCACACACATTGTTATAAAAAAATAAATCTCTGTCCAAATGAAAATGCAAAAACACATTTTAAGTGCTGTCAAGAGCATGCTAAACCCACAGGCAGTGATAAAACCGCAACCCTAAAGCCACGCAAAGAAGAAGAAGAAGAAGATATGCCGGCCAATCAGAAGCCTGAAGAGAAAGCTATAAGAAGGCAGTGACCTCAGTAGCGCATTTTGATAACTCAATATAGTGGAAGGGAAACTGTACATTTATGTGTAAACATATTAAAAGTCTTGTTGGCAAGGTTAGAACCAGCACTAGTTTTGACCACGTCTGCCATTCCACAAAATGTCACCTCATATGTGACGCCAGGCCTTACAAAGGAGATAATGGTTCACAATCTGCTGTCACTTGTCAGAAACTCAGCTTTCCCTGTCCACACATCAACACTGACAACAGTTTCTGAAAATCTTCACCATGGATGGAGTTTTACCCAATGTTAGTGACCTAAAACATATGGAAGGAAGGCCAAAAGATATTAAAAAAGCATGAAAATATCTATGTCCGTGTGGACTAGGCCTCGACGCTGTGAGCCAAAGGATCAGTATTGTGATATAGCATTTGTCAATATCATGTTACCAAAGGAAGATGCATTGAGGCTCATTGATGATGGGAGCTATATGGTGTTACAATGTCGGATGTTCGTATTAAATGTGTAAGTAATGAGGTAAATGTGTAAAAGTAATCTGAATACTCTGTTTCCAATGTTTTTTTTCTACTTTTTAGGCGAGCTTATATCAGCTCTCAGCAGATTTCATTGTAATATCATCTGCTTCGGGCATGCTACTGCAAGTGTCCACATCACGTAGCCTTCATTGCTTCATGACGCTACATGCTAACGTCAGGGAGTAACCAGTAATCTTAGTCACCGATGTTATTAATTTCTCCCTATTTTCGGTTCCTGCTGGAACATGTCCGGTTGTGAAAATTCTGGTAAAGAAGCTTTCAGTGACGATATTTCTTTGTAGAAAATGCAGGCATACTTTGTTACAGTCACGCCATGGCTGCAGTGATGATGTAGATGCAGAAATGCTGACCAGTCAGAGGGGAGGGAGGCTTAAAGAGACAGGCGCAAAAACAGAGTGTCTTAGACAAAGAGTGAGTACAGGTGTTCCAGCACCGACAGTATGAAGAATATAATATGTTTTTTGAACATGTAAACATGATCTAGTAGAAACCCAAAATACAAGTATGAACCTGAAAATGAGTATAACAGATCCCCTTTAAAATAGTGTTTGGACAACAATAGAGCTCCATGGCCTAGAAGATACCACAGTTTGGCTTTACAGAAAATACAGAACTTTTTAGTGTATGATCACTTTACTGTTGGTTTGAATTTTATGAAAAACAAAATAAGGCAAACAAAAAAACATTTCCCCCCCCCCCCCACTTGCCTCTGGCGGTATCTGGTCTTATAGATGTTGTGTTCATTTTCAGTTTTCTCAGTTTTTGAGGTTTCTGTTTGTAAGATTTTTGCAACCACCGAAACAAAATGGATGTCAATGAAATTTTGTTTGAGGTGCTTACAGAATTATCTTTTTCATAAACAGTGTCCCAGTTGCCTTCTGGATAATTCACTGACCCTGCTGTGAAAAGTTTCCTCTGGAACAGTTTTGTACTGAAAAAATACTGCCCCTTTAACTTAAAAACAGCCCTATTATAAAGTACAGACCAGTCGAAATGTCCACACTTTTAGAAAATGTTCTCACTCTCTAGATCTAAAACTCAAACTGGTCCTCACAAAGACAATACAAGAGCACTCACACATACCCACTTAGAGTACTAACTAATATATAAGTACAAATGTGCGTATACTCTCAACCCTCTCTCACATAGGAAATTATTTATTTCGAGATTAAAGCATATGTGCATTAACTGTAGCTATGTACAGTATGTATGTTTTTTTTCTTTTCAAAAAGCTTTTAGGCATCACGGACAGACAGAAAGTACAAGACAACCTCACTTCTAATATTTCCCAGATTTTTTGCAAGTATCTGGTTTCCTCATGTTAGATAACGTGTAAACAGAAGCGTCATGGCGGGGCCTTCATCCCTGTCCCTGAGGAAAGTGGTTCAAAGACGGCTTACAGTAAAAATGCTGAGGTATTTGAATAAGAAGATGTCTTTAAACTGGGCACGGCTCTGCCCATCAATCCCTTAGAATGTGCCGGAGTAGATGCTTGAGGAGTGTTGAACTTTTTAATACCATATGTCATGTGGAAACTGCTTTAGATATTAAAATTTTTAGCAAATATGAGCCTCAAATATTAACTGAAAAAGACCCTAACAAATGTTGATGCACACTGCACAAATTGCCATCTTATCCAGTTATTTTTTTCATTATTGAGCCCTGTGAGCTTTGCTTTCTTATTTGGTTTAAATAAGTCTGTCTGTGCAGTGAGATGATTTCAATCTGTTAAGTGAAGTTGTGTTTTGCCTTCATCTGCCATCTTCCATTTCATGAGCAATCTTTAAGTGTTATACACAGTGATTACTGCTCACTAAGTAAAGACATGATGGAGGTGCAGTGGCTTAAATGTAATGTATCTGATGTTTAACATTCATTCATTTAGGCATTTATGAAGGTCACTGACCAAAAGCTTGCCTTTATAATTGCAGAAACTGGAGAATGCATGATTTTCTTGTCATGGTATCAAGAGTGTCCATTATGTTTCAGCATTAAGGGGGAACACATGAAACAAGTGGTTTGGAAGTCCTACCTTAAAATTTTAAGCATCACTTCATTTTTTGCACCAATATGTGCCTATTCGGTATCAATTTATGGTTTAAACGTCTCTAATTTTGTCAAAATAAAAGTTCACCTGCTACTTTTAGCTTTTTAATGCACATGTTCTTAATACCAAAGGGAAAGTGTCCCCTGCGTCCGCCCCACAATCTTCACCCATGTTTGATTTGTAAGAATATTCTTGAAAAAAATAAAAATAATAATACATTTTTGAGAAAACAAGACGTTCATGGTGCAAAAGTAGACAAAAGTTATTGATAAAATGGAGATAATCTTGCGGTGAACTTTAACATACCTAGCAGAGAGATGGATTCACTCAACTCATGAAGCTCTAGCAAAAGTTCAGTCAGGAATACTTTTCAAGCTCAGGCTGTAAGTTGCTATCTCACCCTGCCATTCACTTCTTGCACGTGTGCTCACTCACCATCTAGGTGTCATTGTCTGGGTAGGTCAGTTGAGTCATCAGCTGATTCCCAATCAACCAACAGCGCAGTGACACACCTCCTCTGTCAGCCTATCATCTTACAACTCCTCATTTTAAATATGGTTAGATGTCTGCTGTAGTTCTTTCATCGGCCTCACACGCTTCATCAGCCATCAGCCACCACCACCACCAGTGTCTGGGCTCCATGAAGGAGATTTATCCTGCTGCTGCTCAGATGTCCCTCGATCACAAAATATCTCCCTCTGGTGTCCAGGTGCCAAAGACTTCTGTTAAATCTTAATCAGCACAAATCATCTGTTAATCTGTACACTCATATTCTCTATTAAATATTATCTTTACTTCATTCTTCTGTCTCTCCTGATTGAACTACCAGTCTGATCCCTCACAGCTGAAACATTACAGATCCTTTTGGACCCTAGTTGTCTCCCTCGCCCTCTCAGTGCGTGATCTGTCACAGCTTTCACAGGATTATCGCCCCAAGTTAACAGGGTCTTAAACAGTTCACTGGCACCATGAATCGTGCTAGGAATTAGCCACCTGCTACATCGGCCATCCACAACCATGTAGCAAAACTCTACACACAGGAAGTGACCTCCGAGGGGGGGGCATAAAAGATGGCGTCAAACAAGGTTGAGGTCGCTCGCCACCTCACACACGGTGCTCAGCAGGAAGTGTGGCTTCCTTGAGTCGTGGCTACGAGGGCAGAGGTCAGGGATTGGGATCAGCAGATCGTGTTACTGCACCCAGATGTGGCCGAGGACAGCGATGGCTCCAGCCTGGAGGTGCCCCAAATGTAGCGTGACTGCAGAGACAGGAACTTCTATTTTGAGAAATGCCATTCCTCTAATAATACAGGAGCGTATTGATCTCTTTTTAAAACCTGTATTCTGTCAAGGCTTTGCTGAGCGTGCTTGCTATTTTTAAACTTCACATTTACGCACTTTCCTAACTTGAGACATCACTTTAGCACTTTTCCTGTGAGCTACAGACAGAGCTGCTTCACAGGAGCAGTTTGAACGTTCCTCCACTGCAGAATAACTAAAGGAGTGTGCATGGGGATGTGTATGCACTATGTATGGATCATGTGAGCCTCAGCGTGGCTCTGTTGTGGAGCCTGTTTATATTCTCTGTAAAATATTTCCAGTGGATCTGCATGTGTGCTTTGCTTCCTCACTCGGCTGTCTGCCCTGTCAAGAGTGATGAGCTTGAGAATGAGAAACAGGTGTGTGTGAAACGTGCAGATCATTCCTTTATCTCTCTTTCACCCCCCGATCCCGACCTCTCTGAGCTGCTCGTGTTGAGCTGTGTTTTATGACAAAGGGGGTGAGCGGAGAAAACACAGAAGCAGAGAGGATCGCTGAGAATAAGCAGGACAGCAGCGTGATGCTTAATAAAAACTGCCCACAGCTGATCAAAAAATAGGTTTCAATTAGAAAAGCAGCAGGAAAATAAATAAAAGCATCATAAAAAGGCCCATTTAAATAAGTCATGTGAATGTTGTGTTTTCTGAACGCCACGGTTCACATGTAAGGAACATTATCTGGTGTTATTTTGATCTAAGTGCATCACATGTGACTTGTAACAACATCAAAGGGGATAAAGCTGCTCAGATCATGTGTGATATGTAGTAATTGTGAGGCTATTAAAGGCTAAAAGTCCTCTAAGATAATGTGTGAAGTGCACTGTTGAGATTCATTAATCAACAACAGGAGAACAATACTGATTATGCACAATCAATCCACTCACACACTGGACTGATATTAGGCTGGTTAACAAGAAGCACAAATACACTGGCATGATGGGAACTACTTTGAAACTACTCAATCGGCTGGGCAACTAATCAGTAATTAATCCTAAAATAAAATGAATGAAAAAATAGTGATCCTCTGAAGATCACCACAGATAGCGCCACCAGCAGGACAGAACTTTAATTTGTGGAACAATTTTTTATGACCAAACACTCCATAGTAGCCTACTTTGTGTTCAGTGCAAATTAGCAAATGTGACTTGCTAATATGCTAAACTAATATATGGTGAACATGTTAAACGTGTGACCTGTGAAATGTTAGCATGTAAGCATTGTCACTGGGGGCAGCGTTAGCATGCTGACTTTAGCGTTTAGCTCAGGACAGCCTCACAATGCTGCCAGCATGGCTGTAGTCCTAAGGCCCTGACACACCAAACAACATCAAAGAACCAGTATTGACGAAGGCCAGCTGTTGCGTCAAGTCACCTCACGTTGGCTCACGTTGCCTCAAGTCACCAAATAGTTGCACCTAAACACACTGCAAAGACTACAGTAAACGACCAACTAGCATGTATGTTGTGCGCCTGCAGGAGAGGTAATAACTCTCCATTGCAGCAGGCGGCAGTAGCCTGAATTTAGCATTCAAAAAGTTAAACTAGAAGATCCACAGGATGAATTCAAGATGCTAGTTAGCCAGTTAGCACTTCAACAACACAACTTGATGTTAAAAAAACAGGATATTTACTGTGCGCTAGCAAACAATATATCACAAAGTTACAAACTGTTTCTGCTAAAGAGCTCAATGGCTCAAATAACAAGTTTGTTTCGATCTCATGACCTCTTGACTTCAGTCGTTTGTTTGCTTTCCTCACTTCTGTTTCTCTTCTTGTGCACTGAGCTGAACTGCTAATCAGAGTGATTTCATTCACAGATGGACTCCGCCGAGTCAGATTCAACATACCAAGCGCAGAGTAGTGCTAACAGTGCAGGACAACTAGGGCGACAGACGACCCGATATTGACCGACGGCTGACTGTCAGCTTGGTGTGTCAGGGCCCTTAGTCCTTTACTTATTCTCAGGGTGCTTTCAGACCTAGAGTTGTCTTGCTTTGGTCTGAATCAGGGACTTATTTTGTTACAAAGTTGCATAATTGCCTAGAGTTGGTTCGTGTTCTCACTTCAGCATTTACAAGGAGACCAGATAAAATGCCTTGTGTGAGAAAGCTGCTCTTGATTGGTCAGAATTTCCATGCAGGAAAAATCCAGTAAGTAAACAAAGCGTTGAAGAAGAGTACACTTGCAAAGTAAATGCGACACTTTCTAATGTCACAATGGAGGGACAACTACGCAGTTTGAATTTAGCGCTGCTCATCGTGGACTATATTGCTGTCATTGTTCATTTTAGTCAAACCATACAGTTTGAAAACGAGGCGCGGCTCCAACTAGAAAACAATGTGTTGATGCATTGGATGTGCTGAATGTGCATATTAAGGCAGTACAGGAGGAGGTGCACATTAATAATCCTCCAGGACTGTAACATGCTCATGTTTAACCCAAACAATGTGTCATGTGACTGCAGTTGGTTCAGATCGAGGTCGGAACACGTTCTCCCCACAAACGAACCGCACCAGAGAGACCATCTCTTCAAGGAGGTCTCGGTCTGGTTGTTTTGGTGTGCACCTGAGTGCGATTTCTGTGTTCACTCTCGCCCAAATGAACCACACTTAGGAGGCAAACTTGAGCTCGAACCTGGAGTGTGAAAGCAAAGCACCCTCAGTTATTGGTAAACTTCTTAAAGTTACCACTTCAGTAATAGCTACTTTATAAAGAGTTCATAATTTAATAAGTTGTTAATGTCAGATTTGACTTATGTTGTTGGAAAATAAGCGACAGGCTGCAATTGAAGGGGTCTTAGATAGTAGACTACATTACTGTAAAACCATATGTTAAACATAAGTAGCCTATTAACATAAAAGTAAGAAAGTATTCCTGATGAATTAAAGGATTTGCTCACAATTTGGAAACCCGAGTTATCATTGTAAATGGTTTGTATGATCCACAGTACATTATAACCAATTTATTAACTATTAACTATCTAAAGAACCATTAGGTGGGACTCTAAACGGTATAGGCTACTCTATAGAAATATGTAGCTACTACACTGCTTTAATCAGACACTTGATTTGATTAAACTTCTTCCACTTCTACAGCTGATACTGTAATAATGTTTTGGAAGCCCAATGACTTATTATGATGTTATATTTGACACTACCCTCAGTCCACAGCCCCCCTTGCCACTCCACTCAGCTCCCAGCAGGCTACACAGGAGTCAGCTTACACAGCCTCATACCTGCCCACCCCCCTCCTTCTCCTCCTCCTCCTCCTCCTGTAGGGACTCCCTCTTTATCGTGCTGCTGCCATGCAGCGGAGCGTCAGTGTGCCAGCAGTCCCCGCAGAGCGCAGAGCGCAGCGCCGTCTGTCACAGAGAGGAGCTTCAACACCTTTACGGGATTTGAAAGACAACAAGAGTGGATAAACTGAACTGAACAAGGTGAGCGAGGGGCTGACTGTCATTTTTCCGTTACAAGTGCATGTGTGAGTCCAGATTTATTGGTGAAGTTTTCCGGGTGGATTCGGGTTTGAATTGATTCATGCGATCAGTGCGCTGCGTGATTATTCTTCACTTTTCCTCCGTGCTGCTCCCGTGATGTGGCACCACTGTTTTACAGCTGTGCTTGGATGAAAGATCGTTAAATTAATTACATTGTGTGTTGTGCGCTGCTGAAATGACAAACAACCAACAGCCTGGTAACTGAACTGACCTCATAACGCTGTGGCACAGAGTGGATGTGGCACTCAGACTTCATGATAGGCTACTCAGTGTAAAATCACAAGTTAAATCCCAAATTAAATCCACTCTTAGAAATAGTACACGTGTCTCCCGTTTAAAAATTTACAACATGATTACTTCAGTTTGTCTTCTGCCTGAGATCTTTATGGTGTGTTTATGGCCAGTGCCCTACAAGGCAAATGCTCCATGGCAGTATGTCTGTGATGGATGTCAGGCTTTCTGTAGCTGGATGATCCATAAACAACACACCAGGTTTATGGATCGACCCAAAACATTTTTTGAGAAGTTGACAAGTGCAGCAATTCATCATCTGTCCTTGTAAACCTATATGTGGGCTCCCTGGTTTAACTCAGCCTTGCAGTCCAGTCAGTAATAGCTGCATGGTTTGGAGAGACGGCTGACCACTGTGCTCTGATTAAAGCAGATACAGTTGACTCGGGGCAGCAGGTTTATCCCATCTTAACTCTGCTCCACGCTAAATATTTACATCTGGATGAAATCAGGGGAATGGCACAAATGAGGCTCTGGCTTCCAGACGTCTAATCAAGGAAGAAAAGTTTTGTAATCATAAATTAAATTAAGCATTTTCCTACCAATCAGTAAATTTATGAGAAATGCATGTCTCGCTTTGTAGTGAGTCATACTATTAAAAAAATAAAGCATATGACAGCGTTACCTCAGAGCTTACAGAGGAACAAAAGTGAGTTGGGGACCTGAGGGGTCATTATGCAACCCACCCACTCTAACACAGACAACACTGTCTCCTCCAAGGAGACAATCACATGCCCTCAGGGGTCAACTCCACCTTGACCCTCCTCTACCCCCTCCCACCTCTTGCCCTCCTCCTTAACTCTGATATGTTTCATGCACCCTGAGATGGTTTGATCAGTGTGGGATCAGGAGCATAAACAATGTAGGAGCCAGACTAAACAGACCACACATGTCCTGTAAACACATTCACCCTGAGATTCATAGGTGTGCACGTGCTGGTTTGGCCGCTGTGCAGCAGCAGGAGGTTTAATTCATGCTTTTTGATGCAGAGCATGAACTGGCAGTGATGAAGCTTTCCAGGGAGGGAAGGTGATCTTTAAGTTGCCTGCATGACGATATACAGTGATAAAAAGACAGACTGTATGACATATGTCACCACAGTGTGTGCAGTCGCTTAAATTTCCATTTTTCTGAGCACTTTAAAGGGATAGTTTGGATTTTTTGAAGTGGGGTTGTATGAGGTACTAATCCATAGTCAGAGTATTGCATACAATGGCGGTCTGCGTGCCCCCAGTTTGGAGAAGCAGACAGGAGCACTACCATGGAAGCTAAGTAATGCACTGCTGTGGATGGGGGCAGCAGCAACACATGTGTTAGCCACCTAAAAAACTTAATATCAGCAAGTGTACACTGTTTTACCCTGCTGTCAGACAACAATTTCCAATGGGGGGCTGACCTGAAACTGAAACTTATCTATGCTGTCTTTAATGCCAGACTCCATTGACAAAACCAGTAATTTTACCTTGCAGAACACAGGAGCTGCTGGTCTACAGCTGTCTCAGCCGGTTAGTTTGTTGGCGTTATTGTGTTACCCTGGTGTTGTAAAGGGTTAGTTCTGATTTAACAAAGTGACACAATAGGACAAAATAAACTACGGATCAATGCAGCGGTGCATCAGCGTTTGAATTCGAGTTTGGTGCCTGTGAAAAGAGCAATTTAATGGCTTCAGATTCTCATTGGAAAGGGCTCTCTGACAGCATATACTAATATAGCGTACACTTAAACTGATATTGACTTACTTTTAGGTGGCTATAATATATTTTGCTGCTGCCTTCCATCCATAGCAGTACATTGCTTAGCTTCCATGGTGGTACACCTGAATGCCACATTGGGGGCCTGCCAACAGCCATCTACTGTAGCTAATTCACTGACTGTGGATAATACAAGTCCATGTTGGCAGAAAGATAAACTTATAAGATTGCTTTCCTAATAATTTTGGGTGTGATCGCCCTCAAGGCTTGTTAAAACGAATGCAGGTAACGCATGACTTATAATGAATTACTAGAAGGTGGATCCAGGCCCATTACGCCTCTACCTTTCCATGATTCAACTTTGGTTTTTGTTAAGGGTTCAAGCCCACAGATCTGACCCGGCTTGCTTCCCTGCTTGAGCTACAGTGAGTCATAGATCATAAACACCTACAGCCAACGTCAATCTGTCATACAGCGCGTGTTTAAACGCAGGATACAAACATCTCCCCGACTGAATTTCTACCTGCAAAATTACTGAGTGGAGCAGTCGTAAACAGTTCCACTCTCTTTCTGCCCCGACTCATGTGGCAGCGCGCAAATTTTCCAGCTGTAATTCTGTATCTGTATCTGTGTTTGATGCTGATCCCAGCGGAGCAGACGACAATACTTCCTCCCATCACAGTGCAGAGAATGCCCAGGGGCACCGAGCGCTGAGCTGCTCGCTGCAGTCTCCGTCTGGGGTGTTGACAGGAGGCCTGACATCATTAACATGACTAAATGAAATGTAATTTAGGTCTTTGCCTTCCCGCTTGGCTCTTAGCACCAGCAGTGATATTGATGATGATGGTGTTGGTGGTGCGACACTTTTAAAGAAGCCTGGAGAATCATGATGACTTTATGACTTTTAAGATACTAAACTTACTCATGAATATTCATGCATTCACCATACTGTAGCTGCCTAAACAGAGGCCAAGCAACCACCATATCATTGACCTCGGCGTGATCCAGCACAGGAATATTTTATGGAATATCTTATGGGATATAATAGCACACCAGGATTTCTCATAGCCTTTTATTTTCCAGTTTTCTTCCCTACATACAAAAACGTTTTTACTTGACTCTGTTTGTTTTGAGGCTCTACAAGTGTATAATCTGATCGGTTTTAGCCACATCAGTGCTGACTGCGGGGAAGGAGCGGAAGCCGCAGGATATTTCATGGTTTTAGTTCACAATGGACCACTCATGTGTTTCTTATCACTTAAAGTTCAGCTGTACCACAGTCACTTTCAAGGCATGGTTACGCTTTCCTGCACAGCGCGGTCTTGAAAACATCACATCCTTAAGAGAGCTGTCAAACATTTGTTCTGTTTAATCCCCGTTTTGTTGCATGGTTACATGTAAAGACCCCCAAGTAATGGCGGGAAGCTTGAGTTTCTAATTAGAGAAGAAATGTACCCTGCTAATGACATCATCTTCCCCCTGGCACTGTGTTCAAGGAGTTTGTGTGTGTGTTGCTGAACAGCAGCTGGTTTTGGACATGAGAGGTTCACAACAGTGTGAGACTTCAAACACTCACCACACACACAAAGCGTCAGGCTTATAATTTAGCTTTATTGCTCCTTGTCGCCTTGTTTTGGGCCGTTGTGGAGACTGTCTCTGGGAACTTCCTCGCTGTCCGTTTTCAGGAGGAACTGTTTGAAAAAGAGGAAGAACTTGTCAAAGAAAAGCTTCTCAGTTACATCCAGCAGCAAAACAATATATTCAGGCAGGCGCCCTGCGATACAGTAAACCCACTCTTACGCAGGACTGGCTGAAAGCAGAGGTAAAACCTACCATCTACTGCATGTGCCAAGCTAGTATTTCTCATGTTTTGTAAACACCAGAGTGTGGGATCATTTTCATTGAAGCCATAATTTGATGAGCAAAGACATATTTTTCAAACTGATGTAGCTTTTTGGAGTGGAACCTTCACTCGCTGGCTCCCCTCTTTAAAGATTTATGAGCTCTCGAAATTTCTTTGAATGCATTTTAGCTTGTTAGCAGAAATCAAAATGTGCACCAAATGTTTGTATCTAACTTTGGAAGTGATATGATCATTATCATAATCAGTGTTGTCATTCTCTGAGGCCTGAAGTCTGCTCTTACATCGCTCCCATCTCCATGGGCTCATAACTCAATCCATAATTCATTGTGGGCAACGAAATCATGAAACATGATCTGACAGATCTCCATCTCCGGACAGTCCCCTGTGTGTGGGTGACAGCTGTGAGAGCAGCCCTTCTCTCCGTTGCTCTCACATCCCCGTAATTGTTCACAGTCCGACCGGGCGCCTCTGTAGCTCTGCCACATCCCATCACGCTCAACTGTCGCAGCGCTGTGTCTGCTCAACCGTGAGGAAGATGACACAGGCCTGGACATTCCCTCCGACACAGGAGGGGGACCGTCGACGTAGCTCCACAAACTGTTCCGGCTGCTCCAGATGTTTTCTGATTCTGACAGGCGGCGAGGGAGGAGAGGAAAGGAGGAGGAGAAGAGGGGCAAACGGCGGGGGTCTCTTTCCGTGCCACTCTGGGAGGGGGGGCTGTTTGCCGCGAAGCAGGTCGGTCGATCAGTAATGAGAGAGGACAGCTGGCAGGTTCAGGGGAGGTTAACAGCTAAGCGTAGATGGCAGCGAGGAAAAACAGAGGAGCTCAGTCGAGGGTCTTTGTGTTTGAGATTTTTGGACTCTTTTCTTGTAGTCAGAAAGTTTTTGGAGGAGTTATGCTTGTTGGAAGTTTTGTGTTGGAAAAGCTGCAAAGGTTAATGTTGGATTTAAGGCCCTGAAAAACCTAGCAGGCTATTTTACACAAGATTTCTGTTTCTGTCCTTGTGATCCTCACTGGAGAAAGTGGAGCAGACAGGACTGGAATCATTGTCACATATTTCTATTTCTGCACCAGTCAGGATTCAGCAACATTTGAATCTATTGCCTCGACTCAGTGTATCCTTGTACAAAGGTTCATATGATATCTGACAAATTAGCACCCCACGAATGATGTTGCATACTTAATGTTAAGTTATGTAATAACGTAAATTTGCAGAGGTTAGGTTTGGGCAAGAAAAGTTACTATGGTTCGGTGGAAGAAAAAAAACATGGTGACAATGTACCTTAAAATTACTTAAAGTTCAATTAAAATTCAAACTGGTGTCCTAGGGAAAGTCCTATGTTTTGTGACCCATTCACTGCCCCAACCAACCTCTTTACAACCGTCTTTACTCCCGACAGCGTGTTGGTCACGTGATTGCAGTGTTCCAAAATACATGGTTTATGCACAAATATCTGCCTCATGATTATGTGGGATAGTAGAAACTGTGGTGCATTACTTTTCGTAGGAAAATGTACAAACATGGCACTCAACTTTTGTACCAGGTGCTTTTCTTTTATTGTTTGTCACTGTGAATAGTACCCTGTCAGTGAAGGCAGGATCCTCAGCTGATCACCATAGCGACATCGCGTGAAACCGCTGTGACATCACCGTCAACGTGACACTCTCATAGTGCATAACGTATTTTTATGGGTGCCGATTTGTAAAGTCTGGGGCGAGTGAATAAAAAACAGTTGCGGTCGCCATTTATGGTTTATTAAAAAAGGCAGGTTTGTGCAGGATGTCTCGTGCCGCTCTAATGACCGACCAATCGGTCATCTGCAGTGTTTTAGATCAACCTTCCAAGCTTTCCAAGCTTAAGTGTTAGTTTATACATCATTAGTGTTTATTTTTATAGAGAATACTAAAGTTTTCAGGGGCTTTAATACTTAACTTTTATGCTCGCTAGCAAAAAAAAAAAAAGAATTATGCCTAAAATAAAAAACAGCATTGGATTTTGCATCCTGCGTTTGCTTATTCAACATGAAAAAGACACCGCTATAAGAAGTGTTGCGTATTATTTCATCAGGATCTGTACTAAATGAACCTGTCCAAACAGTCTTCAGCTGTGCAGATAGCAAATCAATGCTGGCACATTTAAAGTGGTGGAGAGTGTGTAGTAACACAGCAGGGGGGTGTTGGATGGGGTTTGGCACCACAGTCACAGACGACCCAGTATTTGGGGACACATCACAGCTGGAGCAGCTTTAAGCTCTAACCAACCCCAAACAGCCCTGTCACAAGTGCTCACAAGGTGGTGTTAACCTTTTACTGCTAACATCAGCAACATGTGTTTAGAATAATTCTGCAAATGTTGTGTGAATGTCCTTTTGGCAATGTGGTGTGTCTGTGTGAAAAGAGGGTGGGGTTACACAGATGTTACACTAATTTTCTTTCGCTTTAGTCGCTCTGGGAGTTCTGCTTTCTAAGTATCATCCAAATCTCTGCTCTGGTGCCCAGCTATTCATTCATCAGCAGCCTCTTTTATTCATCACAGTGTAGCGGGGCTTTTTATTGATATGGTTTTTAGGAGGTTTCACTCAGCTCAAGTACAGGTACGCTAGTGTATGATTTAACAGCACTAACCATGTTTTGACATTTTAGTTGCTCTAACAGCTCTCATCCATCGAAGCGTCTTTTATCACTTTGTTGAAGCAGACATATGCCTGGCAGAGTGAAAAATGTGCCGACTTGGTGAAATAAAACATCTGGCAGCTGGCCAGACAGTGCTGTCTTTCAGAGCATTCTCACCAGCTGAGAGCTTAATGAGGGTGCACAGTGTGGGAACAGGCCTTCATAATTTAAGACTCTGGGAGATTGAGGGATGTGCCCAGATTTCTGCCTATGCACTGTGCTGTATAAACAGCCTCAGGACAGGCCTTTTTTGAGGGGGAGAGATCTGTGTTTCCCTGAGTTGCAAAGAAGTGCATTCCCAGTCCAGGGCTGTGCTGCACACACACAGTGGGTCACTGCGGTTTGTACTGCTGGTCACATAAGCCAGGCTGGCATGTGGAGGGAGCAGCAGCGGTGGTCATGATTTACAGAACAATGCTGTCCAGAGCTGGGATGTCTACTTGAGGCAGCCCAGATCTGGACGCTGGGTATACACCACTCAGCTCTCTCCTGCACACACCCTCTCTTACTGTCTTCTCCCACATAAACATTCATGTGACACACTGCACACTTTGGATATGCTCAACCAAAGATTTTTACCAGTCAGTTTATCAATTTAACTGAAACATTCAATTAGTGTTGGCTTCTATCAAGCTCATGAAACAAGACGTTAGGTTGTTTTGCTCTAGTGGCCACAGTTGAAACTACTGGTAATGCGACATAAAAGGATTGTTTAAAGAAGAAACAGCCGTAAACTAAGATGATTTACTGACCACTGTACACATGTCATCAGGTCTCAAATGTTAAAAGCCAAACTGAACTGCACCACTTAGGGCTACAATGATAAATAATGATTATTTTCTCGATTGACCAACTAATGTTAAAAGAAATTAGATGTTAAAAGAAATTAGCAAAAAAGTTATCTTAGACGTCTTCAGATTTAATTTTTTGGACCAACAGATACCAATGATGGACAAAGATAAACATCAAATGTTCACATTTGACAGATCAGACCTTTATTTATTGACTTTTTGGCATTTGATCTTAGAAAATGACTTTCACGATTCAGTGAAGTCAGGCAGATGGTAGAAACAAAACAAACAGTCCGATGGGATGACTGGATGGTAAAACAGGTTTATTATTTTAAGTAATTTTTTAGTACGGCCCAGTAATTGATCAAATTGCCCATGTTTTTTCCTTGTGTGAAAGAGCTGTGTAACATCCGATGGTAAATTTTGTTACAACAAAAAGTTTAAATGTATTAAATGTCAATGGAAACGCCGTCTACCGTTACTGTTGCCAGTATTTTATCCTGCTTTCGTCCACTAAAATAATGTCTGGTTTGCCATCTACCGTCTCCCTGATTCCATGTGAACACAACCTGACCTTTGTCAAAACTTCACATTTTGATAGAGCTTACATTTTCAGGTCATTTATATGTGTGGGTAGTCAGGCAGGTTCAACCAGAAGAGACACTAATGTGCATTTAATGGGCCCCTGAGTGGTAGAAACTTTTTGGCATATTCTCTGAGTGAGTCGATTTTATTGAAACAGATGAGCTGCTATTTTTAGGACACTTTTTTATTGTTTAATAGATCCGTGCTCCACATATCAGAGCAGTCGTAGAGAGAGATTTAAAAAAAATGTTGACACATACGCACAGTTCGTTTATGAGGATCCAGGTATACGTCATCTCCTTGTAAGTGCATGAGTTCACCCATCTGTAGTTCACTCATCGACAGTGAGGTAGTGCAGTAGGGCTTAACATTCCTGGTCTGGGAGGCAGGTTCAGGTGTCTCTGTGTTTCAGTGTGAATTATTAGGTTTCCTTGCACGGTGCACCTGGTGTAGAGATCATCTAAATGATGTTTAAGTCACTTATTTCCATCTTTGAGCTGAATTTAGATTCCAATGATAGTCTTCATTATTTTCATTATTTAAAACTGAATTTAAGAAACATTTTTAAGTCTAATGATGGGACAGATTTTGGCAGTTGACTCCAGATTTCCAAAGTCCTTTCTGGCTTGAAAAACTTTGGCTTGAAAAAGTAAATAGTGACTCATAAAACTTTATAGGTCAGAGCAGTTTAATTATCAACAGTACCAGCACTGCTCCTGGACCCTTGGCTGAGCAGAAAAAGGAACTTGCCCGGTCTGTTGATAAAAGCAAGAATAAATGTGAACACAGTTATCTCAGCAGACGTTATCTGTGTTAACACTGCATGGGTGTTGCAGTGACGATAAAGGCCCGGCTTACAGTATAATGGCTGATAAAGACTGACTGTATCACACGTGAAAGCAGTCACTGAAATCACATTGCTTTAATTATTAACTGAAATTAGCAGATTATAGACAACTAACAGTTGTTTGTGCTATAGGTTATGGTGATCTTTTTTTTTATTATCGATTAATGTAGTTTCTGATACAGAAAATAATACCAGTTACAGCTCACAAGATCTTTTAACTTTGTTATCATAACTAAAAATGTTTATTTGTGAATAGTATGGAGCAGAATTTCATCAAATTTTACAAATCAGCTAAAAATATTGGCTTGTTAGCATATTAGCTAATAGCATATTAGCTTATTTACAAGCTATATTAAAGTGTTGTTTTTGTAATTATTGTGAATACAACATTACTTTCTACCTTTTGATGAGTTTCCTTTTTTCAAATGCAAAAATGTTGTTGTTTTTTTTTTTTTAAATGATGAAATAGAGTTTTGGCTGATTTTACAAATCAGCTAATTAGCTAATTAGCTGATTAGCAAGCTAAAGCTGTTATTGTTTGTTTAAAAGATTCTGATTAGTGTGAGAAGGATGTGCTCTCTATTTGTAGACTTATAGGTTTTAATTTTTTTAAACACAGCTTCAGTCAAACCAGATAATAGACTAATATTAGCTGATTAGCCGCCATCTGAGCTAACTGACCTGATTTAGGCAGTTTACTTGCTAATTAGCTGTTACATTTAAGGCTTTTGATTACTGTATGTCCACCGATACTTGTGTGTTTTCACTTTAAATTGTCATCTTAAACCAAATCAACATGTTCATTCACACACACTCAGCATGTCCCTGATTGGCACACACCACTGGTACTGTACCTCAAAAGCCATTTTCTCATGTGATCTCAGGACAACATCTGGAGAATCAGGTCCGTGCCATTGTACAGTTTCTCTAGTACACGTAGCAAACAACAGGAGATTGCGTAAGAAATGTTCTTACCTACAGGAAACATTTCATATAGTTAAGGTGAGGGGTGGTGCCCGGGTAGAACGTGCAGGAGATCAGACATAATGTGGATTACACCGCGGCCCCGTGGCTGGTTTGTTAATTAGGCCATGAACAACAGAGTCTCTTGCTATTCTTTCAATCTGTCTGACGATTTTAGCTTCAGCCTTTACCAACAGAAGTTCCTGAATCTCATCATCTCTCCAGTTAGACATTTTTTTTTGCCATGTTCATGTAAATGACCGTTCGTCTTCACCCTTGGATGTTAGCTTTTGTCCGGTTTCAAGTGAACCTCATGACAGAAATTACATTAACATACCCACTCACTTGCTGTCTGTTACCTGCCCTATTCACACATGGGCTCAATCGGACATTACACAGACTTTCTACTAGGAAGCTGGCGGGATAAAGTCCATTTAATGTCTGATTCAACTGACTCTGACACTTGCGTTCTCACGTACAGCTCCTGAGGGTAATGTCTAGATAATTTCAGGTTTGCAGTGCAGTGTATAAGGGGCTAAAGTCTGTACACGCCAGACTTGCTCAGCTGTCTCTGCAGTGATTTGCTTTGAATGACAAAAGAGCTGCAGCGTTGACTTGTCTATTTTACGGTTTGGGGAGAGGCCTATTCAGGTTGGGGGTCCCTGAAGTTGTCCCAGGTGGCCGACTGCTTCTCCACATGAATGTAGAGCAAGCCCCTGTGTAGCCTCTCACCGTAGATCAAGCGGCTAATGGCGCTCAAGGCCTCACAATGGTGATAGGATTTACAACTGGCTCCCAGGTTTTGTCTTTGAGAGGACAGTGGCTCCATCTCTTACATTTTACTGTCACCATGTTGTTATTTGTCCTTTTCCCTTCCTGACTAATGAGGCAGAGCAACCAGGTCAAGACTGATGTGTAGACCTGGAGGAGGACCATTGTTGTGGTCCATTAATAATGCAAAGAAAGGCCGGTATGTCTCGTCATTTGGATAATAGAAGAAGACACCTCCTTTTCTTTGTCCTGCCCCATAACAGACTTCTTGAGGTCTGTAGTGTTGGTTAATGACCGAACCGGACACACTCATGAATCGTGGCTCATTAGTGGCCACGCAGGCGCTTTATATTCACACTGTAGAGAATCAATGCGCACAGATGCTACGTCTTGACATAAAGAGCTTTGGTTAACGTTTGAACATTCAGACATTTCAGTCCATTAGTGATGATCGTTAGTCTGTGTCATCCTTAAGAGTGGTGCCAGATGTTAGTATAAAGAAAGTGAGGCGACAGAGAAAGAGAGGAAAGGCGTTAGAGGTGGCCAGTTGGTTCCCTGTCGGCAGCAGATGCCTCTCATCTGTCCAAAGATTAATTTGACAGGTAAGCGTGCTGAATTCATTCCCAGGAGCTTCAAAGGTGGTCCTCGTGAATTTATTAACCTCTTATCTTGTGTTTACCCCACTGAATGCATAATTCACACTGGGACTTCCTTTAACCTTCTGATCTGAGGCCAGCTGGTTTGTCTTTGGCTACACCCAGATGAAGTCTTCCGTGGGCTCTCTTCTAGCAAACAAACACTTCCTGAAATTTGTTTGGTGTTTAGCTTCTCTCTGGGGCACCGCCTCCACATCAGAGAAATAAGCACAACTGCAGTTTTCTCAATGTCAAATACATTCACGTCACACAGTATAATTGATAACAAAACTTAAACCTGCTTTGCGTTCTCAGGGGGTCAAATGCAAGTAGCCCAAACAGTGCTGTTGATTAAAAGGAAAATTGTCCCTTCCCATGACAGGTCTTTGTCAGGGTTGTCTGAGCATCTTTATGTAGCATGACACAAAACATCTGGTTCCTCTTTAGCTGCATGGGGGCGCCCGTCTAAGCCTCCCCTGCAGGCTGGGCCATCCGCTTTACAGGGAGGACACGGGGGAGGCAGGAAAGGAAGACAGAGGGCAGACAGACAGACAGACAGAGGAGTTTTATTAAAGAACAGAGAGCTGGAAGGTGAAAGAGAGCGGTCACATGCCAAACATGTAATTCTGGACTTCATTAATGTCTGGATTCTGTTGATGTTGTTTGCACTGCTCATCCCAGCGATCAGTTTTAGAATGAGATGTTTGACATTTCTGCAGGTTTTATACTTTCTGACCGTGAGCACCTCCTGTAACAAGGCTCACGTAGAGCTGTGTAATACATATTTAGTTATAAAGGGGCCAGAGTGCTTGTTGAATTGTCAAACACCTGGGAAAAACTTTTGCTTCTCATATCTTTCTGACATCAAGATTGGGTAGAAGGGTCTACCTGCAGAGCTCCAGGCTCAGGCTCACCTCCTCCGTCAAACCCTTTCCGGTCATTAGCTTGGAGAAGGAAGTCTGAAACTGTGAACGCCCATCAGAGACTATCATCAGCATACAGTAGCATGTGTTCATTCGTTTGAATAAGCCTGCGGCCCTGCGCCAATAACACCAAGGTAAACAATACAACTTGTACAATGATAATTATAATGATAATAGAAAATGCTTTTGATATAACACCTTTTACGGCGATAAACACAAAGTGCTTAACAAAATGCAGTGAAACAATCTTATGAGCCTTATGACGTTAACCTTATGAGACTTATGACATTGGTTTGCGAATGACATTAGCATAGCTAGCTCACATTAGCAAACTCTTAAGGTTAGTACCATGCATTTGTAATAATACCTAGACACTGGATTGAAAGATGACGCCTGTTAATTCCTATGAGAATTGCTCATCTGGCTCAGATGCCGAAAAAAGTTTCTAGCGTCTTGGTTTACTTCTACAGTATACGGCCTGCTAACTATGCACAGTAGTGTTTCTCCTGCTCCATGGATCAAAAATTCACAATAGAATGAGTCATAATTGACCTTGTTTGTCAACTGTTTTACAGACTTCTCTTTTGTAATGGTAGCCTACAGGGAAAATCCTTTTTGGTGCAATACCATGCATGGCCACTGGGAAAAGTTGGCTGCAAGGCTGAGCAGTGTTCCTGGGGCCCTGGTTATTACAAGTTATTAGCTGCTTAACGTCACAATACATAGCCTATCTTTTAAAGTTACAGTTATATTGAAATACTAGACTGTATTGTTTACCTTGGTGTTATGGTGAAGGGCTTGTGGCTTATTCAAACTAATGAATGCAATACACATATTCATTAACAATAAGCACAACAAACAATACATATGTAGCCTGAATGTGAAACCAAATATGATTAGTCAGCTTGTAACAGGCCCCATACAGTGGCATGGACTTAATAGAGTGTAATAAATATGCACTCTATAGGCTAGTTTATTTAACGATGAGTGCAATAAAACAATACACGGTGCAATATAATACAGTGGTATGTAAATGTTATTTATGGACTAGGAACTATGACAACCATGGTTCTTGGTGATGGAGGTGGGTCCAAACCTGAAGCTCTGCAGCGGGACACTGTTAGAATAGGGAGTGGTGTTTGGGGGCTGCAACTGACAATATTTGTACCTTTGTAAGTCAGACAATTCAGGCAGTTGCCCAGGTGTGCAGAGATGAGGAAGTATTCTGTGTCGAGCCGCTGCACGCGTATGTTTGCTGAATTCACAGCTACAGAAGAAAACAAATGATGGCACAGTTCCAATATCACTTTTGTATTGTAACTGGCTGACATTGAAAAAAGGTAAATTATAGTTTTTTAGTGTATATTACAAAGGATGTTGAAAGGTTTTCAGACTTTGTCGTTTGCGTCCCTTTTAACCAGGCAATGCCCACACTGACCCCTTTATACTGGTGCTTAAGTCTCTGAACTGTGACCACTTCAAAGAACTGGTGTGATTTTTCCATCTCAGATTGTTTCACTTTAGAGTCCAGAAGAAGTAAAACTCTCCAAGACATCAGCAGAGATATCAGAAAAGTAAAATGCTTTTTCTTTTTCTGTCCTATTTTGTTAATCATATTGTGACGTCTAAGATTGATCTTGCAACCCAGTTTGGGATCCTTTAATATGAAAATGTAGGTTACCTCTTGAATAAGTGTCCATATATGATAAAAATCAATTCTCATGAATAAGGCATCTTGTTTGGCAAATGCTTTTGAAGACTGCGCTCAGAGAAAAAGAAGCACACAGTAAATAGAGCAGCAGAGAGACAGGGTGTATGCAGGAAGAGAGTGATAGAGTCAGGAGGAAAATGAGAGGGTAAGGAGGCCCTGTGGCATATACAGGAGATGTAGAGAGGTGAAGAGTGGGAAGGAGGGCAGGGGAGTGCAGCGGGAATGAAAGGCCGAGGTTAGGTAGCATTAGGGAGGAGAAGGTGGGGGGTTGTTCACTGTAGAGATGAGAAAGAAGCGAAGGGTTTAGAGGTTAATGACGACCTACAGTGAGAGACGAGGAGAAAGATTCAGCAGCCATCTCACGCTTTTCACGAACCTTGAGAACACAGGAGAAGGTGGTGGGTACTAATCTGGCTCATTATGGTCAATGGGGCTAATGGTGGCTATTGTTCTCCAGCAAATCCCAGTTGAGTCTTTGGCTTGTGTGAGTGTGTGTGTTTTCAAATGTAACCGTTTCATCATGCACATTTCCTCTCCCTGCTGTTCCAGCTTCCTCTATTTTAAGATGGTATTATTTTATGTTTAGAAGAAATCTCAGCACACTTCTATCAGTTGTTGTCTATATTCAGCCCCATTTCTGGTGAAGACGTTGTGTCCCAAATAACCGTCAGTTATTACTGTGACTCAGATTCAGTCATATGATGTCCGAGATAGCACTCGGAGCAAGAGATGACCTCTGAAAGCATCCGGTTTCCTTCAAGCTTGTAATGCCAGATTCACTGAGTGCACACTGCCATTAAGAAGAGAACCACAGAAATACAAGAAATAGGACAAATGGTGTCCATCTTGTTGTGGATTTTAGGGTTATGGCTGTCGGGTCAGTGAGGATTAACCATCGCTGTATCCATATTATTTTCATACTTTACCCCACCCCCCTCAACGGAAAGCCAACATCAGGATTAATGACTTTGTTTAGGCTCCTACGGCGATAATCCCCTTTAATGCTTCAGTAGCATTAGCCTGCACCTTTCCATTCTGAACTCAGATGGCGAACAGATTGTTCCGGAAGAAAGGTGTCTAACCAAATCCCCGTCACAAGCCGCAACCTCTAGTCCCTCTTCCTCCTCATTTTTCTTGTTTCATGCCCTTTCTTCCTTCCACACCTGTTGCAAGACGTTTTCCTTGAACCTAAACAATGGCTGACTTTCCCGAGCTCTGACAGGCCGACATCTGGAAAAAAAAACAACTAGCTGGCTGTTGCCCCCCTCCTTGCTGAATTTATAGCAGCATGCTATTTGACAGGGTAGAGCTGCTCTGTAGAGGGTGAGCAGACTTAATGAGGTAGAGTGAAGTTAATATGAAATATCACCTTCTAATGTATTAAAAGTAGTTTAATATTAAGTGGTAATAGACTGGAGAGATATACTAACAGTCAAACTAAACCCAGCAGAAAAATTAAGAAAATTCTAGGACAGCAACCAGTCGATTCTCTTTTCTGATGTTCTTTGTCGATTAAACTGTCTGTTATTTTCTTGATTAATTAATTAGTTGTTTGGTCTATAAAGTGTAAGAAAATGGTGAAAAATGTCAATCCGTATTTCCCAAAGCCCAAGATGGCACCCTCAAATGTCTTGTTTTGCCCACAACACCAAGATGTTTAGTTTACTGTCTTAGAGAAGTAAAGGAACCAGAAAATATTCACATTTAAGACGCAGGAATCAGAGCATTTGAACATTTTTTTCTTTACCAATCATTCAAACCGATTAATCGCTTATCAAATTAGTTGGAAACTTAAGTAATAGCTGATGACTAATTGATTAATCATTGCAGCTCTATGAGAGAGACATCTTTTATTTTTTGTTTTGCTTATTGCAAGTCATTTTGATTTGATTCAAGTGTCAGTGGGCTGAGGTACATATAGTCATGTTGTCTTAGGTTTGAATTTGACCTTGGTTGCATGTCACTCTGTCACACTATTATTTTACAATCTTACGTACAGACAGGTTTTATAAATATAGCGGAAAGCTGGGGTTAAGTATGTGCTTGGGTTCCCCACTGTCAGTGGTCTCATATGTTTTGCCTTAAATGATGAGACATGGATCCTTTTTCCTGTCAGAGGAGGTTGTTCATTGTTTTACCTCATGTGAAGGAAAAGTTAAAATAGCATTTGATAACGCTTAAGGCCGACCTGAGGGAACAATAAGCACAACACCCTCCTGTTGTCGAGCCCAGCACACGGAGCATTTATCTCCCCAGATGGACTCTTAATACATGTTGAAGGGAAGTGAATGAAAAACAGGCTCCACTTGTGCCTCTGGGTAGCTGCTTCAAGTTTAAGAGACATGTTCTTTGTCTTCACAGTTTGCACGTGGCAAACTCGCTGCCTTCTTTTTGTGGACTTAAAAAAGGTGCAGAATAAGAGAAAGGCTATACATATGGCCTGCTTTCATTTATAGGGAAGCCTGTTATTGACTCGTGCTGACACACAGACACACATGCTTGTAAGCTCAGGTGCAAAACTAGAGCGGATACACAAATATACTCATGACCCCATGCGCATACGTGCACACATACATCGACACATGATAACTGCTGGGTTGTTTTCATGCTATTAATACTCCTCTGGTAGAGCCTATCCCATTATAGACACGTGCAGCCTCCCCCCTCCGAAATCCTCATATAGCATGAAAACTTTAAAAGATATAAAACGTCAACCTTCCCAGAACACTTCATAAATATTAAATGTGGGACTCCATTCCACAGAGGCATGCCTTATCTTTGGTTTAAAGTGTGGTGTAATGTTTTTAGTGGCCTGTTAATTTGAAGAACAAGCTGTTTAACTGTGACTGTGAAAGAGTTATTGCTTCAGAGTGTATCGGTTTAATGAAGCAGCACTTTAGGCATGTTTACGGGACAACAAACTCAGTCTAGTTTTCACTTGAGATGTTGGTTTCTGCTTGTCAGGTTTTCTCATGATCAGTCATATGGTGACTGCCTATTACTCCAACCACCCAGAATTCCACCTTCCTGATAGTCCCACTGGACCGAAAGCCCATTTCTTCGACAGTCTGTTATACCAGAAAACAAATGTCCCATTGCTCTGTAGTCCTGTTTCTTGGAGAATACACACTCCTTTCAGTTCCCAATTGCCAAAAAAATGTTCCCATTGTACATTTCTTTAAACCATGGAGAGTTTACATTAGTCAGCAACACTGTGGTGAACGTGTGGTTAGGTGAAGCTACAAACGTCATGGGTTATGGTTTGGAAAAGATCATATTTTGGCTTAAAACACCCACTTTTGGTGGCACAAAAGTCGCTGGAAAAGCAGGGATGGGTCAGTGAAAAACATCCCAGTGCTGGGAAATACTGCGAAGGGTCAGTAACAACACCCTGGTGGGAATCTGTAACTAACTGCAGGGAGTGTGTATTGCAGTGGTTGCTGGGATAACAATGGGATAACATACTGTCGGAGCAGTAAAATGAGACATTTTTTGGACTAATGGGGCTTTGAAATTTTGGGCTGTGGCAACAATGGCGTGGCACTAGTCATACAGGATGTTGTATTTGCTGCCCATTAAAGCAAACCTGAAACAATTAATCGATGAAGATCTGTCTCGGAAAAA
This sequence comes from Epinephelus moara, assembly GCF_006386435.1. NCBI lineage: Eukaryota > Metazoa > Chordata > Actinopteri > Perciformes > Serranidae > Epinephelus > Epinephelus moara. The sequence goes on along the minus strand of NC_065511.1, from coordinate 24,881,186 downwards.
GAACAGTTATTTCAATACAACTTCCTGTGCAGAAAACAGATGAAGGCAGACACGTCATCATGCGCCTGGACAGCAGACATTGTTTCATCCATTCATCTTTCATCCAGTGCTTACTGGACACTGCAGTACTGTCTGGACAACAGACATCTATCATTTTAAAAATAAGACATAAATCAATGACAAATGATGAAGAAATGTAAGCACAGGAAACATTGCCCACATGTGCTTGTTTATTGTTAAATATGATATCTATGGTCACATTCATGAAATTGCTTATTCCACAAAAAAAATATCTTGTCCAAGTGGTTTGTCCGTCTTCAAAAATGTTATTGGTTTAGCTGAACCATGTTAATGTATCCTGTATCTGAACCCCTATCTGTTTACTCATTAACTCATTGCCTTACTGTATTAACATGTAAGATAGAGGGTAATCAAATGTGTACACATGTCAGCTTTGCATTGCTGCCTGCTCCAGACATGTAACTCCCTCTAGCTTTAAATAAGCACAATCTGAGCAGAGCTTTGGGGACCACCGTCCTTCCTGCCATCTGGTCTCTGTGGCTCGCCCTGCAGAATAACACTCCCAACTAAAACCCTCTCTCTCTGTCTCTCTGTGTCTCCCAGGAGTCCACGCAGGTGAGGTGAGGACAAGGACGAGATCTGCATCTGCCCCATCTGTCTATCAACAAACCAAGTGCCTCGGTGCCGGCCACCCTCAGGTCACCTCAACCACAACGGGCGCCAAACAATAAAAGTCCTGACCCGGCGTCCCTCAGACAGCCTGCGCAAAGCAAATATTTGAGGCCATTATATCTAATTTCTCCGGGCAGCCATTGCTGAAAAGATCAACAGTGAAGGGTGTTGTTGGGAGACAGAAAGAGAGAAGAAAAAAGTGGGGGAAGGAAAAAGTAACCCTTTCAAAGTGCACCCTGCCTGCTATTTCTGCTGCGCTGTGGGCAGGGAGCGTCTCATTTGGGAGTGCTCTTGGCTGACAAAAAAAGGACTTCCCTGTGCCCTGCCTGCCTATCCAAATGCCTGTGTAAATACTGGATAGAGATATCAATTTGTCTGGGCTCTGACATTACCCAACAAAGAGGCTGTAAGCTATCTATAGAAAACGTTACAACAAACTTGGACTCTGTGGTCTCCTGAATTGCTACCTATCTATTACCCCTCAAGGAAGATTCAAGAGCTGTGTGAACAGGAATGAGAGCTGCCGCAGTTTTCTACACTTAGAAACTTTTGCAAACTCAAAAGAAAATTTCACAACAGCTGCTCTCTGCGGGACACCAGAAGCAGTCGGTCAACTAGAGGCTGCATTTTTGATGTCTCTCCCAGCTTACTGAATCAGCATGAAGCCCCTAACGCCAGCTGGATCCCCCTCTCCTCTGAGGCTCCTCAACAAGGGTCCAGACTACCTGCGCAGGCAGATAGATGGTGGAGGCCACGGTCGCGCAATCAGCGCTGTGGAGAGGCTTGAGGCTGATAAGGCAAAATATGTGAAGACTCAGCAGGTGATCAACACCAAACAGGAGCCTGTGCTGGTGCCCTGTGCCACCCCACCACCACAGCCCCGGAGAGCGATTGCCATCCCCGGCGGCCTGACGCCTCATCTACCCCCACGCCGTTCATCCAACACCCCTTTCTCTACACTCTCCTTCACGTCAAGAGACGAGAATGAAAACGACGACTCCAGGAAGGAGAATAGACGGACTTCTGTTGACATTGAGGCGCATAACAGGAGCAATGTGAACAAAGCACTGCCTCCCAACCCCAGGACTCCTGGCATTAACACCTTGGTAGCGCCACACAGTGCACCTGTACTCAGAAGAAGCACAGGCAAACGCATGCTGAGGCCGGACTCCCTCGTCATTTACAGGCAGAAGAAAGAGTGCAAGAGTCCGAGTGGTGCAGCAGTGGGAGAGAACAATAACTCAGAGGTGAAGGGGTATAGCTTTGTCCGCCGGCTCTTCCAGGGCTCCATGAGGGAGAAGAGTAGCGGAAGTGAAGGCAGAATCCAGAAGATGGTCATTGGTGAAGAGAAAGCACCATCAAGGGATGGAGACTCCCGAATGTCTTGGACCAATGACAAAGACACTGTGGACGGAGGACTGGGGAGCAGACGGTCTAGTAAAACTGACCAAGAACGCAGCCCAGGGTCGATCCCGAGCCCGGGGTTTAGCTGTGTGCTTGAACGGACTGAAAACGGATTTACAAATGGTACCAGTAGTGGTATCACCAATGGCAACCACACAAGTAACCATGATGACGAGAATGACCCGTGGAAGCGGGCGTCACCCCCACCAGCACCCAGAAGGCACCTTGGGGAGTTGCGGCGCTCCCAGTCAGACCTGCGTCTGCGCTGCTCGGTAGCGTTATCAGAGCAGGAGCATTTCTTTGACTTCTGCGGGCTGGACCTGGACATGATAGAGCGTCTGGGTCGAGAGAATTTTCTCTCAGGTGCCAGCTCCATAGACACACTCTCATTGGCCCTCCGTAGTGTAGGTGGGGATGGCTGCGGCGGCTCAGAGCCCAGTGAGTTTTCCCAGCACTCAGGAGATGGGCTGTTTCAGGAGGAGCTGGCTGAACAGGTTCCCACTGGTGTGTCAATCATTGAGAGGAACGCTCGAGTCATCAAGTGGCTTTACGGGTGTAAGAATGCTGCTCGAGAGGGACCCAAAGAATCTACTGTTTAATATAGGGACGGGGGACCATGTGACGTGGAGTGTGAGAGTCTGAAGGTGTTCTTATGTGTTCTTTATAAGTGAAATCACCTGGTGCAGACCTTTGCCCATTGTGCAGAAATTTGCTGTTGAGTTTGCACTGCAAACCAAAAGTCATAGCATTGAGTCACGACTGAATTTCACTTGATTTCAAAAAAGCCACACTCAGGCTGGGCTGTGATTAGCGAGCAGCGATGCATCACAGAAGGAAAAAATAGGACTTGTTTCTATTTGTGAGCCTCGAGCAGCGATGCAAGTCAAAGCTCCTAGCAAAATGTGACTTCTCTTTAAATTTAGAATGAGTCTCTGACAGTCGGCTCAGGATTTGTTTGCAGAATTAGCACTCCGTGGCACATGATTACCTTCAGTCCCTCGCTCTCTGCTACTCCAAAGAGACTGTTTCTTCAAATGAGAGGACAAGCTCCGAGTCATCTCTGGTCAAACTGATATATTGTATTTATAGAGCCTATGGACATATTGTGTGGATGTGGACAGACCTTACTGGTGAATGGAACCATTATTCCCAGCAAAATGTTATGTGTGTGTATGTGGCTGTGTGTGGAGTAGACACTGCTGTCCTCTCCATTTGTAGCTTCAGTTATTGACCGAACTGATCCGAAATCAGCCCCTGTGACACCTCACGAGGCACATAAGTGTGTGTTTGTCACGACACAGTGAACACAGTCTAGTGTCCTTGACGCCGACACTCTCCCTTAACGACTAAATTAAAATGGAAAACCACTAAGCTATGTTTTTTTCTAAACTGGAAAACTGTTGTGTGAGTGTGAAGTGAACCATGAGTACCTCATTCGGATCTGTCCCAGTTTAGTTTGTGTGTTGCTTTTTTTTTTTTTTTTTTACTACTTAAACGCAGGCGTTGGAACAAACATGCGAGGCACCCCTGTGGGGTTGTTAATGCACTGAACTGGACAGAGAGGGAGGAAATGACAGAGAGAGATATAGCTTTGATTCTTTAAAGAGATTCATCTCACATAACGTTAAACACTGAGCTGGATTCAAAGGAGCACCTGCATCAAGGAGGACATTGAGGAGCCATGCTTGGCCAGTAATTTTTGTCATTTTCATCTCATTTTGTAAACCCTAAAGAGTCTCACAAAGTAAAAACACTGTCCAATAATCACGTGTGACACAGCCATTGATTGCTAATGCTTAATGTGTGTTCAGTGCTCACAGCTATGGCTGCAAGAAGAGCATCAGGGAAAGATTCCTGTCAGAGCAAACTGGACTTTTGCATGCAGATACAAGCACAATGAGAGTTTAAATCTCACAGAGGAAGTTTCAAAAATGAAGAAAATTTCATGAAAATAATACAGTCACCTCCAAAAGTAAAAGAGCTAAACTACCGCAAACTATTTTAGGACGTCACTTTCACCATCTGGCAGTTTACAGACGTTTAACCTTCCCAGCTGGCTCGGTCAGCACGTTTCCCATCAAAACAAGCAGGGGAGGCTGAAGCTGCCCTCCTTTCTCTGATAACCACAGATCCTACCTCACGTCATCCATCCTTCAGTGATTCTCACTTTATCTCCATGAAAGGTCACTTCCATTGCTTGACCTGAAGGATGCCACTGAAATATGAACTGAGCGAGAGGGGCAGGGGGGTCTGCCGAGGTATGCGAAGGTTAGACCGAGAGGCGTTCAGGGCTGAGAATGACTGAAACCAAGGGCACGGTATATTTATATGTGTGATAAATTAACACAATTAATTGCAGCTTTGGTGTTTGATTTTCTGTATTTATAATCAGCATGGCACACTCCTGACATCCCTTCAACCTGGACTTTTTTTTTGTTTTTATATCTCCCTGTTAAAAACCGTTTGGTTGCATGTTTACAAAGTGGCTCCATGAAAATCTGAATCTCTTTTTTTTTATTTGATATATAAATATATATAAATGAGAGATTTAGTTTTATTCCAAAGATGTTTGTGTATGATGTACACAGCAAATAAACACAAAGAAAGAAATATTTGTTTGGATGCTTTTTTTGGTGTCTTTGTTGTGTTTTGGGTAAAATTTCAATCTTGTAACCTTCATTATTCAATTAAATAATTTATATTACATTACATTTGACTAAATAGATCCGTCAATATAAAAACACAGATAAAGTGATGACTGTGTTGTTCTCTAATCTTCTCCTGGTCGACTGAGTCAGTGTTGTGACGCTGCCACGTCCTTGACTCCTTTGTTGCCTCCCTCCACCACATCATGTCTCATTTTTCACATTATCTCAAGTGGCTACGCGCTAATCCTTTTAGCATTCCCTGCATGCTCTGCTCTTGAGTGAGTTGCAACAGGTTGTGTTTATAGACAAGGAGGTCTCTGTGTGGCCCGATGCTATGTCTACACCGTCCGCGAGCCGACCCTCCACCCTGTCTGCAGACTCCTCCTGACACTGTTTGTCTCTTCTCTCCTTCTCAGACCTGAGTCAGCTTTTATTTCCACAGCCAGCCCACAGTGTATTCAAATCTCAAGGGGAAAAAATTTAAAACTATTTTTGTTTTGTGACGACCAGTCTCGCCAGTCTCAGAGGTTGAATCTTGAAGTGAAAATATCAGGTGTCGCTTTTTGGAGTGGGTCCATTCATTGTCAGTAAATTGGTGAGTGACTGAATTTTTGTCTAAAAAAAGTTAAGCCTTTTGGGAAATATGCTTATGCACTGCTGAAAGTTAAATTAGAAGACTGAAACCACTCATTTATCTGATGGGTGGTTTTAATCTTCTCATCAGAAAGCACACTGGAGAAGTTTTTCTTGTAGGCTTTCTGTAATGATCTAGTAAGAAAATGAGACTCAGAGAAAAACACAAAACACCAAATCCAAATCTTTTCTTAGGAGGTCAGGGGTCAAACACATGAAGGCAGTCAGCGAAGGCAGAAAAGTCCATTCAGGGCAATCACACCAAAAGCCAAGTCCATAAGTGCAAACAGAGTCAAAAACCAAGGAACCAAACACAAGGAAAAGGCTGGAGAGCATGAACACTAGGGCAACAATGACAATCTGGCAAGTGAATGAGCGAAACACGGGCTTAAATACACAAGGGCTGATAACTAAGTGCGCACAGGTGAGTGGAACAAGACACAGGTGAAACACATGAGGTGATTAACAAAGGCGGGAAAACTTGGGAAGTGAAAGAAACACTAAACACAATGAGAACACATTTCAAAATAAAACAGGAAGTGGACACAAACACATGAACATAAACTTGGGAGAATATCACACTTTCTCCCTGAAAGCCCTTTCTGACAAAAATCTATACATTTTAACTCAAACCTATGAATGAACCAACCAACCAATGAACGGGGAAAAATGTCCATTCTGAATGGGCCGCAAATGACTCAAGTTTCAGCTACTTGACGGAGACAGCAAACTAGCTCAATGACATGGTCAAATGCAAGTATGTATACTATAATGTATTAAACTGTGTGGACCTTGAACTAGAGCTTAGATTCACTGCCCGAGCCCGGCCCGCAGGCCAAAGCCTGGTTGTTTTTTTGTTTTTTTTTAAAGCTATGATTTGATAATGTTAGAGGCTATGTATTGTAGCGACCCTGCAGTAAATGTTCTGTTATAATGTCAATGTTCTGTGAGTTAATGGCATGTTTGGGATTGAATGAGGTGCGGGGGTGCGAGTGTGTGTATGAGCGAGCTGGAGGAGAGAGCAGCAGTGCACAGTTGGAGTTACAGCTAAGTTCTTGTTTGTTGGTTGGTTTGGTTGGTTGGCCGTGGTTACAGCCAACAGTAACCTGTACTGTTCAGTAATAAACGGTGGTTTGCCGAATAACTGCGTCATCCTTTCCACACGTCCTGGCGGACGCTACAGTAGCCTATTATAAAAGTAAAATTAAACCACACTTTGTATGACACATAAAGTTACAACAAAGTTAGTTACAGTTAGTTTGAGGTGGCTAAAATAAATTTTGCTGTGGTTTAGTTTCAGTGCCGGTAGATTTAGTTTATCAAAGACGCTAGTAGAGCGATAAAATAAAATAAACACACAAACGTTAGATAGACCAGACCACCACATTTAACTACATATTTATGTTCCAGTTACGGCTGAAAATGATGACAGAGCAAACTCAAGCACCTTCAACTGCCCATTGTCGTGTTAGCATGATGTCATGGTTTTTCTGTCTATAAAAGTACATTTTCTGTTTCAGAACTGAGAATGCTACAATAGAATAAAGCTCATTCGGGTGTAAAAAAGAGAACAAACATTACGTGCATCCACAAAATCAGGCTCTCATTCATTGTCTATGGAGCAGCTCCAGACTTTGCACCCCATGACATCACTAGTTTGAGACTCCCTTCTCTGGTTTCTGGCTTTGAGAGAGAGTAGCTCATGTTCACAAATATTGATTGAACTTCACTAGACTGTGGAAATACCATATTGGAATTCTCAGTTTAGGTGGTGCTTCCCTTTAAGATGTCATAATGAGCTTTATTTATAGGGCTATAGGGCTCACAGATGTGAATTACAAAATGTCTCCACATCCCAATAAATCCACCCTGTGTGCTGTCCGGTTACAAGTTGCTCCATTGTTCACTGCGTGGAGTAGCTCCAGGGTTTGTCTGAGGATGACTTCATCAACTGCTCAGCTTGATGAGCGACTTAAAATTAAAAAATATAAGATATCTACTTTAGGAAGAACTTCTTTTTAAAGAAGCCCAAAATGGTTTAAGGGCATTTAAGGATACAATCATCTGACACATTCTCAGGGCTCTTTTTTTGCAGACGCTGAACAAAATTTTGCTCGCTGGTTTGTTTCCTCAGATAGCTCTAAAGTCTGCAAGTCTACAGCAACACATACACTCTAACTACACACATAAACACACACACATCCAGTTTCTCCATCCCTTTAAGCACACTTCCCTTTCCCTCTTTCTGTCTTTCCCAAAGCAGAAGAAAACAATAGCCCTCCTGTGTGCCTGTGTCCATGTCAGTTACTCTGACCGGAGGGCCTGCTGTGACATCCTGTTTTGGGTTCATAGGACAAGGTTTAAACATATGGTCATGTTTTGGGTTTGGCCTTTTCTTTCTCAGTCTGCCTGGAAATAAACAGACAACAGCTGGTTCTGTAGAGGATAATTCAGATTTTATTATTGCAGGGTTGTCGTGGTTTAGTTTGGTTTAGTGTTGAGCTCTTCTAAAGTCAAGCTGGTGTACCTGTTTAAGAATTTTGTTGTGCTTGCAGAACATGCCTGGTTGAAAAGGATGATAAACTGGCAGGGATCCACCACTCCAGGCTTTGATGCTGCTGATGTGGTTTTCCACTCACATTAAAAAAACACCACGGGGGGTCCCACAGACCTCCCGCTTTACACTTTTGCCCACCAGCAAATCCTGCCCAGCAAAGTTTTGACCCAATTATGACTTGAAACTGATGTGGAGTTTTGACTGATAAAGCATCTCTTGAAACTTTGCAAAACTATTCTCAGCAATTTAATAACACACAAATGTACAAACTTTGATTCACGCAAGCAGTCGTGGGTTTACTTCATTTTGTTTTCTTACAGCCACAGAAGCATAACAGACTTATTTCTAGGGCAGCAAATGAAAAGCCGATTCCCGTCTCGCCTGGAGTTTTAAACTCACTGTGGTCTTGAACGCCTCTGGCCACTGTCACAACAAGACTTTTTCAGTGTCACATCGCAGAGGCAGTCAGAACATGAGCTTCTTTTGGGCTAAAAACCTCCAGTCCAGCTGTTTGACAACAACTCGGGTCAAATACTATCACTTTGTGTCTGAGTGGCCCCAAACTGTGATGTATTTGTAGCTTGGATTTTTTTCCTCTGTGCTCTGAGAAGCAATAATGTGTGTCAGGGGTAGCATGGGTTGTGAAGTGTGTCAAATCTGGCCTAGTTCTTCTGCGCCAGCAGCTTCAGCAGACTGTGGACGTCTACGCTTGAGAGAAGCTCGGTTCATGACTCAGGGACAGGGAGGCTGAGCACACAAAACTAGCACAAAGGTCTGTATGATCTGCCATGACACGAATAAAACATGATAGCCAATTAGCAGCTGTTAGCAATGCACAGTTTCATCAGTGATGTGCTAAAACATCAAAAAGCTACAAGCATGGGGGGCTTTGTAGAAGCAGTGGCGGTCTGGGACTGAAGCTACTGGTGACAACAAGAGCTCTGTCCCAGTTCCAAAAGCCTACTACACAGCCTACGGACTCTGACAGGATTGAAGTTACAGAAGTGTGGAGTCCATAAACACTGGAAGAACTGCAATATGAAGAATTCTCATAGATGTCAGTGTGCATTACAAATTTGCTTGCACTACTGTCCCACATTGCAATACAAATCAGAAACCTGTGGACCCACTTAGAGCTGGAAAAATGGAAGAATGCTGACAAGAAGGCTCCAGGAATATAAAAAAGTAATAATGAATTAAGTATGCAATTTTAAGGGAAATAAATGTTTGATTGCACAGTGTGACTGTCAGCATATAATCTGTAAAAACTAAAAGTAAAGTTAATGTGAAGTAATTGCTTGAACAGTTGAGTCATGTCAACTACTACTGTCTGGATGTGTGTGTGGGGGATCATTACCTGTAATGCTCTGTTGGAATTCAAAATCCACTGTATGAGAGCAATAAGCTGTTCCTTGAGCTCCTGTGGGTAGTGTCCATTAAATGCTCTGTCTAATACATGATTTATAGTTCTGCGTCAAATCGACGTCGTACCCTACCCTGTAGACTAACATGCACCTCCCCAGAAATATAACTATATGTCACAGCTACACAGACCTCCTGTCTATTTTTGTAAGCTGAAACCATTTCCCTCAGTGGAAACTAAGCTTTTATTTACTTCAATTTCACTTGTGAGAAACAATGAATTGTGAAGACAATAAAGCCTTCACTAAATAGCATTTTAAGTCTTGTGTGTGATTTATCCTTCGGGGATTTATGCTGGCTTCATATGAGCAGAGTAAATCTCCGCTCATCGTCAGGCTAATTAAAAGAATGTAAAATGCCATAGGCTTGTGCTAATAACGTTAGCATGTTATATATTAATGTGTGTTTTGAATCAACTAAACTTTACAGCACTTCACAGAAACCCCGCCGCCAATTAGTGTTTTGGAGGTGTAACTGCAGAGTGACACAAACACCCTGCACAAGTATACATGCTGACAACAGTGTATGCCATGTTTGTAGGCTATGGCATGGCCTACATAGAGTTGATGCAGAAGTTTAACCCTTTTGCTTCAATTAGTGAGCCAGGATGTTCTCGTTTCTAACACAAAATGGAGACAAAACAATAAATCATGTGAGAAGTAATGAAAGCATTTTGAATTTAACACATATAGATGGAAACAAGTGCTGATAAAGACTTTGTTATAGTCAACTGTCTTAAGCCTCTTTAAAGCGCCCCAAAGACCCACTAACATCTGGTTTTTGTATTTAATGGGACAGGTTACAATTAGCATTCACTCCCGCTGGGACAAATGACTGCCGTAGTCACAGGTACCATTGGCTCCAGCTCCGATCAATTTCAATCAGCAGTGATGAATACAACACCCAGGTGGATGCATAAATTTTAGTCCCTTTGCTGGCTCGAAGCCGTATTTGTTCAAGCAGCACACTGAAGTTGAGAGAGAGAGACTGAAGTTACAGTAGAGGTACAAAAGTAGTTATCACCGTAACATTTTCCACTGACCTCCATGCTGCTTTCTACTGTTTACTAACCTGTTTTCTGGCCGTCTGTGACTTTGAGCATGACAAACGAGAGAAAAAAAATTAGAAAGGCATACTCGTCTGGTAAGGCATTTACATGGCCGTGGTCTACTGGCAGTGATAAAGGAGTCTATCATCTATATTCAACGTGTTTTCCTGTGTTTAAAAAGTCTGCATACATACACTCATTTTGGCACCATGAACAATTAAACAAAACCAATTCTACAAGACAGTTCAGCATGTGTTGTCTTAAAATGAAGTCGAACAAATCACGTATTGATTGTAATTTGTTCAACTTTATTTCTTTCGAACTTAAAAGGCACTTATAAGGTCTTGCATCAAGAGTGTGAGAACGCACCAGAACTTAACCCCACATTTTGATTTGATACAGTTGTGGAATCACAACTGAGAGACTAAAATTAAATCCTCATAAGTTTGTCCAAGGAATGACTGGAATGATCCAAAACAGCAGCAGCAGCCGAATCGGTTACGTAAAATCCAGCAGCTGGCTAACATATGTGAATGTAACCCACCAGTGAATCAGTCAGAAGCAAACAATCACTGTGTTGTACCTGCTCATTGTCCTAACACACCACAAAGCATCTCCAGCTACTGCCCCTCTGACTCTGAATGCCCAGCTTCTCCCTCTGAACGGCTGAAACTTTAAACCAGCGTTGGCAGGAGGTGCTGGAAAGAATCTGCTTTGGTGTGCCCCCACCTCCGTAACAAAAACCATCCCCGAGCTGGAGGTATCCTATAGCTACGTCGGGTCATAAATCAGGGGAGTGGCCCTTTTCATTCCCCTTCTCTCATGCGTGACCTCTGCTTCCCAGGGGGTTAGGGAGATGGGCTGAGCCTCGGGGCCTGTGAGGAAACCTGACCAGGAGCAACGGACCCTCTTCAAATAACCATCTGATGTCAGGAGAGACTGCAGCCGAACAACGGTGGGAGTGCTGGAGGGGCCTCTGGTTCAACCCCGACTGAAACTTAGAGAAAGAGGAGACACGAGTTTTATGTGTTTTACTCTCAGTGAGCAGTGAGGTCAGATGACCCTCACTGTAGAACAAGGGCAGGGACTGACTGTAGCTCGGCCGACCTGAAACTAAATACAGAACAGTTCAGTAAATGCTCCAACTATCAACAGTTTCCTGCTTTATGTGTGAGGTTAAATAGTTTACTTAAACCATTGCTGCCTCAGGAGTCCATGTAGATATGAATAATTCAATGAAGAGATTTCCCACTCAGATAGAAAGTGAAACACAAAGTTATCAAAAGGTGAAGCTGCCAGCCCTCCTGCTGAGTCAGCACTGGTAACAACTAACAGCCAGCTAATCTCAAACAGGCTGCATTACTTGTCAGCAGAAAAATCTAATTATCAGCTCGTTCTGTTGCTTTTCACATATAAATTTATATTTGATAGATCAGACTGTCATAAATAGTCTAAGTCTCTTCAGGCAGCAGCATCCTTAAGTTCTCACAGATATCTTCAGTTTCAATATATTTCCTCCTCTTGCTCTGTTATCATAATCCGTCTGTGTTTTGACCAAATAACCCAACATGATTTGACTGAATAATTCATCAGCACACATGGTTATCTTTGTCATATCTCATGTTTTGACTATGCCTCACAATCCCATAATTTTGTCTGCTGGTTACATGTTTACATTTTTAAAATAAACCACAATATCCTCGATATCTGTGCAAAGTTGTGACTCCCCTGTTTGTCTTTTGATATCGTAATCTCTGAAGTTCAAACCAGACAGCCAGCTCTGCATTTGTACGTGCCATGTGTGTAATATTAATGTCTATAAAGTGACATATGAGCTGACTTTGTCATGCAGAGGTGGAGGAGATGGTGGATGGTGTGACATCTCGGTATGATGCCTGCCAAGCTGCAGACCACTGTTCAAGATCAGCAAACACCGGCTGTGGCTCAGGAGGTAGAGTGCGTCATCCACTAACTAGAAGATTGTCGATTGATCCCGACTCCTTCTGCCTGCATGTTGAAGTATCCTTGGGTGACCTGCTCCTGTGCCATCATATGAATGATTAACTGAGTAGCATGGCACCTTGTATACGGAAGCCTCGGCCAACTGTGTGAATGGGTGAATGTGACAAGTAGTGTAAAAGGGCTTTGAGTGGTTGCAAGACTAGAAAGGTGCTGCACAAGTGCAAGTCCATTTGTGTTGTGTTTGTGAGACATTGCTGTGGTTCCAGTTTTTTTTTAAAGCCACTAAAACGTGGTTATTTTTTATTGACATGTTGCTGTTTTTCCAGAGGGGATAGTGCCTTGAAATGCGGTTGTTTTTTTACAGACATTGCTGCGTTTCCAGATTGGATTTTTGCCACAAAACTAGGTATTATATTGCCAAAATATCATCTTTTCCCAACCATAACCAAGTGATTCTTGTGCAAGAACATAACCACACATTAATCACAGTGTTTAACAACTGGTAAACCAGGTGAGAGTGGACTCAGATGCTCAGCTCTGGAGACAGTTCAGGTAAAATAACAGTCTTAACTGGTCCAAAGGTAGGGTGAGTACACAGAAGGACAATCAGTGGAGTCCAATAGGAAGTCAGTCAACAGGCTAGACCCAAAGAACCACGAAAAGGACACTAGGAAACATGAGGCTGAAACACTAGACACACAAGGAGCTAAGACAAACTGGCATTGAGAGAAAACAAGACACACTAAATACTCGGGTGAGGGGAAGGATAACGAGATGCAGGTGAGGTCATCATCACACAGAAGCAGGAAGTGAAGTGATGTGAAACCAGAGGAGACGTGAGTTTCAAAGTAAAACAGGAAACAACATGAATGAATTAAATTAAAAACATAACCGAAGAAACTTGAGCTGTGACACAGTGTTGCTGATAGGTGAAGTTTTAACATATAATAATGCACAAATGTAATTTTTTGTGGTTTGCAGGAAACATTCCAACATTTTTTCTGTCCACTGAGTTGAACCAGAAAAGTGACTTATTGCCTGGAAACACATTTTACTGTATACAGAATATTTCCAATTCAATTTTGTGCTGTGTATACAACCCGCAACCATGTCTAAAACCATGCACACCACAAAACCGTAAAGCAAAGAGCTATTTGTTTGTCTGTAATATGCCAGCTGTGGAAATAAACTTGTAACATTAGTGAAAGTTAACATCACATTATCATGCTAAACATTTGTCACATAAGTATGACTGATTCCCCGCTGTTACATTGCTGTTTGCAAGAAGTGTGAATGAGAGTGTTCTGCCTTGTTATGAACATAAAAAGCCTCTCACATCTTTTGGGCAGCCCGTACTGTATAGCACGCTAACAAGAGAGTTCTATTTATTGTGACAGGAAAATGAGAAATTAACGTTCTTTGTTGTGACAAGTCGGTGTTTTGGATAGGCTGTGTGGTCGAGATTTCAGCGAGCTCTGCCAAACACATAGCTGCAAATAATCCTCAGTGTTTGTTTTCACCTACAAGGCGTGCAGATTAGCAGGGTTTACTGTACGAGTTGCTGTGAGAAGGTAGGCAGTTCTCATTGTATGGTATATTTAACCAATATTCAAACTGTGTAATCCCTCTACATGCTGTATCCTTCCCATCTGGGGAAGAAGAATGAGAAGAATCTGACAAACAAATCAGCAAAGATCTTGTGGTGAATGGTTTTAGATGTGTTTTGAAGAATGTTAGAGACGTGATGATTGTCATAAAGCTATCTGCTGTTTAATGACAAAAAAATCTAAAAACACTGGTTCTTTGATTAAAAAAAAAAAGCCAGCTACGATTCAAAAGACTATAGGACTAAATGTCAGATTTGCGTGATTTCTGTGACACAGGTTTACATCATTAAAAGTAATCCATGCTAGTTGGATCCAGTTCATTCGAGAGCAGACTCTGAGAGCAGATGTTCCTCACAACAAGAAGTAAACAGGTTTATAATAACACTATGGCGGTAAATCAAAAATCCACACTCCCCCACACGACATTTTGAGCAGTTAGATGATGGTGTTGGTTGAACAGGGCGGCAAGCAACCATCAAAGTCAACTTTCCTTTGGTTGCAAACCGGTATTTTAGCTGCAAATCTGCACTAAATTTAAATTGATATGAAGCGCTCTGGCATCCCACCAGTCATTACTCACATTAACTGTAAGAAATGGCAAAGTTCAGTACATGAATGTGGGCTGACTCTGCACAATATTGATCTTGATTCCACATTAAACAAAGAAAATGTTTCTTTCAGCCAGTTTTATTATATAGTTCCTGCAAATGATCAGTTTTACATATGGTGCATTTAGCTGCCTGATAGCTGTGTAAGCACGAGTCTTGCAGATGACCAAACAGCTGTTGATGTGCAAACAACTATTCAGGATTCACACTTGAGAACTTGCTGTTAAAGAGCAGGCTGACTCTATGATTACCACCCCGTCATGCCACCCTGACAGAGTCCAGAAACATGGGTGTGTGCAGGTTTTCAAAAATGAATGTTTTCTGCTGCAGTTGAAAATGATTATAATTTCAATACGCTCTGTATCCAGATCTATCCTTCATCTTTTACAGTAACATGCTGCAGGGTGCTCCTCACTGGGAAGGCATTTTAGGCCACTGGGTAGTGAGAAAGCAGCCTAATCACATAGTCAGATCTATTCCCAGTCATGTGGGAACAAGAAAACATCAGGTCGACAGCTGGCCCTCGCTCTCCGTCTGTATCCATGAAAACATTTCATCTACACTTCTCCCCTGCTCTGATATTCGACTCCCACGAGGGCACAGAGTTCATAACCCAAACTCCTCGATACAGTCTCTTTACTGGTCACTTTATTGCTCCCCTATGGTTTTCGTTTACTCTCTTTCACTTTCAGGTCTTGATGTTTTCACCAAGCAGGGTAAAAGGCGTCTCGTGGGGCCATATGTTCACAATATGGCCTCGGTACAACCAATGACAGGCCTTTTTCCTTTTTTAGACGACAGCTTTGATGTGTTCCACAGTCGGATAAATTTGTTTGGGAAAATGTATGTTTAAAAAGACAAATCATCCGCAACTTCATATAGTCTCCCTCAGCACCTCTTCATCCTCACACAAGCCTTCAGTGACCGTAAAGTCCTCGAACCCTGCAGTTATCTTCGGGTCAGCATCGTAGATGTTTGCATGGATTTCAGAAGAAGCAGCAATACTTATGATATATGTCAGTGGAGGAAATATTCAGATCTTTTACTTAGGGTCTCTATGCAAAATTTAGAGCGTATGAGTTGTTTCTTAGCTAGTGGCTAGCAGCTAACAGTACCATATTTTACTCCATGTAATGTTGGAGACAATGTGAATAGCTGTATTTTACTTCACTAAATTATAGTTAGGTAAACACAAACTGTTATTTTAAATATTCAGAAGGTCAAGTTGGAAATATATTACAGATGGATGAATGTTCCAGCACCCATAATTGTCAAAAAGATTCATTCCCTTTTGCTGTTTATTTTTTAAGACAAACACGTTTATGCCTCAAGCACATAGGTGAAATGATTTTTGCAGCACAGATTAAATTTTAAGCTCAGCTACAGCGTAGAGTCCAGACTGTAACCTTCAGGCTGTAGAGAGAGTAAAGGCAGCTCTGCAGACAGAGAGAGAGAGAGAGGCAGGGCCGCAGATTAAATCACTGCCTGCTCCTCAGGTCTCTTCAGATGACCGATTGCTAAACCTCATTCTCGTGTGGTCGTGTGGGTCAAGCTTTTCGTTCTGACACAGCACATGAGCAGTTAACAATGTTTAAAGTGGCAAATTTACCATTTGAAATCCTTAGCAGACGACATGGCTTTCATTTCACTCAGAAGGCTTCTTATTTTTGTGAGATTTTTTTTTGTCTGAAATTGAAGATGAATTTTTACCCGCTGTAGCTAGCTATTTAATGCTAACTGTGATTTGACTGAAAACTGATGCCTCTATCTGACTTCTAAATGTTTCTGTCTAACTGGTTTTAAAACAAGAACATGTAAAAGATCTTAAATATGAACTTAATGGCTACATACATGATATAATGCTAAAAATCTGATGCTAAAGCTGCATGTCGAAGGCAAAAAAGTATCCTTACCAGCTGATGATCCATTTGCATGAAGACATGTTATATAAGTAGAATATTTGTTCTTGTATTGCAGTGTAGAGCTATTTAACCTCAGTATTACAGTACTACATAAACAATGTACTGTTATTTTGTTCTAATTAAACCTTGTTTGGATGATTATTATTTAAAAAAAAAAATACAATAAGCAGTGAGGTTAGACTTTTGCTTTATTGTTTGTATTTTCAAACAATATTAGGCTTACAAATATTCATATCAAATGGCTTCGGCAGTACTGGTAGCTGCGTTGTCTGAATTTCCAGTTGCATTAGCCATATCATTGTTAAATTGATGTTTATTCACTAGTTGAATGAGGTTTCCCTCCTGTTAAAATGTGTAGCGCCTCTTCCATGGATAGGTAAAGGCAAAGATTTGGTTAGGATTTAGGCATAACACCAGCATGCCGTAAATGTTGCAGTAGTTGCAAACTGAAATGTTCAGTTCCCTGTTCACCAAAAACATAAAGCATGTTCAAGCTCTGTTAGCCTATTCAACGCACAACACAGAGCAGGAAATGCTAACGTTAGAGCATATAAGCATAGTGGGTGATCCATGCTATACACTTCTGTTTTTGTGTTTTTGGTTTTAAAGGAGAGTATAAAAAAGATTCAGTAGCCACCTGTTGATGCAGGGGACAAGCTGTGGCACGGTGGAGGGGTTAGGGAAACAAATGCAGCAAACTGTTTGCACAGGACACACGAGAATGGTGATATTTACACGCCCCTCTTAGCTTCATGCATATGAATTAGCTTGATCTGCACATGCATGTTCACAACAGGAGGGATATCAGTGACCAGCAGCACTGATCCGTCCTCTCAGTCTCTGTTAGGCTCCAGATGAAGAGCGTCTGTCTACTGCTCTCTCCAACCTCCATCATCATCATCAAAGCAGACCAGAGCGTTTGACCTCGCCCTCGTCTCCACCACAGCTCTGGGGTTAGCTTTTCCTAATTTAACCCCAGTCTGGTTGCACCAGTGAGGGAAGGCCCATCACTGGCGCCATGCTGGGCAGGACCTCTCCTGAGGATTCGGCCAATGACAGCCCTCAAAAACCACAGAGGATCCCCACCTGAAATAGCCTCGCGTCACCAGGCTCTTCAAGCGAAGAGCCTGGTGTCTATTCACTCTGAATTTTGTCTGGATTCTGGTTCCGGTCTAGGGAGCGGATGCGGTATTCACCAAATTCACCAAACTAAAAGTGTTCACCATAGTAAAACTTTAAATTCTGGCGAACCATCGATTTGGGGTGATGAGGGGTGTAAGAAAATCGATTAACTTAATGGCTTGGGGCTTTTCTTGTAAATTATATTCTTTAAATTAAAAGTTTCACCGCATTTTTATTAGCTTGGTGCTTTTATTTTTACGGAAAGGCACATCCATCGAATTCCGGATCCTGTCTCACTCGCCCTGGTTCCGTTTCCTTACCAAAACGGCCACTAACGGCCCCAGACTAACCTGAAATATCATCCTCTGTGGATCTAATTGTGTCATACAGAAGAACACCTGTCAATAAGGGATGCTGGAGGTTTCAATTTGTGTTATGGATAGTTTAATTTGATTCAACACAATGTCTCTTGACTTGATCTCTGCAGTCTGCAACTCTGAGTAACCTAATCATGACCATAACCCTGTTCCATTTGTTTGCCCCATTTGGTTGACTCTCTGCACTGGAATATCTAAAGACATTGTTACTTTGTATTATTCATATTTACATTAACAGTATGTCTACTTTTTTTTTTTTTTTACTTGATAGTTATATTGAAAGTAGAGCTGGGTCCATTTCAAGTTTTAAGGGTCCAGTCTGGTGTTCAACATTAAACCAGTTTGATTTTATGCAAACCAACTAAACCAGCATTTGTCATTATGACACCGTCTGGCAAATTAAAAAGTAACCTACATCAGTAACCTGTGCAGACGGAATCACAGTGCTAGACCTGCTTGTATTGCATTAGCAATAAACAGTATGACAACGTGATTAATTTAACTTTAATTAATATAATTTTATATACTTTATTAATCCCTGAGGGGAAATTCAATTTTTCACTCTGTTTGTCAATTACACACAGGTCCGAACACACACATGCACAAACTGGACCTATACATGCACTAAGTGGAGAGATGTCAGAGTGGGCTGCCCATGACAGGCGCTCCGAGCGGTTGGGGGGTTCGGTGCCTTGCTCAGGGGCACCTCGGCAGTGCCCAGGAGGTGAACTGGCACCTCTCCAGCTACCAGTCCACGCTCCATATTTTGGTCTTGAACAGGTAACCCTCCGGTTAAGTCCCTATGGACTGAGCTACTGCCTAACATAACACTATGCTTATAAATGGACTAATGGTGCTTCTAGTGTCTGACAGGCCATGTGCAATTTACTGCTGAGGCTAGGCCAGAGTAAGTAACACACGTTGTTTGTTTACTTAAATGTAAATGTGTTTTTTGGGGTGACGAGACAAGACAAAACTAAAATTGCACTATGAAAGCAACATTGTGGTTTTGAAACTGACCCAAAGAGGTGTCCTAACTGACTGCAGGAGAAGCAGCGCTGTTGTTTTGAGCTGAACTTTTGTCGGACACCCTATGTCTATTTATTTCTGTCATTCACCTTGAAAACACCCCAATGGACGAGGAACGGCTAATTCATGAAGCTGAAACGAGGAATTATCAGTACAATACCTTCTTATTTCAGCCCTAACACAAAGTAAGATGGCAGCTGATTGGAGAGTGATCGCCAGGCAGCTTAACGTTTCCCATAAGCTAAATAACCATCCCTAATAACAAGCTAACATAAGGCTATTTGCTGTTGGCATGTTATGCCATTTTCAGCAAATATCACGATATAAAATGTTTTCGATTTTAAAAGTAACGTTACAAATGTAGGAGAATTGAACATAGGCTACTCACCCATCTTTTAAGTGGTTACATCTTCAGTCTGATCTCGAGCGCACAGCTAATAGCCACTTGGTTTCTTTACATGATGTAACAGAAGAGCACATTTAATGGATTCAGTGAGGACAGAGAGCTTGTGTGTAACACAATATGATGTGATTGTCACTTGTTTGCTGTTGTGACACGTTGTCATTGTGTTCCACTCAGGATCAACTGCTGAGTCAAGTGCCACACCTGGTAAATTTTGTTATTGTGGTCTGGTGTTTGGCTTAATATTAAACCGGTTTGAAAATTTTTACACTGGCTCAACTCCAATTAAAAGCAGTGATCCTCTGCTATTTGATAATATTATCATCTTGATGTAAAAGCAAAGCAACAAACTTACATGACATTTTATAAAAATGATCAGCAACAATCTACAACATTTCTGAGAGAGAGAAAAGTGATGAATAATAAACGCAAGAATAAACTCACTGAAGTAATGACATCCGAAGGTAACTATCCACAAAGCTGATCAGAACTGACAGAAAAGAAACTTGAAAACAAATTATCTGTCAACAAATTGCATGTGAACTGCCGGTTGAGCCAGCGAAGTCTAATGTGGTCTAATACAGTCTGTTTCCTCTAATTACATTCTTCAGTCCATCAGCATGAGCTCTCATGACTTATTGCCAAGATCCTGAATTACTGTACAAAGTCCAGTGAAGAATGCAGCTCCATGACATAACACACTGCGGAGTATTTGAGTTATGTAAAGACAAGTTTCCTTTTTTGTGATTTATTAATAGGTAGAGAAGCTTAGAGGTTAAAGCAAACTCTGCAGCCTTAAGTAGACCTATTCATGGAGAGGCTGATATCCTAGTGCTTATTTTTGCACCAAAGCAAACTTTAGTCATTAATCGCTGTGTGAATCATTGAGGTGGCAGTGGTGTGGTCCCAATTACACATTGGCTGTGACATTCATCTTAAAGCCAAGAAGCAGAAGAAATTGCACAATGTGGCCTGAAGTCATTCTCCTTGTGTAAAAAAAACATTTTCAGGAGACTTCTCTCTTTGGTAAAGCATTTGGCTCTAAACTACCCCAGGTGATACATGCAGCTCTGCAACATCATTAGACTGCATGAGTGAAGGCCACAGCATAATGTGAATTGAACTGTCTGAAACATGTTTGTATCTGACACCCAGCTTTGGGACCGGGGTCACGCCCAGGTGTCTCCTCGGGAGAAAGCATGAGTGATTCAGGTGTCTAATCGGCCAATTAGTGTGTCACTCAGACAGGTGTAGACGCTCCTGAAAGGGACAATTAGTCACTCCATGACTTCCAGTGGATCTGAATGAAAGGATTGGTAAAATTTATTTGTATAGCACTTCTCACAGAGAGGACTCACAAAGTGCTTCACAGGATTAAAATACAAACAAGAATACATACATACAAACATACAGGTCACATACAGAGACACAAAAATGAAACAGTTGTTGCAAAACTAAATCACTTAAGACAAGTTAAAGAATGCCTGCCTATACAGATAGGTTTTAAGATGCTTCTTAAAGATA
>NC_065511.1:24791667-24859290 GCF_006386435.1 Epinephelus moara | reverse complement strand
ATGTCATTAGACACTCTAAGAAGTGCTGTCTCAGTGGAATGCTGCTGACGGTAACCAGATTGAAATTTGTCATAAATACAATGCTTATTTAGGGCAGGGACTAGTTGGTTAGCAACGACTTTTTCTAACATCTTTGAAATAAAAGGCAATTTAGAAATGGGTCTAAAGTTGCTAAATAATGAAGGGTCCAGATTGGGCTTTTTAAGAAGCGGCTGGACAACCGCATGTTTAAAATAGGAGGGGAAGCAGCCAGAGACCAGTAAGCAATTAATAATATAGAGCAGGGAAGAGCCAGGGAACTTTTTTCAGTAGAGACGTGGGCAAGATGTCTAACGGGCTGGAGGAGATCTTCATACTGCTCACTAGCTTAGTTAAATCTTGTAGGGAAATGGGTGAGAAACGATCCAGTATTGGCTGCTGTAAAGGAGGAGCAGGGGGAAGAGCAGAGGAAGGGGTAATACTCTAACACTAGCAACTTTGTTGACAAAAAATGACAGAGAATTGTTACAGTCATTAACAGAAAAAATGGGCACCACAGGGGGCAGGGAACAAACAAGATTATTTATAGTGTCAAAAACAACTTTGGGATTCCGCTTATTGGAGGAAATGAGGTCAGCAAAATAAGAGGCCCGAGCAGCTTTAACCATTGAGTTATACTCCGTTAAGAGTTCTTTCAAATAAATATGATGGACCTGAAGCTTTGTAGACTTCCACAGGCGCTTGATACGGCGACATTTGCGTTTAAAACAACAAATGTCATCATTAATCCAGGGGGTAGAATTAACAGTAGCAACTGTACAGGATTTCAGAGGAGCAATCTCGTCTAAAATAACAGAACAATGTGAATTAAAAGTGTGAACTAGAGAATTGGCATCACTCTCATCACCAAAAAGCTGCCCTATGCAGAGGAGAATTTCAAGGCAGACAGGTCATGTAACATACACGAACAAATAACACGCTTTCTGAGTGTACAATCAGTGTTAAAAGACACATTAAAGAGAATACATTCGTGATCAGTCACAAGCAGCTCCTCAGAGCCGATAATGTCTAATTTTAATCTACACGTGAAAACCAGGTCCAGAGTGTTGCCCTTAATGTGTGTTGGGCCGCTGACATGTTGGGTAAAACTGAAAGAATCGGTGACTTTTAAGAAGTTCACTGCAAAGGTGTTTGTGGTGTCATTTACGGCCACGTTAAAATCCCCAAGAAGGAGGATTTTCTCAGATTTAATTATGGAAGCTAAGAAGTCACTGAATTCAGATAAAAAGGAGCCATTAACACCAGGAGGGCGATATATTAAAACACAATAAAATGGATTAGCACGCCCAATTTTAGTCACTAAGAGTTCAAATGAGGTAAAAGTTCCAGAGCTCACTCTCCGGGAGGAGAAACAGTCCTTGTGCACCGCCGCCAGTCCCCCCCCCACGACCTGTGGTCCGAGGGGCACAGATAAAAGATGTTGTCAATCGGTGAAAGCTGTGGACTGGACAGCTAGCAGTGTGAGGTCAATGTTCTGAGACAGAAGACGGGATCCTATATGGTTTAGATGAAGGCGGTCTCGTTTGAAGAGGTCCGGTCTATGAAGGAAGGTGGTAAAATTGTCCACATATGGAACGCCAGCGCTGTTGCAGTAGCCTTTAAGCCACACCGGAAGCTGCCTGAGTCGGCTAAACTTTTCGTTGCCAACTGAAGGAGGGGGGAGAGGCCCAGAGATGATGCACTGCTTGTTTGAGTGAAGAATATTATCAATAAGGCGAATGCTATCGTTCCTGAATTTTATTATTACATCATATTACTTGTGTCTACCTGCCTGCCTGCCTGCCTGCCTGCCTGCCTGCCTATCTATCTATCTATCTATCTATCTATCTATCTATCTATCTATCTTGATTGTATTCACGCCAAAGGCACCCTTTAGCATCTTTATGACACATGCCAGGCTTACTGCTAACTCCAGTGTAAACCCATCTTTGGCAAGACATGACGCTGAGAGCAACTGACTATAACTGAGTATAAACAGTGAGAAAAGTTCACGTAGGTGGATGGGTCAAACAAAACAGGACTTTCACCCAAAAGACTGCAGGTCATTTCCCATGTGAAACCAAAAGCCAGTGTTGTTTTAACGTATTGTTACATAATTTATGTACTATGGTTGCACACTTACATTATTATTACATAACAAATGTGGGGTTTTTTTCAACAACAATTATTTTAAGTTTTCAACTTTATACAAAAAGAAAAGAACATATAGAATACAATATGTATGAATGTTTACAAAAGTCCTGCAATTTAGTAATAAGTAGTAATAGTAGTAGTAAGTTTTATTGCAGAGGTTGTAGTTATGCTTCCCCTGTTATGTCCAACACACAAGATAAATCCTTGCCCCTAAGATATCTTATAAATTGACCCCAGATACATTGCAAACAATTCTTGTTTATCTTTGATTGTGTCTATTATTTTTTCCAAAGGAAAACACACTAGACATTTCCTTAAGCCAATGCCCAGTGTTTGGTGTCTGGGTGCTTTTCCATGGTAATGCTATAGATCTTTTGACTTTGCATGTGTCTTTAAAAATTTGCTCACTGCATTTTATTTTACGTCTCTTTGGATAAATGCCAAGAACAAAGAATTTGCACTACCTGTCCAACATCTGACCAAAATTCCATAACCCTTGGACAACTCCATATACAATGGAGAAATTACCCCATCTGTTAAACAAGTCTGCGATTTTGGGGTTAAATTTATTGAGTTTTTCCGGTGTAATGTACAGCCTCATTAACCAGTTGTATTGCAAGAGTTTCAGTTGTGTGTTAGCAGTTTGGGTTTGAGCTTTACTACATGCCTTACTCCATTCCTCAATTGACAAATCCTGCTGCAAGTCATTCTTCTATGCTTTAAACTTAGATTCCGAGGATTCCGTTGAGTTGGCCAACATTAAATTGTACACTTCAGATAATGTATTTATTTTTAACCCAAGACAAACCTAACCAAGTAGTTTTGCTGGCTAAACCTAACCACGACCATTTCACAACATTAACCCTGCTGTGTGTGACACAGAAGGATGTAACAAAGTGTCTGTGCTTGATGACCTGGGAATGAGAATTTGTTGGTATTTCATTGTGCAACCCTACATTGTATAATGACAATAATAAATTCTTTACATCTTACGTGAACCAAATACAAGATGGCTGCATTTGATTGGTTGTTTGATTGATGGGATAATGAGTAAATTCAAGCTGAAATTATGAGTTATGGAAAAAAATCTGTAGAAATATTTTCTGTTTTTATTATTGTTTTACTTATTTACTTGCATTTATTATTTTTAGTCATTTATCCAGTTATCCATTCAGTAATGTCATTTTTCCCCTTCCTCTTCTCTCAGGTAAACAAGACTTTCACCATACAATATGTACAAACATAGATCGCTCTATGGATGTGTAAGTGTGTGTTTTGGTCCCACCTGCCATCACACTTTTTACTCCTTTGCAGTGTGTATTTGCTCTGTTTCACAAGACATTGCTCGTGCATGACATTTCAATATGAATAATGTCAGAGAACTGTTTTAACCTTCTTTTTTAACCACTTAAGTCACTTTACATCCACATGAGCAAGTCTTCATAAATGCCAACTCCCCACAATAGTCTTGTCCCACAATAGCTCTTCCTCCTGACAGCCTCCATCAACTCCTCATCAAGTGACACTGTCTACTCTGCCACATCACCTCACCCCCAGAACCTCTACAGCCAGACAGGCTGTGACACCCCAGATTCCCATGTCAGAAATAGAGATGGACAGAGGGACGATGACTCCAAAGACAAGCAGTATGCAAAGGAACGGAGGAATTTCTGTTGGGAGGGAAAAGCAGAAGAATGACCAGCTGAAGGAGAGACGAAGGGGCTTTAATGACTTCTTGATGACAGGCTGGATGGGGGTATGCATGGCTCCTGCAGGGGTAGAAGAAGAGAAGGGTGTAAGGCGAGCCATATGGGCATGTAAAGCTGTGAATAGATGTCTGCTCTGTTACGCTCCAGCCCTGCATGTCTCCATACCTGCACTGATCATACATGATGAGAAGCAGGAGCAGTGAAGTCTCCAGCTGTGCATCAATGTGTAATTTCCGACTTGGCTAGTTATGTTACGGGCCACTGGTTCCTCCAGGCTCGATTTGCCGGGCACTGATGCATGAGGAGTCTGTGGTGTAGGAGGGCTGCGTGGTGGAAAAACACTGCAAATATCAATTCTTCTTTTTAATTCTATTTTATAAATTACAATCTGATTTGGTAAGAAAAGCTGTAAAGGTGCCACTGTGGTTGAAATGAAGTTGGTCTGCATCCTCTAGCTTCTCTAATCCTCAAGAACTCTTCGTTTTTCATGTGTCTTTGTCTCAACACAATTAATTGTACAAATTGTGATGAGAGGGCACTCTTCCCAGCCCATCATTATTCCCATCTTTTCCAGGTTGTAATGTTCCACCATTTTATCACAGTCTCTCAGCTTGTGATACCGACGCTGAAGGCACCCTTTGGCATCTTTATGAGGCGCACCAAGCTTTCAACTAATCTAATGTAAACCAAGACCAATGGATGTAGAATAAAGAGCGAGAGGATGCGAGGCGTGGTGGATGGGTCAAACAAACAGACTTTCACCCAGGAGACTGCTGTTTGTGTCCCCTGTGAAATAAAATAAGCAGTTGTTTTAACAGTACATAACTCACATAAGGATATGACGCACTTATTTTAACCCTCGAGATGTTTTTGTCTAAATCTAACTTGGTAGTTTTGTTACTTAAACCTAACCATGACTGTTTTACAATGCGAACCATGTGTGGCATGTTTTACCCAGGAGACAGCTGTGTGTCACATAGCTACAGTCACTAAAGGAAGCCTTGTGTGTCACTATGAGATGCTGAGTGGGCGCCGGTATTTGATGACCCGGGAATGAGATGTGCTGCACTTTGTTGCACAAAAAAAAAGACATATGTTGTGTGACGAATAAAAAGAGACAGCTCGACAAAAGACCCTCAAAGGAATGGTTTGATATTTTGGAAAATATGCTTATTTGTTATCTTGTCAAGAGTTGGATAAGAAGATATAATTTTTACATTTATATGCTTACCTTAGCATAGAGATTAGAAGGAGAGGGGCAATTAGCCTGACTCTGCCTTTAAATTAACAAAATCTGACTACCAGCAATTAACATACTGTGTATGAGACAGGAAACTGACACAAAAGAAACACGCTGATACAGTTGTTGGGTGCAGTTTGGTTGAAAGAAAATTAGGGATGCACAATAATGGTGGCTTTAAAATTAAGTATCAGAATCGGCCAACATGCTTTTTCTTATTTTGCACAATGAATGAATGAATATTACATACATTGAAAAGTATTGTATTTCACGTCTCCATCTGCTGGTGGGCCAACATGATAAGAGTATGCATGCATAATATGATGTTAATTCCACTACAGAAGAGACTTGAACACTTAAATTAGGTTGGGAAAAAAGTGGATTTATTGATATCGGTATCAGTTATTGGTCAAAAGAGATGTTACATATCTGCATATCAGATATCGGCAAAAAAATCCAATATCTTGCCACCCTAAAGCAAATAGTTCCCACATGCAATTGGTCACAACAAAGTCTGTGGATTATCTTGAGTAACCGGATCATGATTCCTGGAGAGAGAGGGGAAGAATTATGTTTCTCTTTTTTTAGGGTGAACTGTCCCTCTAAGCAACTGACGGCTGTAGGTTGAAAGCACCCGCAAGTATCACAAATGACAAAATGTCAAAATAGATAAATAAAACAGCTAATCCAGTTACCTTTGACTTGTTACTTTTGATTGTAGTACCACAACATCCTGCTGAATAATAGAGTATATAGATTGGGAAATTCCTGAATGTGTAAATACAGTGCATGAGACGAGGTTTTATCTCCATCATCCTCAAAAAATTTTCCGATACATTTTCTGAATGCCTTCGCTGTGTCTTGCCGGAGTCGGCCGGTTCTCACGGTGAGCTCTGTGTGTGTATATGTGTGTGTGCGTGTGTGTGTGTTTAGGCTTAGAGGTTGTGGCTGCAGGTCAGGAGCAAAAGCAAAGAACAACGACCCCAAACAGCTGTAGCAACAGTAACTGGAGCCTGACAGGGACTGCGTGAAGGCTAAAGAATCGATTAGCATTCCAACACACCACAATACCCAAATATACAACGTAAAGCTATCACACACACACAAACACACACACCAGCACTTTTATTGTCTGAGCGACCACAGAAACCATGACATCCATAACAACAGCCTGGCAATCCAGTATGATTGATGAAGAACTGTAACCCTCTGGCACATCGCTGCCTTAAAAATAACTCCACAAACTATAATTTCAGACTCAGAAACATCTCAGCTGGTCAGTTATATTTTCTGTGTCATGAATGGAAATACCAAGGCTCATGTTCTACTCAGTGCTCCTCTTAGTAGGTGGCCCCCTGTTACGCGGAAACGATCGATTCGGCCGACACATATGAACACGAATCGAGACAAAAACACACAAATTGATTGAAAATTAATTGACGTGTGGTCAATCTTCCCTGAGCTCTTGTTGGGGTGTCAATAGCTGTAGAAAAATCTATTTACAGCTGACAGACCTACATTTGGAGATGGGTGATCAGATTTCAACACAGATGGAGATAGATGATGGGTGGCAGGGTGTGTGTGTGTGTGTGTGTGTGTGTGTTTGCGTGCCTGCGCCTGTGTGTATTTGTGTTTTTGGTGGCCAGAGGGGGGTGGCTTAGCTGAGAGATTACCCCTCTGCTGGGAAATAGCGGGGGTATAGGAGGCAGGGTTTTCTTTTCAAAGGGGGTCCCAAATCCATTCCTAAAGAGCCACGAGATTACCAAACTGAGATTGAGCCTGTAGATTAGAGGGATGAAACATCCTGTGAGAACCTCCTTAACGCGAGGTGAGGGACTGAGGATTGTGGGTCTTTGAATAATTCACCTCCCTGCCTCCATTCTCCTCTAAAAGGAGAGGCTCTACAGGGCCGTGCCAGTTAAATAATTACCAGCGCTTCCTTTTAAAAAGCCCAAAAAAGGCATATTTTTAGGAGAGCTCGCTAAGGTTTTCACTTTAAATTGAGACACCCACAGTTAAGCTTCTTTATATATGTTGTTGTCATGAACAACTTTAAGCTCCGTAACTTTAAATATAGTAACATTTTCGAGAATTAATCTGCACATTAGGTGACAGGCATGTCATTAAATTAAAACAAACCACACTTTCACACATCGTCTCTTAAGTATTAATAAGGCTACAGGTTGCAAGACAGAGGTCATAATAACCCAGCAGAGAGTTAGACGCACTTTAAAAACAAATCAAGTTCCCTCCTTCTTATCTCCGCAGACTGCAAACACTGGAGATTAACACTGACGACTGCTTTGGCTGCATGTTTGTTTGGGGGATCTCCTGCTTTTAGCTGATAAAACCATCAGAGTGTCGTCTGGTGCAAAGTTACAGCTAATCGCTCACACTCCTCTGCCTAAAAAACCCGACCTCTGTGCGGCGACTGCAGCTCTGAAACGTCCAGTCAGTTAAATACGACCACACTACTTTGAGGACATTAGTATAATTACTGTAAACAAGAGGAACCATTAGAGAAGAGATTAGCAGCCTCTAGAGATCGTGTGGTCGAATTTCATGTGAAGTCTACTAGAAATAATAGTTTACAACACACTTTTAAAATGCTGCATGTAGCCCTGCTAATGACTTGGAGCTTAATCTTTGAATGAAAATCAAACAAGAGATAAGACCATTGCGAAGATTAGAGTAGGCCACATAATGGAGGAGGTTTATACATTCATTCATTCATTCTCACCATTATGTCTAATAAACACTGAATACAACTCCTCATATCTGCAAAGCTGATATCTGGGATCATTTGAAATCTACAGTGTTTACATTCATGTCTGCTGAGCAGCTCGTCTCTTCCTACCTCATCTTTGTTGGTGCATTTCTTTATGAAAACAAAAAAAACCCACAGGGAACTTTTAACACAAAGGCTGTGTTATTAGTGGTGGCGTAGAAGATTCATCTTAGGCTAACATTCAGGAATCACGTTACATCTCAGACTTATATCTGCAGGGGGACTGTATGAGAGCTCATGCTCATGCTGACTGTCACCTCGTTTTTGAGGGTGCTTATGTACAATGCTTTCTCATCCAAGGTAGTCAAAAACCTACGCTGTGTCTCGCCCTTTGGCGTGTGATACTGCTGCTAAAGGTACCCTTGAACGTCTGTTTGTGACGCTCATGGGTGAAACTTGCTGTAACACATGGCTACAGGTGTCAGTCATGGTTAGGTTTAATCAACAAACCACTTGGTTCAATTTATGGGGAAAACAAATCATGTTTGGGGGGAAATAAATGCAACTTGACATAAGTACATCACAGGTGGACGCAAGTTATGTGATGTTACGTTAAAACAGCAATGACAACAACATCTCTCTATTTATGTGGCGTGCTCCTGGGATCAACAGATGTGAAGACCCTCATCCAATGGCTGCTCCCTCCGCTGCCGTTCAGCGGCTAACAACCATCCACACTCAGACACACATGGCTGATTATTTACTGCTGAATTAGAGCTCACAACTCGCAGGAACGGCTGATGGTGCATGTTTTTACTGGCTAGCAAAACATTCTAGCGCAGATTATTTGCTGTGAGTTTGCCAACCTGTCGCTCATGTGGCATTTGATGATAATTACAAGCACGGACATTCTCGGCTTTCAATGTCTGATAGGCGTGACATTTTCATTTTGTCTCAACAACAAAAATCAAACATGGATTTCGTCACCAACAGCGGTGTCCTGGCTGAAAGTCTGTGTTTGTTTGACCTACCCACCCTAAAGGAACATTCACACTCTTTACACTACGTCAGTTGCTCTCAGCGTCAGCTCTTACCATGGATGGGTTTACATTGGAATTATTTGAAAGCTTGGTGCATCTGAAAGCTGCTGGCGTCGATGTCACACACAAAGGGGCGTCACAAAGAATTGGATTTCGACAACCTGGGAATGAGAATGTACTGTTATTTCCACATAAAATAAAAAGTGTAGGGATTGTAGCCTTTTTTTACACATCCTTCCAATTTTAGGGAAACAGTACGTATATATTTGAATGTAATTTAGTTATCATGTTCTATGGTGATGTTCTACCAGCCATGTACTGCTGCCATCTTTACTTCTTACTTGCTTGAACCTTCTCCTCTTGTTTGCTCTTCAGCATGTGGAATACATGCTCAGTTGAACTGAACTAAGCTGACTTACTGAGCCAGTTATGAGGAAAACTCCTGGGTTGATTTGTTTGTATCTTGAATAATTGTCCCAGGGAGGTTTTTTGTTTAAACAGGGCATACCTCTTTAAAAGTCAGGTCTTTCCACCTTCATAGACTTTTCATTTCAAATCAAATGTGCTACAGGGGAGACAAAATAATGGCAAAGTGTGTCATTCACTCATATTTCCAAACTGTGCTGTATATGTTTGTGTGCGCACATGCTTTCCACAGACTTGTTGCCACATTCTTGCCTCAAGCAGGGGTGGCAGTTGTACGCAGGTATCTGAAAATCCTCAGACAGTGTGTTTTTGTGTACATCTTTGCACCCGCAGGTCGGTTTTCCAGATGGGACTGCTGCTGCAGGTGTGTGAGTCATCGTGTCTGTTGAGACGCAGTCGTCATACCTGAGTGCTACCAGACATGTCTGTCTATCTGTGAGGGCTTTTATGACAGAAATGTGTGTGTTAGGTTTAAAGTCAAATATCACCTTCCCTGTTTTCCATAACTCCACCTGTAAATCTTCTCTGCGACTGACGTTTGATCTCAGATTTTACAGACAAAACAAGGCCGACAATGAAAAGACTTTACACCTCAGGGCCACATTCTTTCACACATTTCTCAGTGACTGATGTGATATCATACGTTTAATAACTTTGAGACCTTGAGGTGTAATCTTGAAGACAAACTTTCCCAAACCTGGCGCAGTCGGGTCACTTTGGCCACATAATTTATGACTCAAGTTGGCCAAGAGGAGTCAAAAAGGGACAGAGGCTGGAAATGCAACTTCAACTTACAACATAATCACATGTTAGTTTGACCCAAATTCATCACACTGCACTACGTCTCTAAAATGGTCCCACTGACCTCATGGGATGTTTTCTCTTTCATTTTTTCAGCAACAAAGAAATGAGTTTGTGGATAACCAGATTTCCCCCAGGGGATTAAGAAATGTATAATACAAATCTAATTTTATTCTTCTTGTGTGTTTCAGCTGGTCTATAGTTTTGCTCTTAACTTAAAATACATGATATGAAATTTGATCACAGCCTTTACACTTGTAGCATTAACCTGTTGCAGTAATGTCTTTGTATTATTGCTGCATATCATCATAATTAAAGAGGTAATCCCACCACAAAAGCCAATCATGGATATAAACAGATCTAACTTGTTTTCTCCAATCATCTCCTGTCAGGATGAGCCAGCAGAGAGAAAGAAAAGCATTGTGGGTTACGTGCAACAATTAACACAAGCTCACACAGCATTGTGGGCTGCTTTTGTTTGAAGTAATTACAGTGCGTGGAACAGAGCCGGGGGCAAGGTGTGAAGTGGTTTAGTCATCGCTGTTCATCAGCAGAAAAAAAGAAAGTACCGTGTTTGAATGTTTTACCGTGTAGGATGGTGGGGGGGTGGGGAAATGTTTGTGCTTCACTGAGAGCCAAATGGCAAAGGCCACAGGATCAGAGAGGCAGGGTGACACACACACCTGTTTGAAAAGACGACAAATGATAAAAGAGATAGTGCGGGCATGACAGAGTTGGATTTATTAAGGACTTTCATTGTAATTAACCAGAGAGAAAAAGGTACAAGGATAAATCCCCGGCTCCTCCTGACACATATCAACATGTCCTTGACATTTAGCGACTGTGTGTGTGTGTGTGTGTGTGTGTGTGTATGTTGGCTGAAGAAAATGTTGGCATTGTATGTTTCTGCACACCATAAATACGTCACATTTGCACATCTCGTAGGTATCTTATCAACATTACTGAAGTGACGCAGTATATCACCTGACTGTATCAAGAGGTAAAGGGGACGGTGGATGACGTGATACCAAAGGTGTGACGCCTGCCAAGCTCCAGACCACTGTTTCAGGCACCAAATGTGGGTGTCCTGGTGTCAGCATAGTTGCATGAAAAGTAGTTGCTTCTTTACAGATACATTGCTGTGTTTTCTGCAGAGATAGTGGCACAAAAAGCCATTGTCTTTTACCAAGACATCATTATGTTTCCAGCTGGGAATGTGCCCTCAAACTGGATATTTTAAAGGGGACATATTATGCAAAACTCACTTTTCCATTGCTTTAGCACCTATATTTGGGTATCTGGGGTGTCTACCAACCCACAAACTGTGAAATCAAACAACCTACATGTAGTCATTTTTTTGTGGTCTGCTTAAATCTGAATACAAAGAATTCAACACGCTGTTCAAGATTTGCTCCCCTTCTTACGTAATTTGCCAGCTCAGAACGCTTCCTATTTGAATATCTTTACCCATGCTTGACAACCACCATCATGAATGTCCACCATTCTTTTTTCGCCGCAAGCGGCAGGTAACCGGACAAGAGGGCACAATTATGTCTAGGCGAAATAAGCAAAACTACTCTGTTGTTGGCTGCACGAACCTGCACAACTCGTGTAATACACAAGCTACTATGAGCAAAAAAATGTACGTGTGTGCTGATCACTTTCTGCCACAGTGCTTTGGCAACTTGGGACTGGCCAAAACAATATCGTTTCCTAACCATAACCAAATGGTTTTTGTGCCTTAACCTAACCACATGTTAATCACAGTGCTGTTGAAACATAAAGTTTTAACAAGAAACATACAGTGGCATCATTTTTTCTGGCGACTGGATTAGGAGGAAAAAAATCCTGTATGAGTGTCACATATCGGGAGAGTGATGGCGCAGTCAGACCAATATTCCCTTCCCATTCATTCCTATGTGGAATGTGGCAAGACACAAAAAAATGTGATTTGATTTATCTTTGACACACAAAATCTGAAAGCTCTCCAATGTGCAGTCAGTTTGAGGGAGGCGGTAGGATTGACCTCTACCTCTGTAAATATTGTTTGTTTATATTAATCTTTTATATATTCAAAGTGAAATGAATCAAGCAGCAGAGAGGAAAATGAGCTGTAGTTGCTGTGATTACAGTGACTGAGGTTAATGACAGCAAAATGTTCAGTCAAACACTGTCTAATTTGCAACTCTGTGCAATGCCGTTGTTATCCTGATAGCCGGGCTCGCTCCTGCAGGTGACGTTAACAACTTAATCAAGCACAGCTTCACACAGCCTCGAGACGAGAGCTAATCAGGCAGATTAAGTGAAAACACCTGTGGGGCTGGACCTCTGAGATGGGAACACACTACACACAATGAAGGCTGATTATCTGCTCTGCTTGGTGATTTTTAAGATGTTTTTTAAAGTCTACCTTGTGTAACATTTACTTGGTCACATGCGATAAATATGAAACAGCTAGAAGTCATTTAGCATCCTGATCATAACCACAACATATGAATGTTAATCCCCTCCAGATATGTTTTAATTTTTAAACATTGTTTCCCCTCATATAAAGTTTATGGGGCCTCGTGAAATTCAGAGCGTAAATGTCTGGACATGGTTCTCAACATGAAGGTGGCTGAGCTGGTGGCTAGCAGCTAACGGTGCTAACTCCATAAACAGCTTTAAACAACAGCAACATTGCTGACAGAGCTAACGGTGTTAACAGGAACTGGAGGGTGGGCGCTATGCTTACACTGTACCAATATCAACAGGAAATGCAACACATTCTCACTGCGACCTTGTCACATACTAACGTTTGGTCATAGACCTCCCACATCCAGATACGACATGGAAGGTACCCTGGGTGTGTTGGTTGTTGACGTTCTGGGACACCATGTCAAGTTCTTCCTGTCATTGCTTTTGGCCAATATTCGAAATAATCCAGCACCATGCTGATAACATCGGTACGTCATTGGGATTGGTCACTATTGGCTTTGAAATTAATCGACCAACATGTTTTTTCTTAATTTGCAGGATGAATGAATATTATAAACATTGAAAGAGCTGCTAAATAATTTATCCATTTGCTGGTGGGCCATCATGGTAAGAGTATGCATGCATAATATGATTTTAATTCCACAATAGAAGCGACTTGATGATCATTAAAATTATGGTGGGAAAAAAGCAGCTGTATCGATATCGGTCAAATGAGTTGTTATATATCAGCATATTGTATATCAGCAAAAAAATCCAGTATTGTGCATCCCTAACACACAAAAAATCCCATAGCTGATAAAAAGCAGTTTATTTGTTCTTAGACATTGTCAAGACATGACAGACTCCCCTCTACACAAACGGCAGACTATAACTGCTCAGTTTCTGATGCTTTCATGCTCCACAAACCCCATTTCCACTGAGTGTTGCTCACTTGGTGTCATAAATCTGCGCTATGGACCTCAGCTCTGCACATAAGCACCAGATAGTCAGCAGCTTTCTTTAGCTTTCCTCCAAACAAGCCACTCATGATGAAAATCTATAGTCTCACAGAAACTGGGTGAGTTACATAAATATGTACTCAAAAAGCTGAACATGTCGCTGAGTTGTGAGTGGGGGAAGATCTGATCTGACTCAAACTGAGACTGACAACTGTGGAAGTCTGGACAAAACTACTCAGACTCACCGAGTTTCACAGGATCCACGCTGACAGCCCTGAAATCTGACTGACACTGGGAGCACATGGAAATAATGGAGGCCGGTCGGCTATAAAAAGCATGAACTCAAGCTTTGGGTACATTTGCTCACGTAATCTTCACCTTTTATTAGGGCGTATCATCGAATTCAAATGGAAACGTCAACAAAGGGCCCTTAAATTGAAAAGGAAACAGTGTTGTATCTGAGGAAACATGGCACAGGGAGAGGAAGCGTGTGTAGATCAGGGAAAAAACAGGAAATAAAGGAGGAGAAGGGAAAGAGAGATCAGAGTATTATTAACTGCAAATATGGGCATATTTTTGGCTCTCTTAAAAAGGATGGCTTCAGTGTGTGTGTGTGTGTGTCTGTGTGTGACAGAGACAAGATAGAGAGGAAGAGGGGACACATGTTTATCAGTCAAAAGGTAAAGGGAGCCTCCTGCTGGTGAGAGGAACAACAGACCGGATACAGATTAAAATCATGTTCTGGTGTTTGTTGGTTTTATTTCAAGACAATGGTGAAATCCTTCACACATTAATCACCTCTGCATTGATTTGTTTAAAAAGTGTTGACACTTTCCAAATAAATTCCATGCACCACAACCTAGACAAAACAAGTGACATGCATGTTGCTTTTATGACTTTTCCGTTGATCTTTTCACAATTTAAATTTTGGATTTAGGAGCAAAGTTGCGCCTCAGACAAAAGAGAAATGGAGGCTCAGGCTAAATTCAAGAAGAGCATGGGGAAGGCTAATTTCCCCCAAAACTATCAAAACAATCCCAAACTAAACTAATCCAAAATAAAACCTAAAAATATTGCTACCAATAACCTCAAATGACACAGCCCCCAAAGACCAAGATGGATCTTTTGTTTGCAGTAAGCTGGTTTCACTCTCCTCTCCACCTTTCTTCAATCAGCTCAGGTGCAACTTATTAATTCATCAGAGGCTCTGGAGATAGACTGATTGAATAAAACCCTGAGTAAAACTGAATAAATACAGTATGGGATGCATTACATGCCCTTGTGTATTTTTCTAATGTTATTAATTAAAAAGGTTTTATTTTAGTGTGAGAGGTCACATTTTGGGGGAAAACAAAAAATCAAACACGAATCATTAGAAAATGTGAAGCAACAGTTATGCTTTTGAGGACAAACTTGTCAGTGTTGTTGTTCTATATTAAGTGCTATATGTCAAGAAGCAAAGCAAACTTTATACATTGAAACCTTTGATGCAGAACAACTGCATCAAAGGTTTCAATGTAAAAAAACAACTGACTTGGTCTTGGCAAGGTGCTGGAAACATCAGTAAGTCCAAACTGGTAGAAAAAGATTTCCGCATACTTACATCTATGCAGTGTTTCACTTTATTGTTAAGCTTGCGGTCTATCTAACCTTTATCAGTGCATACATCTACACTACAACCACATCGTAACCTTTAAAATGCAGACACTGTATCTGATTATACTGTTGATCAGGAACTAGAGGAGGAACCAGTGACAGTGACTATTTGCAGCACTGAAGAGTCCATACATTACAATTTTAATAGATCTTTTTCTTGAACCTTGGGTCTTACGTTTCTACTGCAGAATTTATTTTAACTGATGTTTTTGTTTTTATGATCCTTGTAACCAGGGGTGTAAATATAGACAGTGCAGGCAGTGTGATTGCACTGGGGCCCCTGAGGTGGAGGGGCCTGTAGAGAGAAAGCGGGCATGTGCAGATGACTTAGATTACCACCTTGGAAATATACCTGTGTTCAAAGATGTATGATAAAAAGAATGTTATTAACTTAAAGACTGTGCCATTTGTTATTGATGCATGTGGGTTTGCCTTTTTGAGGATCTGTGTCATGATTTACTTTTTCTTTTTCTTTTTTGAATTGTCAGTAGCTATCAAAAACAAAATGATATGCTTTTTCTATATAGGCTTTGAAATATTAAATTCAATGATTAATTTCTTACTTTCTTTGATATTTTTGTCACAGATGCCATGGTGATTGCTGGGTAATATTTATGTTGATGTTGTTGACAATACATGCATGACACTAAGCAGTAGGGCCTGCCATAACAGTGTGCACTGGTTGCGCTACTGCTTGTAACTGTTCTAGTTTATGTCTTTGTTAAGTGTGCTGTGTTGCTCCTGTGTTGTTGTTGTCTTACTAATTATGTTCTTGTGAACGTTTCTTGTTCTCAGGACTCTCTTAAAAAGAAATATTAATCTCAATAAGGCTGCCTGATTAAAAAAGAAAGGACACTAATTAAAGGAACAGGGTTTTGCTCTAGACAAGAAAACTAGCCCCTCACATTTGTTAAAGGGGGCTGGTTTGCTGTTGTTAGACAGAATGCAGATCAGAACCACTGACATGAAGCTCAGCGTAAGTTCGATTAAGAAGGCTCCCTTCACGATTCTCTCCTTCCCTCTGCTTCCTCTAATCAGCTGACTATGGGTGTTCACTCTTCTAGTTATCCAACCAAACTTTGCTACGATCTCTATTTGCCAATCAGGATGCTACTGCAAAATTTAAAATCTGCTCTCTCCTCTGCTGCTGTCAGCCATCATTTTTAGGGAGAACTGTCGCGCCCTCCTCCACCCCATTCACCTCCAGAGTCCAGGACGAACTCAACAAAGGCTCATTTCTCTTCTCATCCAGAAAATTACATGTGGTGTTTTATGCTTTGTCAGAACTTTTTGTGCAGACGTCTTTATTATAGCATACCAGAAAACAAAACATCAGATAACATACAACAAGTCAAAAACCAAAATCTGAGATAAAATAATATTCAAAGCCTTTCATGTCACAAAATTAGGAATGTTAAAAACTCTTTGAACAGTCTCAGTCACAATCAGAAAATCTAAGTCATCATGTCAGTGCACCTGAGCTGACACATTCACATTTTCACACACAGTGGTACCGCAGGTTTCCTCTTACTGACATCCGAGGAGAGAAAAAGTGGTTTATAAATGTTTATATTACGCAATAGTTATGTCACACTGCCAAATCTCTTCACAGAAATCCCCTGCCCTCTGCGCAGGTTAAGTGAGATAATCCTTAACTAATCTGGCTATCACTGCCTTTAATCTCTTAATCCGTTTTTGCTAAACTACAGATTAGATCAAGTTTGCTGACAGGTGTCGAGGTACCTTTTTGTGGTTTTAAAAGCACTATGGGAAAGTAGACATCACCATATAGCTCCATGAAAGCAGGCTGTATTGTGCAGCCTATTTAACAGGTTAAACACTGGCTACCATACTGATCACTTGTCACACTGTCAGCTGCATCTAAAGCTTGGAAAGAGACAACTGTTAGCTCCAGAGGCAGATTTGTATCATACACCCACCTCATCTCCAAGGAATAATTAAGTTTTTTTCAATTAGTGTAACTCTCTTTTAGTACAAGCAATTTTAGAAGTCCCCTTTGTCAAGTAAACTCATTTTATTTTATGATATTTTTTCATACTATGATCCCTTCTTGCTCTTGAAAATTCAATACAAAACAATATTTCAAGATTATTTGTGTTCTGGGAGTATGTGGGCCTTAAATAGGGTTATGGTTAAAATAACCTAATTTATTGTAACATTTTTGCTGCTTGTTAAAAGACATGTATAAGAGACGATGCATGAGTTGAGTATTTCAGATAAAAGGGGACTTCTACAATAGCTGTACAGTTTGGTTTCAGGACATCCTGTGTGAAATATAGCCTCCTCCTTACACTTCCTCCACACTCCTACATCTAACCCCCCGTCATCGTCATATTCTTTATATTCTCCACACTCCTTCATCCTGAGCAGCTAGTTGCTCTTGGCCTTCAGCTCTGCCAGCTTGCTGGTGACAAAGTTCCACTTAAAGGATGCGTCCTCGCTCCCTCCTCCCAGTGAGACGTATTTGGAGAAGCTGTTGTTGCCGCTCCTTCCTCCTCCTTCACTCTCCTCTCCCTGAGGGATCTGCCCATCGTGGCTCTCCTCCCCTACAGCCTCTGTCACCCCCTCTTCACCCTGACCTGCTGCTGCTGCCTCGTTCGCTGCAGCAGCAGCGGCTGCAGCTTCCGCCTGCTTCTTGGCGGCCCAGTTGGCTGCAAAGCTATCCCAGAATGCTGTGCGCTTAGGGGGTCGAGGAGGAGGCTCCTCCGGCTTTACTGCAAGTGGACTGAGGAGTCAGAGAAAATAGTGGGGTTAATTTTAGGAGTCAGTCAAATATAGGTGGGTGCTTTGGCATTGTTACCAGAAGACCAATACTGCTGTCACATATGTTCACTAAATATGAAGCTACCCCTCCTGCCTAAGTTTTGGACGCACAGAGGTGGCATGTCGAGTTTCTGCACATTAAATGCAATTTCAAAATAAACTTTGAACATAGGTAAAGCATTTTAGGTTTACTTCCTTCAGTTTAGGCAACACAAGTAGGTGGTTAGGTTTAGAAAAAAAAAAGATCATTGATTGGCTTAAACTAACATATGCACTAGCATAGTATGCTATATGTACAAGCACATTACGCTGTTATTAAATAACTCGATTGAGTGAGTTTGTTTGACCCATCCACCTCTACTCTCACTCACCCAATACAGACTTTCCCGCTCTTTATACGACAATAGTTGCCCGGGGTGTCAAAAGTCAACGTGGACTCATTACGAAATCGTCAAATGGCGGTGCTTGGGCAGTGACTTCCACTGACAAAAAAAGTCATCCTTTCACATCGGCATGATATGCAGCTGGGCGGCGTCAATGTATAACAGTGCCTGACAGCATCTGGTGGAAACATGGGTAGACAACAACGTAAGCTAAGGTGGCAAAAAATGTCCAAGTTGGGTCCAGTAACCATTGACCTTCGTCCGGGATACTGGTGTTCGCTTCCCGTATGAGTGTATAGTATATTTCTCCTAACCCCATGCTTTTGTTGCCCAAACCTAACCACGTGCATGTGCTGGCTAAAGGTAACTACATGTGTTTGGAAATAAAGTCAATTTGAGGTGTTGCACCAAAGTAGTATGTTTATTTTGAAAGAGACTGTACGCAAACTGTACATTTCATGTGAAAATTGAAGTGTACTTTGAAAAGACACAATGCATGTAACAGGCTGAAGTTGACACAGTGTCCCAGAACAAAACACAACAGACGCACCCAGACTACCTTGCACGTCATATGTCGATGTGGAAAGTCCATGACCAAGGACAAGGTCGGAGTGAGAATGTGTTGAAAAAGTGCAACCACCCAGTGCATCTCATGCCGCTGCTAAACGGGGCCACTGTGCCTTGGTGTCTGACGCCAAGGGCCACAGCCCAAGTATTGCTAAATAATGAGTTAGAAGTGAAACCAGGTTGGCAGTTGACTAGATTAGCTTAGCATAAAGGCTGGAAACAGGGGGAAACAGCGACACTGATAACGATAACAAAATACCATCACCTCTAAACCATTATGAGTCATTTTGTTCATTTAGATTTTTGTACAGATAAACCAGATATTACGTATTGATTAGTGATAAGTGGTAGTTGGATTTTGTAACCTTTGGAAAGGGCTAGGCTAGCTGGTTCCTACTGTTAGCAGTTTTTATGCTAAGATAGGCTAACTGGCTGCTGGTGGTTGCTTCATATTTAGTAGACAGGCAAAGTAGAATGGTATCAATCTTCCAAACTGCTTTAAATATTGTCATTTACAGTAAATGCTATCAAAGCAAAAGTCATGTCTAACCTAGCCTTATTAAACTTTTACCTTTTAAGCAAATCTAGGCCAGATCTTTTACACCACATAAAAGAGTGTAAGTCTTGCAATTTAGTGATATTTTCGATCAGACCTCCGTTTTTGTCACTCAGTTTGTCACTGAGCTAAATTCTGCTACTTATGTTTAACTTAACCTACAACATTATTTGGGCTTTCTTGAGGTGCCCTTAAATTAAACTATGAATACATATTATACACAGAAACTAAAAAAAAAAAAACCCTGCAGAATATTTTACCTGAACAAATCCCACAGATGGTACAAGGTGCAAGAACGACATCTGTTCAGGCAGAGAGAGGACAGATGTTAACAAAAGAGAAAGACTTCCACTCACTGGTCGGCGACTGGCGGGCTCTCAGTCTCCTCTAGGAGCTGGTGTTCATCGTCTTTGTTGAAGAGAGATGATAGCCTGTTCCAGCTTTTAGTCCCGGCCCCCTGCATCTGGACAACCACACACACGGGGTCAAAGGTCAAAGTAGGTGTCATTTAGGTGGTTTCAGCTGAACAATGGTCCTCTGTGAAGTCTCCTTTAATGATTTTACAACTACTTACTGTGATATTCATCATTGCTGACACAACACTGAAGCTGTGGGGTACATTTAAAAGTTGTATGACCACATTACACACTGTAGTTGTCCCAAACATTAATTAAGAGCTGCTGACGCTCACGTACTTTCTTGGCCAGCTGGGATACAGCATTGGGACCCTCCTCTTCCTGCACTGGACTCATGTCATTCTCCACCTCTGTGACCTGCAACAGCAGAAACAAAAGACAAAATGGATGTACTGTGCCATGCTGTCCACACAGCAATGTCCCGATGTTAAAGATGCACAGGATTTGTGCACATCAGTCGCCATCTAGTGTCTAATATGGATACTACAACCCGTAAGTGCACATGAAATGTTCATCAAGAATATAGAAGACAGAGATTGCTGAAGCCTGGTGTGGCAGTTTGGTAAACTGATTGTTTCTGAATAGTATTTCTACATCAGTGTATGTTTTGACATCACGGGGTCACGGCGATACACTATAGACATCTCATATTTCACAAGTGTGCGTGGAGCAATGTCGACTCAAATAGCAGCGATGACAACTCTGCACATCCCTCCAAATGGAAACTATCTCTCCAAACACACACACAGTATTCCCTGTTGTCACCGTCTGCAGAGGCCCTGGCATTAAGAGAGACCAAAGTTTGAAGCTGGTGTGAATACACCCCGAGGCCCTGGCTATCTCCCCCCCCCTCATGTCAGTCAGTCAGTCAGTCAGTGGAATGCCAACTAATCCGTTTGTTCAGCTCCTGTGCAGGATCGAGTTTCTGAGTCCTCCTGAGATCTGGGTCAGTGCAACACTGTGGCTGTTTCGTTGGTACCAAACCCTGGATGGAGTGCAGGTGTCGCTATGAGAATCAGGGGTGGAAGAAGCAGTCAGATACTGAAGTTAAAGTACAAGTCTTGTGTTTAAATATTACTGATGCAGCGATGTGTAAGCAGCATTTTACTGTTGTAGCTCGTGGAGATGGAGCAAATCTTAATTATTTTATATATAGTTTTGTAGTTTAATCCAGTGGTTTCCAATTTAAAGGGGGCAAAAATTAATCTGGTGCACCGTGAGAGTGTGAAAAGGGTCACCAGCCAAAAAAAGATCAAGTTAAATGTTAAATCTTTATCAACTACGGTGTTTAGATGAAAGTAATCGAGTAAAAAGGTCGATATTTCCTTCTGAAATGTTGTCAAGCAGAAATATAAAGTAGCATATAATGGAAGTACTACCTCAGAAGTGTAGTGCTTAATCAGATATGATACTTAGCCACTATCATGCCTTGTAATGTTGCCTTTATGTACAATACCTGAGTTACAACCCACTTTATTAGGGTTGTGAATGTATCTGCAACTGGATTTTGACACTGAAAACAAAAGATCTGCACGCCAGTATTAACCAACACAGTTTTATCTATTAATAATTCAGTTGTCAGGAGTCAAAATTGCCAAAATACACCAGAGGAAGTATTGTGTAGGCCTAACTTCTGCCTCAAAGTTCCCTTTGCGCCGAAACAAAACAACCCAGCAAGCTCATCTGACCCTGCAATAAATAAAAAATGACGAGCAAACAAAACCATGGGACCTTGTGACTTTGGTGCCAACAACCAAGTCAACTTTCTGAAACTTTAATACACGTGTATGAATGAGTAGAAAGTGGTAAATTCTGTACCTCTTCTGCAGTGTCCTCCTCATACTCAGGGTTGAGCGTCTTCATCACTTTGCTCTTGTATACTTTCCACATTGGATTCATACTTGCACAGTTAGATACCTCAGGGTAAGACCTGTAAAGACCTCGTAATGCCTCTGTGGTCCACCCTTCAGCCGAGTCTCCACTTCCAGCCTCAGCTTCGTCTCAGTTAGGCCAACTCTGACCTGTTTCCATGCATGAAAGTTCTCAGCAGCTCAGGGAACTCAGGGGGGAGTTCAGCACCGAGGGCCGCAGTGTTTCATAGCGTTTCTTCTGCTCAGATTATGTCTCGTCTCGTCAAGCCGGTGGAGATGACAGCTGCTTTCGTCCCCACAGAGTGTCTGAGCAGGTAAAGCTAGGAAGCTGTGCTGTTTGTGCATGCGCCCACGCAGGTGTACACACACACACACACACACACACACACACACACACACACACACTGAATTCAGCGTCACGGTTCAGAATCCCTGCCTTGGTTACCTGGAAACAGGTGTGGATTTCCTCATGCATATTTGAGAGGGTCTCTTTCCCAGAGCCAGAGGGACATTGTCAGGCAGGTTGGCAGACTGGCTCCTGTAACCCTGATGCACAACACACAAACACACATACATGCACAGCACTGACATGTTTATGCCCAGATGGAAATCTTAATTGGACGACTTTTGTGCTGCAGCAAGTTTATGTTTTCTCACAACTAGAGATAAAACACACGTTCTTAAATCTTCTGAGCAGACAGAAAATTACAGCAGCAAGACTTTGTTTTTTAGAAACAGGCGTTAATGACTTGTAGTCTTGTGTGTATTTCCCCATGAATTAACTCCACACATACGTTCACAAATGCAATTCATTTATGGAAACACAAGTTTATATCATCACACAGCCTTACTGGGGTTGTTACCTGGCCACTTCCTTGCAGGCCCTGCTCCTCTGCTCTCATTGGCTGCTGCAGCCATATCTGCTGAACACCAGCTTCAGGTGCACCACAAAGTTTTTTTTGTGACCGGTTGCTTGGCAACCTGAGAGGGCTGGCAAGTGTCGTGTAGATAAAGAGAGATGTATAAAGCTTTGATGACTGATTGGGTTTCACCACCACCACAACACAGACGAGTACAGAAATACATGTGGTTTTGTGTTGACTCGACACATCTCAATTATCTCTTTAATTTTAGCAAGATAAAGTCTTGTTAAAACACTATAGTGACTGTAACAATAGTAATATGGTGCTTAATGTACATTTATGCAAAGTTAATCAGTGTAGCCTTGAAGACAATCTTGATTGATCAGAGAAATGTGAGCTAACTTGTCCTATATGTCTCCTGTTCCTGGTTTTAATTACCATACAGTCGGACAGTGATGCGGCTGTAAGGTTCGGGCAGATCCATAAGATTAACATGAATAATGAATGCAGTTCTATGGACAACGTGCAGACTGATGGATGTCTTGTTATTTGAAGAGCAGCCAGTTTGGTTGTGGCCGGAGTGGCTCATATTTCAGAGTGGAAAGGACACACCCAAGTATTTAACACACAACACTGAAGCAGTGGATTGTTACGGAGGCAGCACAGCTACAT
The DNA here is from genome assembly GCF_006386435.1 of Epinephelus moara. Classification (NCBI taxonomy): domain Eukaryota; kingdom Metazoa; phylum Chordata; class Actinopteri; order Perciformes; family Serranidae; genus Epinephelus; species Epinephelus moara. Next base: position 24,835,990 of record NC_065511.1, on the reverse strand, counting down.
TGATGACCTACATACTGCATGTCTTATTATAAATACAAGAAGGATTAGATAATACAGTTGTTAAATAATAGGAGATGTGTGTGTCATTGAATATTTTGTTACTGAAGTGAACATGCAGTTTTTAAAGTATCATGTGTACAGGACTTTTGCATCAAAAGGATAATAGATGATACTTAACCAGGTTTCACTAACTCTGTAGTGAACTCGATTTAAAATGCATATATGTCTGTTTCTGTATTTATTTAATTACATTTATTTTTAATTTATTATTATTATTATTATTTGCAGTAGTATTTTTATATTTATGTATTTTTATTTTTTGTGTCAGGAAATGTTCTGTTAAAAATTGAAAATGAAATTAAATTTAGAAATAAATAAATAAATAAATAAAAAGAACATATAAATAGATAAATAAATAAAGTGCATAGGTGTATTTACATATCTCCTCTCACTAGAGGTCACAGTCTGACCTGCAGACAGTGGTGGAAGTATCTTTCAGATCATCTTCAGTTAAAGTAATAGCAGTAAATGTACTTCAAGAATCAAAACTTGTTGGTATGCAGAATAGCACCTTTCAAAGTATTATGATTGCATATTTTGTATTGTTATATTATTATTTTTGATGCAGTAACAGTTATGCAGCTTGTTGATGTTATTGCTAGTTGAGATGAAGCTCATTTTAATCTATTTACATTGTGTTTAAAATGTTCATTATTTTCAGTGTTTAAAATTTCAATGTGTTACGTAACTACGGCTTTAGTGCAGTAAAGAGAACAGTATTTCTCCTCTGAAATGTGTAGCGGAAGTGTTAAGTAGCAGGAAATTAAAATAGTGATGTAAAATGCAGGTATATTAAAGTTGTACTTAGGTACCATACTTGAGTGAAAATACGTAGTTATGTTTCATCATTCCAGGGGGATCATCGACATATTTTGTGAGGAGATTAATGTGCATATTTCAAAAAATTAATATAGATACTATATTAAATATATAGGTGCTATATGTTCATATCACAAGGTCTCTCTGCTTTAGGACACAATTTGTGCCCTCCCTCATCGGATTGGATGTACTGAGCATCTGAGATGAAAGCTTAAATGTGTCTGAAAGCTCTGGTAATAAACAAGCTGTACACCTTTTTGTCAAACTGCTGTTTTCTGTGTCAACAGTGAACCTTCAAGCTCAGTACTGATATTACAACAAATGTCATTCCTGCCTTCGTTTCTTCGTTTCTGCCTTTTTATTAGCATGATGCATGGTCGTATCAGAGAATAAAACAACCCAAGAACAACTAGAGCAAGAGACAAATATTGTGTTTAATTAAATTATTTTGCTTCTTTTTTCACTTCGTACCTTGACACACTGCTTTCTCTAACCTTGAGGCCACCACCATTTTGTTTTAATTATTACTCCCATTGTGCTCGTTTGAATGAGTAATGAATTCATTTGATCTATTTTTAAATCTCTACAAATAGCACCTGACATGACCTGGATGTGATAGAGACATGTTTCAATTACTTCTTATTTTTACCTTCACTGGTGTTTGCTTATTGATTACTGAGTGGATGTTTCCCAGTTAAAAACCAAATACTAAAGAGAAAGATACTTTTTATGTACCGTCACTAGTCATAGCCTGAGATCCCCACAGGGTGGCTCAAGAGTCCTTCATAGTTTTGAACATCTGGTTTTGGATGTTGAGAGGAGGAGTTAATTTCTAGTATTATAAGGGTGTAGTGTTTATCATTTTATCATCATGTAACAATCTGCTGATGCTGATATAAAGTAGTGAGGGAAATATGGCTTGATTTAAATAATTAATTACACAAGAGATTATCAACAAATGCACCCTGGGCAAAGTGCCATTGTAGCAAACTGATCTCCTTTAAAGAAAAATAACAGAAAATGAGAGCTCTACTGATCTTCATTGCATGGCAGTTTGAAAATATGCTCCATATGCCTAGCTGCTGAAGTAAACTTGATTGTGATTACTATGTCTGATTTGATTTAATTTGATGTTTCTTGTTCATTAAAGCTAATTATCATTTAAATGCAGTAATTTTACTGAATGTTAACTGTCAGACAGTTTGTTTAAAGAGACAGACTCAAAAATCCATGTTTTTTCCCTCTTACCTGTAGTGCTATTTATCAGTCTAGATTGTTTTGGTGTGAGTTGCAGAGTGTTGGAGATATCAGTTGGAGAGACATTGGCCTTCTCTTGAATATAATGGTGCTGGATGGCACTCAGCTTGTGGTGCTCAAAGCAACAAAAAATACATTTGAGAAACTCAACAGCAATGTCTCTTTCCAGAAATCATGACCTGATTACACAAGATAATCCACGGACCTTGTTGTGAGCAGTTTCATGTAGGAACTAGTGTCTTTCTAACAAACTACACTTGCCAACTGTGTCACTGGCAGAAGGAAGCGCGCATCTACCCATGGACAAGAGGCTAATGCTTGTGACAACACAAGATGCAAACATTAATGGCGTCCTCCTCGACTGAGCTTGAATAGTAGCTAGCTCAGAGGTGCTAGGAGAGCAAGCAGTAGTTGCATGCTTGTGCACAGTGATATGGTAGTTTGGTAAAAGGAAAAAGTTACTACATAAAACAACTCACAACAAGGTCTGTGGATTATCTTGAGTAACGTAGTCATGATTTCTGGAAAGAAACATTGCTGTTTCAAAAGCACCTTTTGGCACTTTGAACTCCACAAACTGAGCACCTTCTAGTTCCATTATATTGGAGAGAAGGCAAACATTTCTACGGCTGATATCTCCAACCTGCGGCAGTTCACACCAAAACAATCTAGACTGATAAATAGCACTACAGGTAAGAGTAAAAATATGGATTTTTGATTTGGGGGTGAACTGTTCCTTTAATGTAGTCTGCAAAGATGTGTCGTGTTTTTTGAGTTCTTACAGTCTGCAGGTCCCTGTGAATGTAGGTCACTACCTTCGTCTCAAAGCAGTCTATGTTTTGACATTAACTATGCATGACCTAGCTATTTGTACCTGCATAACTCCTTACGTTCTTGTATATTTACGTTGTTGCTCGTCCCCCTGAAAGAGGGGCTCAAAGCGACTCCTCAGAAATTAGCAGGAGTGGGAAATAGAGACTGTGAGATAGTTTTGATTGCAACTGTCTGATCTACTTGCTGTAGTTTTCAGTGTTTCTGCTCTGCATGACTGTAAATGACACCTGGAGGGACCAAAAAAATTATCTGGGGTAGATCTCATGACAGTGAGAGGGATTCTTCTTTGGTGCTTACTATGTGAAACTAAACAAACACTTCCTTCTCCCTTCATCAATATGAACCAAAGTCCATGCTTGTGTCTGTGGGGAGTTAACATGTGCATCATATGCATGTGACGTATCCATTTTTGGTGTTGTTTGTTGTGCTTTTCTGCCCACTAGGGGGAGACAGTGACACAGCTCGTGCTCCAGTGATGTGCCTCAGAGATGTAGAACAGAATGTACAGAACACTGTGTACAAATGCATCGTGTTTATTATATACATGCACATGTGCCTCAGTGTCAACATGCAAGCCCTTTCAAAGTCACCTCAGAGATCAACAACCTGAAACTGTTGCTCTGAGGAGCAACGATAACCCTCAAATTTTTTTAGGTCATGTGGATGTAAACGCACACGAGCTGTGTGGTTTTGAGCTTTTCCTTCACCATGCCGCAGTAAAATACCCCCAACAGAGACAATTAAGATTGTGGTGAAGTGAAAACTAATCCTGGGGACAAAAGAGAAGAAGGCTGAAGAAAATCAATTCAACCTCTTTTATAATCTTGCAGCAGCTCTGCAGGGACCTCTACATGGGGGGTGTGGATGGAGGGGAGAGGGTGGACGTCTTCGATGACCTGTCACATTGCCGGCCACCTCTCCAATAAATCTACACCAGCAGCCAGGGATGAAGCCAGAGGAATGTCTTTAGATAAACTCATTATCACATGAGCGTTAAACACACACTAGTTACATTCATTAACTCGGTGTCGCACCAGTGTCTCCCACCAAGCAGCTCAGCGCCCATCAAAGGGCTGACATCAGCAGAATGCTGAATCATACATGGAAACTTTGATTTATTATGCACATTCCCAAAGGACACCTGTTGCTTGTGGCATTTAATACTATACATAATGTATGGGTAGCAATAAATGTGTAAAAGTACTGCATTACAATTAAGTAAGTCCTACATTACATGAGTAAAAGTACACGTTGCCAGCAAAATACACCTCTAGTGTGGAAAAGTACTCACTGTGCAGGCAAATATTATTATATACTGTATAATTTTGGCTTATATAACTGGAGTATTTTGTATGTATTTACACCGTGACAGAGGAAGTGTTCAGGTCTTTTACATAAGTAAAAGTAACAATGGTGTGAAAACATTTTGTCACAAGTAAAAGTGCTGCTTTTAAAATTGCACTTAAGTTACAGTGCAGAATTTGTACTTGCAACTTGTACTTAAAATGTTAAAAGAGTTCTTATTATGCATAAAAATGGTCCCTTCTGAGTGTTACGATGTATTTTATTCGTCAACCGGACCCGGCCCAGCTAATTTCATCTGGCTTGCCGAGTTCAGGCCGATTCTGGGCCAGGTCATTTTGGCTACCTGGGGAGACTTCCTGGTTCACACCCGGGGTGATGGGCCCCTCTGTGTGGAGTTTGCATGTTCTCACCGTGTCAGTGTAGGTTTTCTCCGAGTACTCCGGCTTCCTCCCACAGTCCAAAGACATGCAGGTTAATTGGTGACTCTAAATTGTCCGTAAGTGAGAATGTGGGTGTGGTTGTCTGTCTCTATGTGTCAGCTCTGTGATGGTCTGGCGACGTGTCCAGGGTGTCCAATAACTACAGCTGTCAAATAAATATAGACCAGTAAAAAGTACAATATCTGCCTATGAAATGTTGTGGAGAAGAAGTATGAAGTCGCGTAAAGTGGAGATACTCAAGTAAAGTACAAGTAGCTCAAAATTGTTCTCGACTAAATGTACAGTTACTCTCTCCTGCTGCCTGTTTCTATGAATGCTTTAATGTTGCTGAGCAAAATACCAACCGCCACAACACATCACACTCATTGCTAATTTGGAGTTGAGGACCAACTGACATCTGTGCTCGTCCTTCTTCTCAGCTCCCCATGTACAGTATCTTGTAACCCTCACTTCCAGCCCAGCTCACTTCCACTGGTGTCCTGGCAAGGCTCGTTCACTTAAAGGCCTGTTTTCCAGACTCGTGTGGTGACTTGGATTGGATGAAGAAATTCAACCCATGTGTGTGTTTGTCAACTTTATGAAGCTGATGCATGTTGCTCACCGGACAGAATACTGCCACCCCAAAATAGACCTGAATGTAAAGAGAGAGCCATGGGCAGATGAAGCCAGCTGCTTACACTATGACCCATGTGTAAAGGGTCCTGCTGAACTTTGCTCTATTTACTCTGCTGTGTGATGAGCCAGAAAAGCCTGAGTGACATAATGCACTGTTGAAGGTCAAGGCAAATATGAATCGACATTTCAGGTTTAAAACGTCAGACACCCACTTCCAGCTGTACCTGGGCTTATCAGTTTGTTGATATGGTGGAATGTCAGTATGCAGGTCAGTGAGTCAGGCTGTAGCGCAGCTGCTTGACCTATACTGTACATGTACGGTATGTTTATGTAATACAGAAGACTGAAGGAAAAGTTTGACATTTTAAGACGTGTGCTGATTCACTTTCATGCTGAGAGTTTGATAACAAGTCTGGTGTGCTATATGTGCAGTCACAGCCAGCATCCAATTAGCATAGATGAGGATAACAACCCATTCTCACTCCGACCTCGTCACATATTGACGTTTTGGTCATGGACTTTCCACACTGACATATGACGTGGAAGGTACCCTGGTTGTGTTGGTTGCTGACGCTCTGGGTCACCGTGTCAAGTTATCTTCTTTCAAGATACACTTCCATTTTCATTGAGATTTAACATTTCCATACAGTCTCTTTCAAAATAAACACACAACGTCGGTACAACACCACAAAAAGTTTTTTTTCCTTCAACAACAAACACATGGTTGTGTTTAGGCAACAAAAACACGTGGTTAGGTTTAGGGAAAAAGAACAGGGTTTGGCTTTAGAATTTTATGGGACATAAACACCGTTCTCTCGGGTGAAAGTCCTTGGTTGTTGGTTGCGCCGTTAAACTATAATGGCAACTGGCCGTGTATCATGCCGACGTTAAAGGACTAGGACTCAGGATAAAGACTGAAACCAGGGAGAAACTGCTAGGTCGCCAGAATAAATGTTGATATTGTACCTTTCTGCAAACCATTACATTTGTACATTTTATATATTGTGGGTATGATGAAACTTTATGTACGTTTAGGAACAGAAACCACTCGGTTATATTTAGGAAAAGATCCTGTTTTGGCTTAAAGGTATACAATGCCGAGTTGTCAGTTACTATTTGTGAACATGCTTGCCAGCAAAAGTTAAAGTAAAAACTAACCCCAGATTCACTCTCGTTTGGCATTTCATCTCACTATATTTTAGTTTTTTTGGTGCTGTGTCTCTCGGATGCCTGCTGCTTACAGTCTGGCACCTGGTCGCTACCTTTTCATAAAGTCCTGACCTCACCCGAGCAGAAAAATACGCTGCCACACATTCCTAGTTGGTCATGAATGTTGTGGATTTTGTCTATATGAGTATGTACACTGTTTTTAGGTTCTAGTAAAAAAACAACAATTGTTCATTTCTAGCAGAGATGTGCATGTTGTTAGAATTAAACAAACAAACAAAATAATCTCAAACAGTTTTGATAAAATTTAGACAAAACTAACTTTAAACTTAAACTTTACATTACCTGGTTTTGTTGCCACAACCACGACTGAACATGCTGCAATGCCTCGCTAAAAACACACATGGTTTTGTTGTTAATTAGTGTAAAACAGTGGCCTGCAGCTTTGCGTCTGTCTTGCCGCAGCTGTACGCCGTCCATCAGCCTCTCTACCAACAGATGACAAAGTCAGCTCAGTAATATAAACAACATCATTTTAAAAATGTTGATATGATACGTATGAAACGTACAAATGTAGGTTTGCAGAAACGCACAATGGCAGCTGGTCTCATCTCATCTGTTTAAAAAGTTAAGCGTTAAAATGATGTTCCACTTTTACTAATTCTTGCATTTTTTTCTCACCTCTGGGCAGAGCCAGGCTTCCTGTTTCTTATCTTAGCTTATCTTAGCACCTGTTTTCATAACAATTATACTTACTGTGTTCAAAGGTTAATTGGTGTCTGGCCAAGACATACACATAATTTACTGACAAAAAGTCAACTTTTCATCTGGTTTAAAGAAAAACAAGATATGACCAGTGCTCATGATACATTATGCCAGTTGGATGCTGGCTGACGTGAGATTGCCTGCTGTGACCACTCCTCACAGGCTGAATACAGATCTTTGAGCTGTTCAGTCTTTGACCTGAGTAACTTTAAGAGGTCTGAAGGGGTAAAACTTCCTGATATTTCACAAGAAATAAACAAGGATTGATCATGTTTTGATCTCTCAGACTTATTTTCCTTCCCCAGGTTTGGAACTACTGTTGTTAACTTTCAGTCTTAATCAAGCTTTTATCTGATCCGGTGAGTGTTGTCACATAAGGGACGTCTTAGGGCAGCACTGCGGAGAAATATTCCCCCCTGTGGGATCAGTATCAGGGTCATCATCAGCCCACGTGAGACCATCACAGTTTCACCTCAAAACATCACTTTCTGTAACAACATTACCAAACTTTGTTTATGTATTTTGTTTGTTAAAATGATGTCATGTCTTAAGAGGAGTCAGGTGAAACTCTGAACATGTGCGGTTTGTTTATGCAAATAAAAACAAAGCCGAAATGTAAATGGAACATGTCACATGCTTTCCTGGTAAGGTGGGGTGATCTGTGTCAGTTTCAAACAACAAAGAAAAAAGTACACAAGTAAATCACCACAGAGTTGCTCAAACATTCCTCATCTGGAGGCACATCTTTATAAAGTCACATGACCTCTGCAAAATGCCCCTTACTCTACATCTGTACTAATGTTGCATGCATGTGCGTGTTAACACTCGTGTACATGTTTGTGTCTCTGTGTACACACATGCATTTTTAAAAACAAGCTGTTAGATAATGCAAGGCCGTACACGTTGCATTAACACCTACTCGCACGCACTACACACCCTTCTATGTTATACTCATGTTTTATGAGACCCTGCGGACGTGTGAGTGTTGGCAGGGTTGCTTCTTATTGTGCCAACTGTTGTATAACGCACAATAAAATGCCCGCTGGAGGCTCCTCTTACCGCCCCAAACAGGATTTTACTGTTGTCATGTTTCCATCGGGATCTTGGCTTCAGACTGGTTTTATAAGAACTCTCAAGGTTAGCAATCACAACTTTCCTTTACACCTACACCCACGGGACACTTCTATATAAACTCTTTGTTTAGTTACACATCTGCTAAAGATCTTTTGTCTAAGGTAGCCATGGATGGATTACTCAATGGGCAGGCAGGCAGGGTAGAAGGGAAACACAAAGAGACACAAATGAATCAAAAATTCATAAAATTACCTGAAAGAGGCACAAAATTACCTCAGAAAGTTGCAAAATTACCTCAGAGGGACTCAAACGACCACAAAAAGACACAGAACAACCACAAGTAAGTAAGTATCTGTAGGCACCAGTGAGCACACCAAAACTGAAACAATGTAATTTACTGCAGAACCGTCTTTCTGTGTGTTCACAGGGCCCTGCTCCCCCCTGCTCAGAGGACATAATGAGGCAAACCTGTTTGCAATCTCCTTAATTGAGCAGCTAAGCAGCACTGATCACACACACACACACTCCCACACACACACAAAAAAAACCACTGTTAATGTTGGGGAACAAGGAGAAAGCCAGTGTTTCAACAACTGGATAATTGGATAAGGGTTCTGCTTTAAGCCAAACCAAAAAAAAAGAAGATGAAATCTCATATATCTACTGTAATTGGCTGTACAGATTTTTCTTGAGGCTGAACATTCTAATAAACAGGCTGTTCTCATGCACTGCTTTATACCTACGCACAGTGCATCAGAGGTTGTATGTAACCCAGGTAATTGGGAAGGCTGTGATCACCTGATCAGTGTGCTGACATGAGTAAAGAAGGAAGAAATAAAAAGCAAAAAGTCTGCATAAGGAGGCAGGTTGAGGAGGTGGATGGGTCAAAAAACACAGGCCTTTCCCTCATGAGACCCCAGTGTTTCTGTCTTGTGTGAAACCAAATGAACTTTGAGGTATTTTAAGGAAAATTGTCACCATGTTTTTTTTTCTAAACCTAACCTTTGTAACTCAACTTGCCTAAACCTCACCTAAATAACTTTACATAACGTGGCGATGCCCCACCATGTTTCATTTCCTAATGTAACAGGGTCAGTTATACAGCTGTAATGTCTAAGGTACATTTGTAATATTAAGTATTATAATTCCACAAAATTAGTTTCAGTTGTTATTACCTGACACACTTAGGCCTCCATAGTCAATATGTGGAAGGTTTAATTCCCAGTTTCTGTACCCCTACGTTCACCTTTGGGGGTACCCCACCTATTAAGAGGTGTCTCCTGCCTTGCCTCTCCCCTTTTGCTGTTGTACTCCATGGGAGAGGTAAGCAACATTGTTCATGTAGCACTATGTGTTTTAGCGCTGTTAAGCTATGTTTCTAAGTTTATTTTATGCTAACATATTCCTGTGTCACTTAATTTGTGTGGGGGCTCGAGTTATGTGGTCAAAATTGACGGAGGATTTTGTTTTTGCCTCTTGCTGTCAGGAAAAAACGAAGATTGCCTCCAAAGTTATCCACGATCTGGGCCTCATATCAACACAAAGCAGACAACACTAGAGTCAACTGGTTACACTAAACCTAACCCAAGTAGCTTTATGTTAAGTATATAACTTATATAGTTATATATAACTATATAACTTGAGGATATGTTGAAATAAATGGACTTTTGCATTACAATAACATTGATAACATACATCAAGTTACAAAACAAGAACCACCTTGAACATGTTTTGGAGGGTCCCAGGGCATGGCAGGTGAACCTATATACAAGGCCTGAGGACGATATAAATACATACAGACCTGCTGCTGATTTAATGGCGATGAACTCAGTCACATAACATACTGTAAGAGAGATGATACTCCAGTCTAACTCTGTTACCATCATCAAAAGGCACGCAGTGGCCTCATCAGCTCAAGGACAACATTAGCTTCGCACGTTTTTTTTACCATCAAATATAAATCATTACAAAACATTTTTGCACATCATGTGTTTTTGTTTGATTTCATCAAATAAGAGAAAGACTTTATCTGGGTGGGGACATGTTGGTAACATGATACAGGTGGGGTATTTTGGTAAAGGAGAGTCAGGGGTCACAAAAGTTTACAGGTAAGCAGGGACAAATATTGTATTTGCACTCACATGTGTGTTTGTGTGGTTTCATGTGCACTAGTTTGTGTAATTACACAGTCACAAGGTACCCTGAGGACACCTCAGTAGCTACTCTCAGGGAGGCGCTCCCTCAGATCCCAATCCCTTCTTTAAACTGTGCGGCTGTGTGCTCCCATGTGCCCTTTTTCCAGGATTTAACCTGTTCAAACCGGCTGTGGAGCTGTTAGAAGCAGGTTTTCACTGCACCGCTGGAGGCAGTTACCCAACAGCAGGCGTACTGTCTCGCTTCACAAGAATTTTAAAGTTCAAGACCGAGAAGAAAACACACACGCAGGCTCACAGAGAAGAGTTTAAAGCTGATGTTGTACAGATGTGATGGACTCAGACATTTGAAGATTTAACTGAAGATGAATACTTCATATACACAGATAGAAGATTCCATGGTGTGCGCACTAAAACGTTACCTGACCCAAAACCCACAGTGCCACTGATCGACTTCCTCAGAGATCACAAAAAATAAACACGTATGACCTCATAGACACTAGTTATCTTTACAGAAACACAGACCTTGTGATGTTGACTTTCTAAAACCCTGGAGTGATGAGAAAACCCCACTGAGCATGCTCAGTGACAGTAAAAACAAATTCGAGGAATATCGTGTCATGAACCAGCTCCTGAGAGACGACAAAAAACATGAGACACGTGGATTTAAACGGAACAGTGTACATTATTACTTAACATAACTTGAACCCAAATCAATCTAAAGATATAAAGTGTGTTCATCAGTGTTATCAGTCTGTCGTAGATGGATGAGCGGGTTAATGATGAATGAAAGGTGTGATACAAAGACGAACTTAAACTACTAACTTGGCCGAAGCTACCCACACAAGAACATATATGTGGGAAAATGAGGGGAGAGAGTAGATTGGAACAGCCAGAGTGTATTTCATCATGCAAACCTGTCTTCTTGCTTCCCTAACTCACTTCCTTTCCTCACGTCCTAGTCCCGCCCATAGGAGTTACATATAACATGCTGCACAGCTATCACCTGTCAAACTGACTGGTACGAATGTCCACAGAACCCCCTCTTTTTTTTTTTTTAATTCTCTTTTTATATAGTTATTACAGGTGTGTCCAGTCAGACAGCTTCATCATACTCAAACGGCTTATACAGCACTTAGAATCCAAAATAGGTATCTCTCATGAGAAGTAACATTGTCCAGTGGCACGGTGCCCAAATATAGTGTCTTTAATTTAAATGGAAAGTCCACCTGGAATACTTTTTGCAAAATTATGAACATATCCTGCCAGAAAGGAATTAATGATGGACAAGACCAGAATATGTGATAATGGTTGGCATCGGAGCACCCACTCTGTCTCCAGTAGTTTGAGCAATTGATATAGTGACTCTGCTGAACAGGAGTAATGAAGAAGCTAATGAGGTTTTTCCAACAAAACTCTCCATGATGCTGAACTTGTAGTTTTCCATTGTAGTTCACATAACTCTGCTCATTCCTCTTCTGTTATACCTAGGTTTCCCTCCTTTTCCCATTTTTGTTTTGTATACAATGAGTTACATTTCGTTAGGTGCAGCCCCCTAAAAAGTCTTGAGATGTTTTTTTGATTTGAGTTCAAGACGTAAGCCTCTTTGAAGACTTTTAGTATCATATTAGAATAAGAATACGAACCCCTTCTTAGGCCCCGTTTATACGACAACGATTTCAACTGAAAACGGTAAACTAGTTCCTTTTTTGGCCGATCGTTTACACGACAGCGGCGTTTTGGGTGCCTGAAAACGCAACATTTTGAAAACAGGTTCCAGAGTGCAATTTTTTGGAAACGGCACAGTCTCCATTGTCATGTAAACTTCAATATGCAGTTCCTCTGAAAACGGAGACTTTTCGCACATGCTCATTGCGCTTCCAGTCACTAGGCATGCATGAGAAAGTCGCAACAACAATGGTGGACTCAGGCATGCATGAGAAAGTCGCAACAACAATGGTGGACTCCTGAGCTCTGCTTGTGCTGCTCACCCTATTGAATTTATCAACGCTTCCCCATCATAGTGTAGATTTACTGTAGCAGCTCCACCTCGTCATCCGTCCAGACAAACGTGCATGCGGTTGCCATTTTGTTTGTTTATACATCGCTGCGTAAAGCATCACACCGCCAACTACTGGCCTGGCATGTAAACTGCAGCTTTTTTGGTCATTTTTGCGGATCCGTGTGCACTGCGGTTGTTATCAAAACGTTGTTGTCTAAACGCAGAACTTTTTTCAAACGAAAATGAGTAATGATTCTGTTTCCAGTGGATCGTTTTCGTGTAAACATGGCCTTAAATAACAACTTCAAAACCTTACAGAGTCTCTCATAGACAGATAGAACATCGCATATAGGCCTATAAAAGTCTTACACATACAAGAGGCCTTTATTCATTTATATAAATTGTTTAACATAACAGATTATTAGTATTATTATTATTACTGTTAATAATCGTTTAATATTTGATTTAAATCTTCAAATTCATGTACGGATCAGTGTCATTTCTTATAATCTCTTAGGCTGTTTATTTATTTGCTCATTGTTATCTTCACAATAATACACCACATAGCTGTGTAAGAATGTCTGTATGTCAATTGGAAACAAGGAAGCATACGTTAGCATGATGAAAAGCACCCTCAGTCCTAAATAGGCTACCCTGGAAGACTGGCCAGTTGCACTGATAAGCTCCACCTACCAGGGACCTGCAGGACAACACAGACGGACAAGGGGAACAGACTAAGGAGAGGTGTCACAGTCAGAGAAGCAGATAACTTACTGTAATGCATGTGAGTGTTACTGTAAAACAGACATGACCCCATGTGTGAACTGTATCTACACTTGCAAATATGTTAAGTGTGCCTGTAAACCATGTTATGCAATACAGCCAAATGACCTCAGTGTTGTCCAGTCACAACCTCCCATACATCAACTGTCACTGCCACGATGGAGCTCGGACAACTGCCTCCTCTCATCCTCACCAAGCCTCAAGCTCTGATCTTATATCTATTAACAGACAGCTCTTTCAACCAATGAGGAACCTCTTTGGTGCAGTACAGTTTACTAGACTGCGGCGGCTGTAAATTCCCCGATGCTGAGTCCTGGTGGTTCCAACTGGATGCAGTTTACGATCAGGGACCGTATGAAGCACTACGTGCCACGAGGCTCTGAGTCTCTGAAATGTCCACCCACACCTGTCTGTAAATGTTCCCTCCAAAATTAACCTGCACTGACCCTATTTGTGTCAGTGAAGCAGAGAAGCGGCTGCTGCCAGGGGAAGATTAGATGGAGGGATCCAGAGGGGCAGAGAGGAGAGATGAGACCATTCAACTCTGCTTTCTCTTTATAGCAGCCCTCGGTGTGGAGCACTGGAACAGCTACTGATGTAAATGGAGCTTTATCAGGTGTCAGATGAGTAATAGAGATGGCAGTGACAGAAAAGGAAGTGGGGAAAGAGGTGTAGATAGAGTTCATAGTAAACAAAGCAGTAGGCGTGTCATTTGGACACAAGCGTCATCTGCAGCAGTGAACAAGACGTGTTTAATGTAAGCCAGGTTACAATTTGTTTTTGAATAAACACTCAGCATGCAAGCATTTATATAAATCCTGAAAGGATGTAGGTACAAGCAGGCCAACACGCTGATGCAGGGACAAACTACATCAGTAGGGGTGTAGTGTAGTCAATGCAGGGCCTAAATCTGTGTTTACACACACTCAGCTGTAATGTGTGACTCTAGGAAATCAATAAAAATCTACATGAAGTCTGGAGCCACAAAACTTATAAAGCACAACACAAAGTAACCTAAAGCTTTAATACTTTCTGCTGGTTTAAATTCCTGAAACTACTGGGAGAAATCTGGGCAGAGATTTAGTGAGTAATACCCTCGCTTTGCCACTGGGCAAGACATTTAACTCAAAATTGCTCCCATGTGGCGACTGCTTGGCCTTTAACAAAGCACTGTGGCTGCACTGAGCAGCTCCCGCACTGAAAGCATAGCTGTAAAACAGATAAATAATGAAACAGCAAATGCTTTTGGATATACATCCAGTGCGACATGGCCAGGTAATTAATAATGTAATTAAAGGTACACTATGCATGATTTTCTAGACTCAGAATGAATCCCTCTCAGTCATCACTAATGACACACTAGACCTGTGTGACAGTGTATCCAACCCTGCCCTCTGCCTGTGCTTTCTTATTTTGCTGTGTTTCGGGATGTTCCCGGGTGTGTAGCCCCCAGTCGACTACGACATACAAGTGAGGTCAGAACTATTTAAAAAGGTAGCGACCAGGTATTAGGAGAACACATCCAAGAGGAAGCTATGAAAATTGCTGACACAGTGCTGAAAAATACGCAACTATAACGAGGCGAAACACCAAGTGGACAAAGTTCATACCAAAATGAAAGTGACTCATTGGCTTTCATTTTTGCTGGCGAGCACTGAAGGAGAGGTTGGGGATGGAGAGCGACGTGGAGTTGGCCTGTTTTCTGTTGGACAGGTAGGTGCCAACAGTTGGTTTAGTTTCAAAAGTACTGTAGCTTGTAGTGCACCAGCCCGTTCTCATTCCCAAGTCATCAAGCACTGCCGTTGTGTCAGTGATTTTGGCGTCAGGCACCAACCAGTGGTATGATATGGTGCCGGATGGAGTCAGTGTATAATGCTGCCAATTACAACTTTGGCATGATTCGCTGCCAGTTGGCATAAGTTTAGAACGCCACTGGATTGCGTCAATTTGAAACGCCACTAGTGACAACATAATGAGCTGGAACATCTCTATAGGGCGGAAGGGAGGGGAGGTGATTCTAACAAACCCCGCTTTCCATGGAAGTGTTAAGCCAAACGATGATTTTTTTTTTTTTTTTTTTTGCTAAACAAAACGTAAAAGTCCACTGACAAAATGGTAATATTTGAGGATTTAGCATACCCTTAGAAATCAGAATAATTATCTCAGTAATTAAGGAGAAAACTTGCAGGAGCCCAACAAGTATCTCAGAGTATCTTAGCCACAGAGCGATTCTCAGAAAAGTTCATACTTCATGACGTAATGTGTAGGAATAAAGGGTTCTAGTTTTCACCCGAGAAACATGAACTGCTCAGGTCAGATTAACTGAGATAGATTTTTTTTTAATTAAGTAAAACCTTTGTTCCCTTTCATAAAGACCAAGTCATTTGAAGTTAACAGGTGTGTTTGTGTGCAGATGAGAGTAAAGCACTGTGTCATGTCACAACATATGTAAGTTTACAGCTGAGAAATAGGCCACACGGCCTGGAGGTGTCCCGTTTTACTGATGTATGTCAAAGTCTAGCATTAACATGTAGCTGAGACAGGTGATCTTTTCCTAACAAGGCACCCCCAGAGTGAAAATAAATTAGGTCAGAGTGCTGCACTGCTGTGGAGACAAAGGGAAAAAGTGTGTGAATCCTGGAGAAGTTGAGGTAAAATGGAAAGAAAAGAGCCAAAGGAGTAACAGAAACTCTCCCACACACTTATATACATATAAATACATTAAATGCCACCACATAAAGCTCTCAAACATGTCTATGTCTCTATTTACGCTCCCTTTATATCTGCTCACGACAGAAGTAAGAGTTAAAAACTGACTAGGAGTCTGTAATTCCCAAACCACCATCTATTCCCAGCTCTGGCTCCCACAGCCGCTGGTGTACTTACAAACATTCCCCACCGATACAGACAGGAAATCAGCAGCTCACTGTCCCGGCTCCTCTCTTACAGCGGCTCAGCAAAAAAATGTGCCCATGAAAACCATGTGGGGTGTTGAAACAACATTCTCAGGCTGTGGGTTTTTATTAGCAGGTCTAAACTCAGGTTGAGGGATGAATGAAGGCAGAAAATACTGAGACTGTTTTGACTTATATTTCAGTACAGTGGGATAGATTTTTCAACGCACTTGTTGGAGGTAACTATTGTTCTAAAAATAGCTGAAGGTGTCACCTGATTTATGTGTTTTCTTCAGATAAGCTAAGTGACGCTGAAAACTACTGACAGTGTCCTACGGAATCAGCTTAATTTAGGAAAATTGTCGTTTCCAGACTGGATTCAAGACAAAAGCAAAGGTTTAGGTGCTCGCTTTTACATTACAGAAACAGTATTTAATTATTAAACCATAATCCTTTTATTTAAGGTGTCAGTTTTTTTATTTGTTTGCTTGTTTTGTTGTGTTTGTGACACAGGAAATGAAAGGCAGACTCGGAGCCGTCTCCTCCCTGAACTGCAGGCTACAGGCAGAGATAACATCGTATCCCTGCGCCTAGAGCTGAGAACACTGCGCTGAGAAAATAGGTCCATACACTACAACTACAGAATCTACTGCTTCCCATTTTTGATATTTTAGGAGCAAGGCGGAAGGATGACGTCCAACAGTCAAAATAAGCCTACTCAACAAATGCTAGATTGTTGCATCAGATTTTTTCACGACACTGCAGGCAGGAACTTGCATGACAACGCCGAATAGCTGTGGTTTACCGAGTCACGACTTCCTCCTCCAAGGATTTCCATTAAAAGTTTTGCAACATGTTCTGCAAATGATTCCCTCAATGTGTTTCCTGGTGGCATGAGGACGAGCAGATGGCAGTTTCAGGTTGTGTGACAGAGCAGGAATCGTTTTAAGGTTGTGTTTTAATCCTGTTAGTAAGGTTTACAGGACATCATTAGTTTGATCATTAATGGTGGAGCAACCAACAGACTAACATCGCCATCCCTACAGCAGTGCTGCTAGTCTGGCTAAAATACTTAAAATCCACTGAAAATCGACAAACAATTTGGCAGTTTTGTCTGATATCTATCGCTGCACACTTTGTCTGCTTGTTTTTAATGGATGACATCAATTAGCGACAGCATAAAGCAAAATGATCATAAACCCCGAGTGGGCAAAAAACCTTTGAGCCCATAAATAGAGAAACAAACAGCCTTCGAGTCCAGAGATAAGCCGCTTTTCCGTAAATCCTAATGAAAAGGGAGCCGTAGGGAGATAGGGAAAAAAAATCAGAGTGAGATTAGGAGACAGAACATGGCGGCCTACATCACTGACCTGCTGGGTTAAAGGGCTGAGATACAGGAGCGCTAAAAGCTGCAGCAAACCTGTAAACCACAACTTAATTCAACTGTTAGGTTAATTTATAAAGCCTTTTATTTAAAGAAGGGCATGGCAGGTTTCCTATGGCCAAAACAAGTGATTCAAAAACAAAAAAAAACATGATCACTGAAAAATAGACCTTTAGTTGTTAGAAGGGCTTTTTAAAAGAAGAAATCTATGTTTTAAAGGCTGGAAGCTCTGATGTGGCGGCAGATAAAAGTGGATGTTGCTGATTGTGCTCAGGGGGCAGGGGGAGCAGGGGTGTCTGGGATCTGAGAGACACTGTGTTCTCTGCAGTCGGCACGTTGGACGCCAGTCACAACAGTGGCTCCCCAGGCAGAGCACACCACAGCGTGAACCCCCATCCAGCAAGCACATGCGCCAGTTGGGCACGTGCACGCTGCTGTATCCTCGGTCTGACTCTGCCCAGGGATGCTGAGATGTGACCCCATGTGATCTGTGCACATAAATAGGACCGTGACTGTGCTTTCCATCCTTTATGTGTGCCTCTAAATAAGTCCAATTTAGTGTTTTATGTGCATTTACAGACAATACTATGTCTCTGCACCAGCTCATGTTATATACATTCAATATACAGTATACAGAGCTGTGTTACACTGCCACTATCCTTCAACTGAGCTGCTTATTGGATGGTTGAACAGCTCAGAAACCCTTTCCCTTTACACATTCAAAATGGTTGATTTAGGAGGGCTGTATCTGACCATTTCAATGACTTTCCAAAACCAACAATTCGGCATTTACACCCACTTCTCGTGATTGGTCAGCTGTCTTGAGGTGAGAAGGAAGCCAGGATTTAACCTTCTCTCTGCTCTTTTTTCAGTCATTACACAGCAATTTCTGCCATGTTTCATGTCTGCAACAAGGTGCAACAACATGAATACCATCCAGAAGAGACTATCTAAAATATGTGCTCTGTTATCCCCACATATAATCAGCAACACATCTTACAAACTAACTCTCTTAACCCTCCCTTAGACGCAAACCAGACGCATTTCTTGTGTTTTTTGGACTTCATGGTAGACACTTGCCATTGAGATCATCGCGGCTAAACAAGGAAATGGGGCCCAGGAATGTAAAAAAAAAAAACAGTGGCTGAAACCAGTAACTGTGAGCAAATACTCAAGAAGACAGGAAAATGTACAGCATATTTCAAGACAACAACTGATGATGAGTAGTCTACAACGATGAAGCAGTCTGTGGACAGAGGCCTTGAGGTGCAACTTGCAAAATTATCCATCGCTAACAATAAAGCCATTTATAGTGGTTAAAACTGGGTCGGCCGGAACACTTCACCTGACCAAAGGCCGTTTGTATATTAGTTACTCACTGTGTGTCATTTTGAATTCGTGGAGAAAATGTTTTTCTCGCATGCCCTCACAGTGAACGTAAAATCCAAAAAAGCCGAACATTCTTACAGGACTGAAATAAACAGGAAAACAGCAAACTATATCAAAACATCTGTTTACAATCTCTCACACAACTCGTGCAGTATAATCCAAGTCTCAGTTTTCCAGTTGTATGACTGGTACTCACTAAACGCATGCATTTTTGCTAAAACATTGTGATTTAAAGTACAAAGAGTATGAGTATCATGACACCTGCGTTTGAACTCAGGACGCACTACTCATTAGCAGAAGTGTTTTATGTGTTTGTGAAGTACTGAGCACATGACTGGATAACTGAGACTAGGGTAATACTGCATAGGTTGCATGAGTTTGTAAACAGATGTTTTGATATAGTTTTACTGACTTCAGTTCATGAAGACTGTTTTTTTGGATTCTCCGTTCACCATGGAGGCATAACAAGGTTTTCTTTATGATATCAAGGTAACAGGTACACAGTAACCGATGTACAAATAATCATTTTGTGGGTGAAATATTCCTTCAACATGTAAAATAACCTCTGAGGTGTTTTGCTTCTCTAATGCCCTTGCTGTTGTCAGCTGGTAACAGTTTAACTTGCCCTTTGGTGGTCTCAGAAACATGGTGATAAAACTCACATCACATGGACCTCACTGATTATCTGTTTGTTTAAAATTGACCAAGGAGGGGCCTCACATGTTCATAGCCTAAGTCCACAATATTTCTTAACCCAGATCTGAATATATATATGATAAAGATGACTAATTCGTATGAATTTTTAGATGATAGTTAAAAAAACTCCACAGAGAAAATGTTATATATTAACGTCTTTATTGAACAAAAAGCAGCAGCAAAACATGAAATAGGTTAACAGGGGCTCAGACACTTCATCCCCTATGAAAAGGAGCACAGTACAGTACTTTTAGACAGAAAATAAAGCTAAAGTGCTAAAATGCTTCTAATGGAGTTTCGGTGGAATCAGTTCAAAAATCCAAAATCTTCATTATTATACAGCTTGTCAAGATTAAAGTCATATCGAATATACAAGATGATACACACAGGAGCAGCAAACGCTCCCACTCACATACACATTTGTCATGCACACACTTGTTGAGCATGTTTCTCATGATTGCTCTTCTGACTGACTGTGATAATTGAAAGTGACAGTCATCTGAGGACAAGCCTCACAGCCCTGTTGGTGTGTCTTGTTTACACCTGCAGCTTCGGATTCCCCCCATTCCTCAGTAATTGTTTTTTACAAAAATCTTCCCACAGGCCATCACAAACATCTACAAAACCATCTCATCTGGTGAACTTTGCATTGTTTTGTTAAAGCTGCCGTTCTGAGTATAATCTTATGCACTGTTGTGATGATTAATGTTAAAACTGAATAAAACAAAGGCAACGCAGCCCCCGCTTCCATGACCCTCCTCACCCACATTCCCCACCAATGACCTTATCCCCATCCCTTTGTCTCTGTGGCTCAGAACCAGGCCGATTTTGGTGACGCATCACCGGTTAGCCAATGGGCGCCCTTCGTTAAGGGTTGTGTCCTGAGCTGAGCATCACGGAAATGGCAAAGTGAGATTTTTTGCCCAGTGATGTGCGAGGGAGGGGAGGAGCTTGTGGCGTGGGCAGAGGGGGCACGTGGCGCCCAACGAGGTCTCAGCCTGTCACAGAGCATCACATCAGACAGTGAACAGACATGCGCACTTTTAAAGTCCACGCCCTGCGAGAGAAAGCAGTCACCAATCTCCCTTATACCCGTCTGTATGACTGGGGAACATGGAAGCGCTGTTTTTCGGCTAACGTGTCAAGTTCTCTCACACTTCCTGATGTACTGAGGAAGAATAAATCTAAAAAACATGAAGAAGTCTCTATAAATACTCTGCGAGGTGATGAAAATGGCTGCCACTTCATAATCAGCTCTCACTGTGGAGAAGTGATCTCAGCAGACCTACATATTGTTCTTTAATTTACCAACCAGAGACATCAGTGAGGCATGTTCACAAGCTAACCAGCTATAACAATCCCTGATCTCTTCCAGCATCATTTTTGCTTAAGTTTTAGAACTTCATTGTGTAATTTCTTACCTAAGAAATCATGGGAAACATTTTTAAATGTCCCTTCATCCTTCATCTTTTACATTTCCCTCAAAGCACAGTCTGTAAGTCGAGACATGCTCACATAAAACCTGACTTTAAACTACAGCGCTCTCCTCACACCTTCATTTTCTCTCCTCACATGCCTTTGATGCATCATCTTCCTCTTCTGACACGCAAAGCCGTCTCTACACAAGCAGATTTTTGCAACTTCACTATATAATCGGGCTTGCGTGAGCAGAGGGCACACTAGCAGGTGATATTGTCAGCCAGACCACTTCCTATTGCGTGCAGATGACACCACAAGATTCTCTGATACAGGAAACACTGTGGCTCTGCAGCCTCTGGCACAAGCCGGAGAACTGTTCAAACTCATCTCAGCGACTATTTTTCATTTGTGGAGAACCTGAGGTTTTGATTCATCGGAGTTTGCGTTCAATATTTTAAAATGACATCACTAAATATCCACTGTACATCTCTTTCAAAATATTCACAGCTTTATTAAATCATTACAAAATAAAGTAATACATTCATTCATCAATAAAAACAAGACAGACTCATTGAATTAGCTTTGATTTAAAAGTCTGCACACCCATGCAATGTTCAGTAAAGTTAAATGTTTGCATTAACACGTTGTAGATATTGCAGGAAGGGTTCCTAACACGTTAAGGTCATCACACATCTTGTTAACAGGACTTCATCGATTTGTGTTAAAATAGTGTGAAATCACAGGAGAAAAAAAAGACACCATAAAAAAAAAGTCTTGAGTAATTTTAAGTCCCTTTGCAGATCTGTTGTGGTATTTATAAAAGTTTCTGCACTTATGCGCAAATATTCACTGAATCTCTGACACCTGACAGATACATTTTACAAGTATATATTTATATATATTGACAGTTTGTGAATACAGCTCCTGAACTGTTCACAAGGCTCTGCAAGGTTCTCTCATAAAAGGAAAAACAAATACAGAAAACTGAAGGGTGAGCTAACGTTTCATCCCCTTTAACCATGTTCAGGTCTGCCATCACTTCGTTACAAGGTACATCTCAACTGCAGCGAGCCTTTCCCCCTATAAAGGCATTACTGTTCATATTATCTGACCCTATTTGGACAAGCTTTGAGCACTGGCTAAATTCACAGTATAAGTTATTCCCCCTTTTTTGTAGCTCTGAACAGTATTGACAGCATCTTGCAAGCATGTACCATTGTAACGACTAATGGTCAGACCCAGCTGGCAGTCAGCTGGTTTTGATCATCCACCCAAACCAGTCCAGAAAACTAGTTTTATCCACGACCCCCAAGTGAGCCGTCCCCACAACCCCCGATGACAGACAGTATAGAAAACACTTAGCAGCAGCCCTGAAGTCTCGGCGCATGGTGAGTGAGGGATCCCAGAAATTCAGTGTCTGAGTGCGACTGTGACTGTGAGGTGAGAAAAAAGTGCGGCCATGGAAGACACTGCTGTGTCTCTGCATCTGCTCCTCCTCGCTCCACCTCCTTCACTCCTCGTTGGCTCATCAGTTACTCCACCGTCAGAGTAATGAAATCTCTTCAGGGCGCGGGAGCGGCCTGGACCGTCTCCGTCATCTGTTTGGCACTGTAGTAGGACAAACTCAGGCCCATGATGGCTAGCATCATGGCTATCTGGTTGACGGCACGGTCTTGTGGCTGTGTCTGCACCTCACCGGCGACTTGCCTCTGCAGAGACAAAAACAAACAGGACAAAGGTCAGAGGTCAGTGGAGACAATGAGCCATTTGTGGCCTGTTTCTGGTCAACAAAGATACCAACACCTGATTGGATAACCTTTAAAAAAGCAAACATTCACCAAATATTTTCTCTTGAGAGGTTTCTCCCTTAAAAGACCAAACATCTGCAACTTTAGCTCCACAGCCTGCTGCCATGTGACCAAAGCTTTGGCAAGAACAGTTATTAAACATTTAGGAGGGGGAGCGACTTCAAGAGGGGAACACAATGTTCTGTGCGCAAAGAAGAGTATTAAAAAAAATAATCGCACACCGGAATCAAAACAGCATGCGTCATATAGAATAACCGCCTGCAGTGGATCTCACCTTGCTGTGTGTGTTTCTAAATGTGCAGCCCCTCCTTGCACTCTATGACCCCTGTAGGGCCCGGAGCACCAAGACAGGAATGTCAGCATTTTAAAAGCTCAGACATCTGAGACGGCTGCCTATACTCTAAAATACCCCCTTCAACAGAGGTATACACACACTCAAACTAGCCTATGCTGGGGTTGTAGACGGTTATAAACATATCTTTAAAAAAAAAAAGGACTTTGATTATGGTTTCATTTTATAGATATTAATGCCAACAAGGGAACATTTCCAGCAAACTTGTCCATAAATTTTTTTACAGAAGTTCAGCAAACTCTCATCTCCTAATTTTAGATCTGATTTTTCCAGGAGATATGACTGTAGAGCACGATGCATAATCCAATTGTGTAATAACACACACTTGTACCCTCTCTTTTTAATGCACAATCTAAAATCAGATTAGGATTAAAAAAGCTGTTGTACTGTTGCGCTAATGTCCGTCTTTGCCTCGAGGTCCATGCCCGGTTAGCAGTTGTGTGAATTCGACTGTCAGAGGAAATGTTTCCCATGTAGCACAAACTTATAATGGCAGATAAAGTGGAACAATATGTTGAAATCTTTGTCAAATCAAGCCAAAGAGCTACCCGTCTCTACGTGTGCGTCGACAGTGAAGCGCCTCACTACAACTACTCAGCATTAACAAAGACAAATGTACCGTCCCGCCAATGTGGAATCTTATGTAAGAGCCAGTCACTTTTCTCCGGTCTGCTGAGCTTTTGATTCAGTGTAAGGCCATATGACGGGACAGCCTTTGTGTCTGAATTAGTGTAAATAAGCGAACAAAGACTTTACACAATGGTCGAGACATACGGACTGTCAGTGCTGATGAGTGGATTATGCAGACAGCGGACGGAACAAAAGAAACTTAGAGGAAATGATATCACAACGATTAGTGTCACCCCTAATTATACTGGTGATGAAAGCGGGTTGTGGGTCACAGGATAGTGCCGGGCCCCTTGTCTGAACGCGGTACAGACCAGAACTGCTTGTTAAAGGATAAATACAATCTGATGGACACGCTGACAGCTAAAATACAACTTTCAAAAAGTGAAAATGAGGTCTGTGCAGCTCCACGCCCAGAATTTAAGCTCCACATTCCTCCTACAGACGGCTCGGTGGAGATTAGTGACAATGTGCCAGTATTAAGTCCTCATCAGAAACACCAAATAGAGTATGTGCGGTATATCTCATCTATCATCTGGACACTGTGGTGAGACTGACATACCTGGAGGAGGCGGAAGTATCCAGGTGTCAGCCTGCCCAGTCTGATGATCATGTCTGTTGATGTGGTGTGAGGTGGGTTGACAGAAAGGGAAGAGCTGGGGCGGCTCTGAAGACCTGCAAAGAAAATGGAGAATTCCGTCAGTAACTGCGCAACAATCTGACAGACGCTAGTGAAGGTTAAAGGTACCAACATAGATATACAATTGGAAAACTTAAATATCCACCAGAAATGCCTGGGAATTGCATCTCCAAAACATAAAAATGTAAAAAGGTAAATCCAGTACACAGGCATTAATTAACATCTATAGAAGCATCAGGTACAATCAACTTCCCTTGCCAAAGTTTTAATAGTGTATGAATACTGCTGCCAAAGAGGAACGGGACATTATTATTGACTTGCAAATAAACCAAAACCCATCTGATACATGCATGAGGAAGGAACATCTCTCGCCTGCAGCCATGAAACAAAACTTCCAGGTGCCAGTCCGATTTGACCGCCATGCACAGAAACCCAACGTATAAGCGCTTATATAATTATTTCAGATCTGACCTACTTGCCACTATTTCAGCCCGGAGTGCCCCTTAGATCCCTCTGTTATTAAATCATCATGTTTGAACCAAAGCAACAGAGCGTGCATTCATGCTGCGTCAGTTTATGGCGCAGCAAAGAACAAATTCATTCATTCGTGCATGCATGATCCCGTGTGTGATAGATGAAGAAAGTGGTGTCTTTATGTACATGTTTGACACTTAGGGTTGAGAAACAACAAAAATGGATGGAAGTCCAACCAACAATTACTTAAAAACAAAAAAGTACCCAACAGGGAGAAGCCGAGATTTAACATTTATGAACTGGATGTTCTTTACTGGTGTTGAGATGGGGAAAAGGTCATTGCTTAAAAAGCATCCCAGAAAGACAAGATGAAGCAGAAGAGGTTGTGCATTACAAGAGACAAACCTCTGGGTGGTCTCCATAAACAAACCAGGACAGTCATGTTAAGCTGGGATTGATAACGGCATGTGATCGACATTCCAAGGGAAGGTGAGGAGAAGGATTGAGGAGCATGTAAAACACATGGAGCTTTAACGTGCCAACCTGGTTGGAGTTACACCCTTTACGAGAAAAAGAAATCCAAGCTTTCAAAAGTTGCCCCTTGTCTAAAAAAGTTGGTTTTATGTGTGAAAACCAAACAGGTTGGGATTCCTCACCTGCAAGAGACCCTCTGATGTCAAAAAAAGAAAGCCAGAAACAAACCGGCAGGACCTTCTACTTCCTCACCACGCTGAAAATCCTAACAGATGCCAAACAGTATGACGAACTTGAACCTCTTAGAGCGCTTCTGTGCTGTGCTCCACCTTTATATACAGCCCCGCTCTCACCCAACCAGATCTGCGGGCTCGCCTTCAGCACACGCCCACTTTAAAAAAACGCATACACACTGTCGAAATGCATTACTCTCAGTGAGTCGCTTTCCCCAAACACACCCCTTCCTGCTGCCTTCCAAAACAAGACAAACCCTTGTGTGCTGTCGGATAGGATTTGCTCATTTAGTCAAGGTAAACAGAAATAATGCAAACAAAACAATACAGCGTGACAGTGCGGTCTTGAAGCAGCATGCATGCGAAAAAGCAAGGTTGCATAACCAGCCTGATGTGTCTATTTAATCTGAAACTGCAGTAGGAATCAAATGTCAGAGCTGCAGACTGTCCATCAAGAACCCAAGAAACCTCCAGATTAGAAACATGGGACAGTAAACTCCCATTTTATAAACACTTATTTATTTTAGTTGTGTGTTTTAATTGCTCCAGTGGCTGACTGTGTTATATAACCTCTTTCCATTTCACTGAAAAAAATAGTTGCAGTTACAGTCCTTGGATCTGAGAATGGCTGAGACAAGCCCATGTTTACATCACGCAGTTTGATTTGGAGTTTTGACAGACACTGGGTTCTTTGTTCAAATGCTGCGACCGAAATACAACTTCACACAAGGTGTTTATACTGTAAGGTATTCTTCCAACGAAGCGCTCGGTCACACCTTGAACAAACAAACACTACAAGAATTTGGCTCAAAGTCAAATCATTGCCTCCAAATTGACATATCATACTCCATCCTCATGTGACTAAGCAGTCAACTATAATTTGATATGACGGGTCTAATAAAAAAGATGCTACCGGGGTTGTAGGCCATTTTCAGAGTTTGACCCATACTAAAGACTAAAAGTCAGGATGTCTTGCCCTCTGTGGCTTTAAATTAGATCATCTTTTTTTAAACCCGTCTCCCCAAATACAGTGAACAAAAATAACTTTCGTTTTTGCTCTCTTCTTTCAAGAGAGTCCATGTGGCGTATCAAGATGCTAATTAAACACCATCATTACAACACACGTGTTCCTTGGACTGGTCACAACAAAAGGCCACTCTTAAAATGTGACGTTGGATCACAACACAATGCCACAGATGGTCCAAGTTTTGAGGGCGCGTGCCATTAGCAAGATGACTGCAGGGATATCAAGAGCTGTTGTCTGTGAACCAAATGTTCATTTCACCACCTTAAGACGTCTCCAGTGTCGTTTCTTAGTTGGCAGTACATCCAATCGTCCTCACAACTCAAGAACCTCCACATCCAGCTTCTTCACCAAGATCCTTTGGAGACCAGCCACTCGAACAGCTGATGCAATAATTGGTTTGCACAACTGCAAAAACCATTTAAGGGAAGGTCGTCTACGTGCTCGTCATCCTCAGCAGGGTCTTGACCTGACTGCAGTCCATCATTGTAACAGATTTCAGAGGGAAAATGCTCACCTTCGATGACATCTGGCTTTTTGGAAATGGGTTCTCTTCATGGATGCATCCCATGTGACCAAAAAAGTGCATATTTGTAGCCTTAGTCTTGTAAAATCCAAAGATCAGAGTGCCTAATAAATGTCTTTTTATGATAAAACTGCACATTTTATAGTGGCCGTACATTGTGACCGGCCCAGGAAACATCTGACCTGTGTAGTAACCGTGCTGTTTAATCAGAGCCCTGATATGCCACACCTGTCAGGTGGATAGATTTATCTTGGGAAAGAAGTGCTAACTGACACCAATTTCAACAAAGATGTGAACAGAAAAAGAGAAATAAGTATTTTTTGTTCCTAAAAATAGATCTTTGACTTTAATGTAGCAAAAATAAAAAGGTGTTGGTCAAGTTAATATGTTGCATGATTTCCACATGAGTCAGAGCCTCAACTGTTTGTGGCATATCACACTAAAATGCTCTTAATCTTTCATCAGAAAATCCTCACTAGCAGCTGATTCAGTGGCTCAGTGTTTAGGAGTGGCTCATTAAATGCTTCAGGAATCCAGGTGAATCACCTGCTAACTATTCAGGTTTACCTGAGGCCTCACATGAAAGCAAGAGGGTGTTTCCCGCATGTGTATCACTTGTGACCATGTTTCATAACACCAGCTGCAGACAGATGCAATGAGAAACACACTGACTGTACGCTCTGACGTGTAGAGCTGAGGTCTGTCTGGCAATCTAACTCCTAGTCATCTTTAAAAAAAAAAAAAAGGTTTTTAATTTTGAGTTGCACAACACTGGTCTGAAGCTGATTTGTGGAAGAAAGATGCAGTGATAGCAGATTTTCGTTCCATCGCGACATGCTATGAGAACACAAAGAGGATTGGGGCCTGAATTAAACTACCTCATCTCTTCCATGGAGCTTGTTAGAAAAAAAAAAACTTGGGAGGATGTCAATCAGCTTGCATCGGGCCGATACACATTCACTGGGTACACTGTGTACTTAACATCAAACAGCCAATGAAATGCCATCATCACTCCCCTCTTCCTCTTAGCCCCGCCTCCCCATGTCACTTTTTAGTCCCTGTGCAGCCCATCCTCCCAAAGCAGGGGATCTCCTGATAAAGAGTGTGGACAACAGCCGTGTGAACGCTGGAGGCATCAGAAGCTGCAGCACAGCCATCAATAAAACATACATCTCCTGCCGGGGCAACAGCAGCTGATGATTACATCATCAAACATGTCTGGTCGTGCATTCTCTGCTTCACCGTCTGGGCATCCGCCATATTCATGACTATGGCATGTACACGGCTGTTGCCATGGTTTCTCTGTGTCACCAGGGTGGTTTTGCTGCGCCAATGTGCACAAGCTTTTGTGATGTGATGCTGTAACCGGCGACTGAGTGGAGGTCTATGTGTGCCTACATTAAAACTTCAAAAAAGTCCACCATCGCAAAAACATTCACACCCACAAAAACACTTAATTCTTGGCGAGATATGACGACAGCAAAAGTTGAGCTGAATTACATTAAAAAAATGCAACTAACAATTATTTTCAATTGAGTCTATGATGAATCAGTCAATAAAATGCCAGAAAATAGTAAAACCAGCCTGTCGCAACTTCAAGATGACATCTTATTGCTCGTGTTTTCTGCTTTTCCTTGGGGAAAAAAAACAAAACACCTAAACAATTAATGAACAATCAGAACAGTTACTTATCAATTTTCTTTTGACTGACTTATCGTTTCAGCTCTCAATAGTACACAGACATGTTTCCATTATGACGCAACCATTTCAAAGGGCACCTCGGGACTGAGCATTTAGTTCATCACAAGCTTCAGTGTGCAGCAGAAAAAGAGGATATCTGGCGTACAAACTGCTTTCCTTCTTGCCATATAAGGTATACTATGCAGGAACTGTTGGCTACGATTTGGAAACAGTACTGACAGCGAAAGTTAGAGTGAGAACCAACCCCAGCTTTGTCCATGTGGCGTTTCGCCTCTCTACATTTACTTTTTTTGGCAGTGTGTTTGCGATTTTTGTCGTTACGCATGCATGCTGCATACAGTCTGGCACCTGGTCGATGCCCAGGATCGTCCCGAAAACAGCAAAATAGAAGAAAATAAGAAAATACATGCAGGGGGCAGAGTTTCTGCAGAAAAATACGGGGCCACAGACTTCTAGTGGGTTAGAGGAGATGATTGAGGGGATTGCTTTCATCTGAGACTATACATTGTTTTTTTTAAAGGGGCAATTAGGCAAAAGGTCAGAGTTCAGTCAACTTTTTCCATAGTGGTCGATGTCCTCAACATGTAACCCAAGACATGGCCCCCATTTGGGCCCCAGCTGGGACGCAAACATGGCTGACTCACAGGAACAAAGAAAAAGTTGCATCGGGGGAGAACCAGAGGACAGAATGAGGCTTTGTCAGTTAAATGAGCCAGATCTCAAGATAATGAATTAGCATCAAGCTAAACCTGTTCGCCCACCTACTGTTAAAGCCACCAACTAAGCTGACATGAGTGTAAATCTAATCCAGGAGGGAAAGTGACCCAAACGTCCATACTTTAATTCACCCTGTGACACGCAAACAACAACAGCTGACCAAACAGCAGGACAAAATGCCAACAGCCATGGCTTTCTGTGCAACTGGAAATGCCTTCATGATAATTCATCCAAACCAGATAAAAATAAATCAAAATGCAATCTTCATTAACCTGAATCTTCTCACTCAGAGCTAAATCTGGCTGCACATCAATGAAAACACTGTTGAATGAGAGGAGCAGCCTGTTCTCCAGTCTCCTGACTGCCAGGGTACAAAATGTACAGATGACATGCCATGTGCTCAGGGGTTCCACACACAGGTTAAATAGGCATCAATTGACAAAACAAGACAAACTGAATGCTAATTTATCATTTAAAAATTAGCCAGGTTTTAATATTTGCACGATTTCTTGATGGGAAAAATCAAAAACTTGAGTATAGACGCCTGCAGCTTGACGCTCACTATGAAATCCTCCATAAAAGATAAGTTATACAGTAACAATGTTGCCTAATGGACACTTTAAATCACAGTATTGATATCAAATGAACCAAATTTCCCAAAAAAAATTAAGGAAAAAAAAATCAAAAATCAAGAATTTTTTGATCAACAAAACAAAGCATCTCCAGTACCAGTCTAATTTTAATTATCCTCCAGTCAGCTGCATGATACACCAAAATAACCTCAGTCAAAAAAATAAAATAACCTTTTTTTTTTATTCAATTATTCCAGACCTTTTAAACGCAGCTCTTTATTTTAGGGGTGTCTTCCCCTTTAATTTCTATAGTAACAAACCCAACGCCACATGAGCAGGAACACAAACAGCTCAATGCAACAGTTCTGGCCAGTTAAACCTTTGCAACACCGAAAAAAATCAACTTTTAAATGACAAAATAAAAACAAGCCACGCCAACATACCACACAGACAATAGGACACTTTTTTTCTCTACTGATGTAACACCAGCTGCGGCCGCTTCTTCCTCACCGGCTACTCCTTTATTTCTTTATACAAGTGTAAAGACTTGTGCAAAAGTAGCAGTTTAAAAGTGCTTACCTGCAGCTGCAGCGGGTTGTAGGACGGTTTCTGGGAGGTTTCTGGGATGTTTCTGTCGGCGATGAGGTGAATAGTACGGCGTGTTCACGATGTAAAGTCTTTATAGGAGGCCGGGGCATGTTCTATAGGGACGAGGGGGGTGGGGCACTCTGAGTCCTGCAGCACACACAAAGCATGCCAGTGTGCATGTGAAACACATAGACCCCCACGTCTGGGAGAAATGGGCTCGTCCACGTTTGTGCTCACGTGTTGGTGACATGCTAGTACAATTTGTCTTCAGTCATCATAATTATATATGTATATATTTTGGTCATAATATCTGGAAATACCAACACATAAATCCATGTGTACACTTTGTGGCTGGAATAAATGGCTAAAATGCATTTGTTTATTTATTAAGTTGAAATGTTGAATCTTGAATATCTACAGCAGGTGTAAAAAACTTGTATTAAATAAAGACTGTTGATTGCTCTTTGCTTGGCATTGCTTTTATCATGAAAAGCCACTGAACTAAAAATGCATTGTGCATGCTCATGGACAGTGGTGTTTGTTGTCAATATTTGATTTGAGGAAACATCCAGAGTCCATAAGATATTTGCATCAGTTGAGATATAAAGGTCACTTATAGACAAAATAAGTCTCAAGACTGTAGGTCAACTTAGTGACCTCCTGTTTCCATCGAGGTATAGTATTGCAATCTAGCTGCAAGAAGAGATGTTGACACTGTACGTCTGCAAACCACGGATGTGTTACATACAGGTAGCCAATATGTTGAAACTTAATGTTTCAACAACACTGTGGTTATCTTGTGGTCAGGTTTAGGCACAAAAACCACATGATTTTGGTTCGGAAAAGATCATGTTTTGACTTAAAATACACGTTTGCCGAAGCACAATCTTGGAAGGAAAAGTAGCAATGTCTTGGTAAATGAAACTATCGCTGCTGGAAAAAAAAGCCACAAGTTTGCAACTAAACATCCACGTTTGGAGTCTAAAAACTGATGAAAACGCAGCAATGACTCGCTTAAACACAGCTGGTTTTGCTGTTTGTTGGTCTCAAAAAGTGGTCTGCAGTGATCTGCAACTTAGCAGGTGTCATGCCGTCCACCATCCCCATCCATCCAGTTTCAACCGCTTATCAGAAATTGGGTCCGTTCAGGCAGCAGGCTAAACAAAGCACCCCAGACATCCCTCTCCCCTCGCAACACTTTCCAGCTCCTCCTGGCGGACCCCAAGGCGTTCCCAGGCCAGATGAGATATGTAATCCCTCCAGCTTGTTCTGGGTCTGCCGTAGGGCCTCCTACAAATGGGACGTGCCCGGGACACCTCAAACAGGACGTGCACAGGAGGCATCCTGATCAGATGCCCGAACCACTTCAACTGACCCCTCTCGATGAGAAGGAGCAGCGGCTCTACTCCGAGCTCCATCCAGATGTCCACGCTCTTTCTCCTATCTCTAAGGCTGAGCCCAGCCAACCCACGGAAGAGACTCATTTCGGCCGCTTGTATCTGTGACCTCACTCTTTTGGTCACTACCCAAAAAGCTCATAACCATAGGTGAGGGGTGGGGCGTAGATGGACTGGTAAATCGCAAGCTATGTGTTCCGGCTCAGCACCCTCTTCACCAAGACGGTCTGGCACAGCGCCCCCATCACTGCAGATGCTGCACCAAACCCTTTTCTGATGACAAAGTCAACTCATATACTATTTCACTGTAGAATGCCAACATTTTCTTCTGGTGACTTGGTTGAGTTTTGACACATTTTCTCTTAATTGGGGACAATGGATGAGAACCAGCATCGCTCGTGGCAGAAGCAGACAGAATATTTGAACCTGACAGGAAAATTTGCTGGTTCAGGGTCGGTGGATTCCTGACCTGAGAGAGAAAGGATGGTGTCCTCCACACTGAAGCTACACATACTTTAGAGTGCACACGTGTCACTTCACGTGGAGTAAACTTGGGGGGAAAGGTGACACTGGCAGGACTTCTCGTCCATGTTGGCTTAAAAACAATCTCAACTTTTAGGGAAGATTGTGTGATAGGATCGATAGCTCCACAACTGAATGTACCTTTTAGTGTGATTGTTTCTGTCGACTCTAAGTCAGTTTGACCTGCTATACCTTAAAAACTGTACAGTATAGGCTGATACACCAGACCTGTATGTTTCAGCTGTGTTGTATTGCAGCTCCCTCTTTGCCTGTGTCAGCCCTCGCATGCCTCTCCAAGTGTCACCTTTCCCCCCGACTTTACCACACGTAACATGACATAACCCCTAACTGATTTCAAGTATTTGTTTACAGTATACGGGCATCATACCTTCTGTCCTACTGGAGAAATGCATATGAACCAGCTGACCTCAACCAACAGGATGAGGGTGTTGCTGCAGTCACCTTGACATATAACATGGCATTTACATGTTGTCCTGTTTGGTTCAAATACCCTATCTGGTAAAGGTGAACATATGAGAAATGGAAAAAATACACATCTTAAAGTGGAGCTCTATGTGTTTTGGAACGTAGATGAATCACAGGATCTTCTTCAGCAGATAGATGAGATGTTAAAAGTTAACTTCCTTTTAAATGGTTATAAGATGAAACCATTTCCCTCAGTGGAAACCAAACTTTTATTTAATTTCACGGATAAGAAACAATAAATTGTGTAGATAATTAAGCCTCCACATAAAAATAGTATTTTAAGTCTTGTGTGTGATTTTTCTTTCAGGGATTAATACAGACGTCATATGAGCAGAGGAAATCTCTGCACGTCGCTAGGCTAATTTATACAATGTAAAATGCCATAGGCTTGTGCTAATAACCTTAACCTGTTGTATCTGTGGGGAAAATGTGTCCAGATAAACCCAAGTGCTTTGTCTGTGAATGCTGCGAGTTATAGTGAAGCTGATCTGTGTACTTGTGTTTGAAATTGTCTCTATTAAGCCATGTTTAATGTGTGAATCAGATAAACTTCACAGCACTTCACCCTGCTGCCGACTAGTGTTTTGGAGGTGTAACTGCAGAGTGACACAGACACACCACTGTACAAGTATAAATGCTCATAAGGCTTACCTTCATGTAATAGTCGAAAACCTTGCACCAAATGTTGATCTACAGAATGAACTCTACACTTTTAATGTGAGCTTCCATCTCTGCTGCCCAATGAATAAAACTAATCTGAAACCAGATTTGGATTTGAAATTAAAAATGTTATATTGTACTTTGACATTTACTTTCCCATGCCTCATATTGTACTACTTATGTTTTTCGTAATTATTATTATTAAAGTTACAGATGACTCAGTTTTGATCATTACTGTACTGTAGTACTGGAGCTCACAGGATGTTAAATAGCCCAAAGAAACACACCTAACCCAGCCCCTCTCCCCCTGTGAGCAAATAGTGTGGTGAAAGGGTCCAAAACAAAACGCGTCATATTTGACCGACTTTCACAGGCTGCACAAGTTAAAGGAGGGGGAGACACCAGCTGGAACAAAATAGAAGTATCTCATCTGTCTGCAGTGAGGCGATACTGCCCTCTACTGGTGCTGTGAAGCAAAGACACACAGGGTTCTCCAGAGCTAGAGAGTCAACACAGCCCTTTTAACTTACTATTATTGAAACATTTACATAAGAATATTTCAATTTTAAGGTGCAATTTCAATTTGATTCTATTTATAAAGAGCCAGTATCACTAATCACAATTTGCCTCAGAGGGTTTAACAGCATACGACATCCCTCTGTCCTTGGACAGCATATAAGGAAGAATTCCCCCAAAAACCCCATTAACAGGGGAAAGAAATTGTAGAAACTTCAGGAAGAGCGACAGAGGATGGATCCCTCTAACAGGACGGACAGACGGGCAATAGATGTCGTGTGTACTTATCCAAATCACTATCTCACCTCTGCATCCCCAGTACTGTCGGCTAACTATCCAACAGCACCTGAAATAACACTAAATTCTAAATGATGCAACAGTACAATTACAAAAGACCATAAATTCAGTTTGTTGCTCAATTCCCAATACTCTAGTTTCAACAAATAAAAATGTTCCAAATGTATGATCTTTTTGGGTGTCTTACAATGTGGTTTTGCTTTTATTTGATTAAAATCTATATACAATTTCCAAGAAAGTTATGGCCTCCACAGTAAAGTACATTTACATTTTTTTAATAGCCATTCATATAGAAGGGAGCTTCTTAGGATAAAATGTCAAATTTGATTGACAAATCTGCAGGTTGAAAATAACAACTGAGCCACTAATCTAAACCCTAAGTGGGGATAAGGAGAAAAAAAAAAATCTTAGGTGAGAATTATCTTAAAATGGAAGTCATGCCGAGATGGAGGACCCTGCGATTCACACTTTATCTGTGCATAAAACATATTGTACCAACTCCTGTAGGGACACAAGGAGGTCTGTGAAACTAAGATATTCCCATTTTTCATTGAGGGTTTTTATGTCATAATAACATAACTCCAAGACGACATTTTAACAAGTTTTATTCAAGAACATTTAGATCAACCATTATAGTCAGAAAAGCTTCAGTCAGAGAGCAGAAACATAACTTAACAGGACTCTTGATCAGGTGACAAGGTTCACATCAAATATGTTTTTTTTTTTTGGGATGTACCAGTCCTATGACCTAGTAACAGTATTATTCATGGTATTTTCACTTCATGGTATTTTCACTGACTGGATCTTGTGTCAACATACAGTGTTTTAAAACATTTGGTAAGCAATTTGTTATTTGTTACACATTAAAATATAAGGAGATCAGAGGAAAACAATCCCCTGTCCCCCTCAAATTTTAATAATATGCTTTAGCTGCCTTATAATGTTTAAAATAAGATTCAAATCCAACTTGTTGGAAAAACTTCTATTACTCAGCAGTTCAAAAATAAAAAAGCCAACAAAACAGGATTAGACAAACTAAAAATGCCACTTCTACAAGATATGGACGGTAATCGTTTTTTAAATGGATATAAAATGGATATGAACGTGACAACAAACTTTTGTTACATCGAGTGCAAGCCCAAACCAAACCTATAAATGACATTTGTAATATAAAACTTGGTAAAAATACTTATTTAAAACTGTACAATCACCAAGTACACAGAGTGAGCACGTCAACCGTTATTCATTTGGCTTCGGTGGCTTCGGCCTTTGACTCCTGGGGACAGAAAACAAAGCAGCACGTTATATGCATTGCTTGATTTGGTGGTACGACGATACATTCCTACCACAAATTCATCTTATATTCTGTATTGCACTGTGCCTGCAAGTTTTATTGAGCCAGGTAGGGACATGTCAGATCCTTTTAATACAAAATAAAATGTGCTTTGCTTGTACAAGTCAAAAAAAATGATTGCAAATGGTTGTGGGACAGGACTTCATTGCACCAAAACTTAGAATTTCTAAATCTTTATTCAGGTAGTAAAATTCAAACCTCTTTGAGGACTTAAACTTTCGGATCTTGCAGACAGTGTGGGTTTTTTTATGTTATAATTATAGGTTGCATTTATAATCACTCATATGCAGGTGCATATTACTTTGAAAACACAATTAGGAATACATCTTTTAAACTTTTGTGCCCTCAAATTAATAATAATACGCTTGAATTAGCCATTTGTGTCCTCAGATGAAGTTAAATAACAAAAGGAATCAGAGTTACATGTTTTGAGGGTTACTAGCAGCTGGGTTTGCTATTAAGAAGGCTACAAATTCATTCCTTCACAATAATATTGTTAGCTTACCACATTCATAGCATTTGTTTTCATCCATAGATATTCTTGAGATAGGCTTACATAATTTTATCCATCTACCTGTTATACATAGATTAAAAATGACATGTTCTTTAATTTGCTCATATTATTTATTAGTTAAACAGCGCTAATTACCAGAAGAAAAAAAAAAGGTCTTTCTGATAAAAGAAACAAACCTCAGCCTTGGGGTTCCCATTTTCAGCCTGCTTGTCCTTCTTTGGTTTGGCTGCCCTCTACAAACGACATGACAACTGATTACCAAAAGATCAGAGCTCTTTAGCTAGTATACAATTATAACCTGTTTCAGAATAATGATGAAAATCAAGTGTAGCAAAACATCTTTACTGTTCCTCAACAGGTCTTTCCCCCTTTCGCCCTGGCACTAAGCCACACTTAGTTTCCCTTCAGGAAACTGAGGCCAATAAATCAGTTTCACATGACACACAGTACACCACACAGAGATCAGCGAGTGTTAGCAATTTCATACTTTTACAGCAGGTTTTTTCTTCGGCTCCACAGCTTTTTGTGGTTTCTGCAAAACAAAAAGACATTTCAAACAGTAACAGTGGATCACACAGAACGATGTAGGCTACAGTGACACTGAGCACATTATTAGTTTTAGTTATTAATAACAATCTCAAAAATAATCCCTGTTTTATATTGTAATCACAGAAGGTCGTAAAAAATAAATTAAATATAAAATGTAGCATGCACGTGCAATGCAAATTGACATTGCGTTTATGCTAATTTCAATTTCAAGGTTAAAGTTAATTCTCGGAGGAAGCTGCTGTTAAGAAACTAAAGAGCAGTCCTTTACTGATTAAATGTGTTTCAGAGGAGCTTACCGTCCGCAGCCGTGCAGATCTTCTTTGCTATTGAGACAGGAGAAAGAAAATCTTCCGTTATAACTGCTGATGTACTAGTTTCAGCACATGACCCTAACTTATCATGAAACTGACAGACCTAAAGTGTGCATGAGATAGCTTGCTCTGTTAAAATTAATCTACACACAAAACTACAATCTAGAATTAAACTAATAGAAACAATTAACGACAATTTTTTGTTATCAATAAATGTAAAAGTTGTCTAATATTGTTGCAGTAAAATAGTTTCAAAAGATTATAAATAATATAAACAGTTGGGTTAATTTTTACAGACCTCTGAAGGGGCAGCCTGAAAGACAAAGAAGAGAAAAACACAATATTAAGATTTGAATAACAATATTAAACATGACATCTCAAACAACACTATAATATTTAAATCCCTGGGTATCAACATTTCTGCAGACATGATCTTGCACTGGCAGAGAAATAAACACAAGACCTATACAGACTAATTAAGATACAACGCCGGACGTCACAAAGAACTTCCCGCGCATATTTGAATTCAAATTTGGGCTGTCACCATGACACCGCCTTGGCGCCTTGACAGCTTCCTTTGTTTTGTATCAGTGCGCGCCGACAGACAGCTGTTGGGAAACTGATAAGATTACTACTTTACTAATCTGTGGCTACCGCCATGCCATAACCGAAGCCAAACGAAAGCTTGTGGAGGCTGCAAACTAATAAAAAATACATTTCGGTTAAGATTTCGCAAGGAAGCCCGTTTTTATAAAAAAAAATAAATAAATAAAAAAAAAAATAAAAAAATAAAATATATATATATATATAAACAAAATGTATTAATACCACACGCTGCTAAAGAAATCGCTGCATGCAAAAGTACGTTAGTCCTGATTTAAAAAAAAAAAAAAAAAAAAAAAAAAATAACCCGCTGAAAAAAATATACCATTTGACATCGCTGCATTTTATTTCCTGATGCGCCTCCGTGTAACGGTAATGTCCCACGATTTATGCAAGATATTTTTAGGCCAACCTCGATTAAATTCAAACTGGCTGATGAAACATGAAACCTGTTTTGAATCAACGTGCACGGACTAGCCTGACTTTTCCCTACTCAAAACAGAGTGAGAAATAAAATAAATAAATGCGGGCTCCCCTCCCCCAACCCCTTCCTCATATTCGCAAGTTGTGCTTCAACTTAACGGCACGTAGTGCTTAGTGCTTTGCTATATTCACCGCTCACCAGTGATTTATTCGGTAGATCACGAGTTGTGCATTCATATGAACCTGACAGCTACACCTATAACGTTATATTACAGTGTGTATTTGCAATCTGTCAAGATTCCCCCCTCCCAACCTGCTGCCAAGAGGGAAAACAGCGCAATGTCAACGGTTACATTTGTCAGAGCTGTGGCGCAGGGCGTGGAAGTACGAATTTACCCTTTATCGGTCGTGTTAAACTGATTTATACACATTTCACTTGACTACCTAGACTGCAAACTTCTATTTTCGACGAATGAGAGGATGCCCGCCCAGGTCTCTGCTGTCGGACCGCCATGGCTGCACCGTTTGTTAGGGATGATGACGTTCCTCTGATGCAGATATATCAAACGCAGCCTAACGGAAATCTTAACTTTACAAGAACCTAGTGCACTGACTAAAAATATATATATATTATAATAATACCAAAAAAAATCTTACCTTTGCTTTGCCCATGTTGCTGGTAGGAAATGTACAGAAAGCTCACAAAATAAAACCGTAAAGACGGGGTTTTTCTCCGGAGAGATAACACACAACAACCGACCAGTAGCTGTGTAAAATGGCGAATGTATAATGCAAACAAATGGTTTTGTAGTTTACGCTGAAATATAAGAACGAAACCGGTTCGAACCAGTTTTGTGTTTCGGTGTCTGTTATTGGACGCAGGCGCGTCACGTGACCCACAGGCGCCACCCATTTGTTAAAGAGGCAGGGGGCTGCCCGGAAAATACTGGTCAGTGCCGCCGGGGGGCGCAGCGTCAACGGTTTCTGATTGATTATTAATTAAGATGTTATTGGGAAAATGGCGCCGCTTTAGACAACAAGTAGGTCCAGTTCACCGCGTACACTTCTGTGGGGGAAGGGTTAGGGCAAACGAGGTAATCAGTTTACAATGTGATGCAATCTTATAAACTATTAAACAGTATAAAGTAGTTAATATTAGTTTCACCCTGACAATTTTAAAATACTGCTTACTTGTTTATGCACTAGTAATAATATGCCAATACTGATGGGACCAATTCCTCAGTTGCATGAGGATTGCCTCTCTGAAAATATATAATATTACTTTTTGTAAATATTAATATTTCCTATTTCTGTGGGGGAGGAATTACTTTTATATAAAAAAAAAGCAATGCCACAGTGGAAAAAACCCTCCTGGAATCAAAATCTTACTTAAGTACTAAATATTAGCACCAAAATATGTAGATCTTTGTTTTTCAAGTCTCAAAATTTCATACAAAACGGTGTGATGCAGTGTTATAAACTATCCAACAGTATAATGTTGTTCAAATAAACTTTACCGTGACAAGTTTAAAATACTGCTTACTTGTTTATGCACTAATATAATATTACAGTTCTGATGGGACCAATCTGCTTTTGAGTATTTGACTTTTCATACTTTAATTATATGATGCTGCTAATACTTATGTGTTTTTGCATGCAATTGAGTGTATTTATTCTGTGGCTACTATTCTTTCAGGTAAAAACATTTTTTTATTATGTCTTCCTCTTGAGTTATAAGATTGGCTCTCTGAAAATATGAATTACTTTTTGTTAATATTTCCTATTCCCAGTAAGTGTATTAGGATAAAATTCAAGATTGACTGATTAAAGACTTTGTGAAAAGACCAAAATGAACAATGCTTCTTTACTTGTGTTAGATCGCTGACTGCCAGTCATAGTTTACCCATCTTTATATGTACTACAACATTACAACTATTAACTAAATATTTGCTGTGAACAAAATAGCAACTATATACAATCATTTTGATTTAATATACACATTACAGTTCTTAATTTAAACAGTATTTACCATGTTAATTAGTTGAGAGCTCCAGTACTCACATTTACTTGTAGGAATTAAAGGTTTAGTTGATATGGCTGTATGGACTGAAAGCTTTTCTTCAGTGACCTAACAGGAAATCAAATACAATCATTTGGTTTCCCCTGAGCTGGTACACATCAGCAGCATGGACCTTATGAAAGATATATTTTTCTGCTGCACATGTTAAGATGGCCATAACATTGACATGTGGTATGTAAGTACAAAGGACTGAATCGAACATCGTTTACTCATATCTGACATATAGTAATTGCTTTATTCTGTTAAAGAAAGCTGGTCAAAATCTAGTTATGTCATCAACATCACACTCAACAAACAACACTTTCTTTGGGCCACAACAAAAAATGCAAAACTGTGCTGATTAATCTGGACGGCTGCTTTGGGAACGTCTCCAAAACAGAGGATCTCTGGCTTTCACTCATATAATTTGATCTTCCAATCAATAGCATGCATTTGACAGACAATTTACACAAGTACTTAACTACATCTTGACCAGACATTTCCACGTATTAGACTTTTTTTTTAATCTACAATCATAAATATCAATTTTTTCTACAGCCCCATAGGGGTAAAATTGCCCTCTTGTCTTGTACAGATCAGTAACACAATGAAATCATCCCCAGTTACTGTTGGTTCTTCACTTTTCTGCAGAAAGCCCTTTTGGGAAGAGGACATGAGAGGTTTCATCCCCACTTCAACATGGGGTGTTGTTCTTCAGAGCCCTCCTAGGCCAAGACGGCGCTGCTCGTTAAGTCATTAAAGAAAGAGTCTCTCTTGTGTTTCAGTGCTTCTAGGAAGTCCTGGATCCGTTCTTCCCGGCAGGTGGTGTAGTGCTGCAGTGCCTCTTGTCTTCTCTGGGCGTCGACAGGCTTCCCATTCCCATGATGCTGCAGGTGCTCTGCTACACAGGCACGATCTGCCTCTAGCTGCTGTAAGGCCTGATCCTCTCGATAGAGTTCTCTGGCTTTCTGCGGTACGACACACATTAAAATTCCAATTACAATTGGACTGCTAGCTTGAGAGGTGCCAGTTCGCCTCCTGGGCAGTGCTGAGGTCTTAATTGTTAATGTGACGACAATGTAGATTTATTCACAATAATGATTACATGCACAACGGACTGTACAAGTTACGTGACAGTCGGTGGAAAAGTGGAAATAATCTATACTTTTTACCAACCAAGCTGAAGCCATATTGACTAGGAAAAAGGTTATCACAGCATTTGCTGCTTTGCAACAACACCTGCTATAGTTAATTTAATTTTTATAATTCACATTTTGTGCCTGAATAACTGACCAACAGTGGTTGGACAAAATAACAGAAACACTGTGCTGTACAATAACCCTGCAGTAAATATAAATTTTGACTCACAAGTCAAGTCACACTCCCAAACTCATAAAGATAAAACAACATAAGCTGTGCCAAATGGTGGAATGTAACTGACTTGTAACAATGACTTGACTTGCTTGATTTTCACCACAGTGACTTGGAAGGTGCTTGAGACTTGAGTGTCAAGACCTGAGATCTGCTTGTGAGTTGAACATGTGCGACCTACTCCCATCTCTGACCAGTACTAAAGCACATATTCAGAAGTAGTCTATCTTTCCAGTGGGTTG
The DNA here is from genome assembly GCF_006386435.1 of Epinephelus moara. NCBI lineage: Eukaryota > Metazoa > Chordata > Actinopteri > Perciformes > Serranidae > Epinephelus > Epinephelus moara. The sequence continues at coordinate 24,793,894 of NC_065511.1, read as the reverse complement.
CCATATAATGATCTGAAAACTCACCGTTGAAACTTGTCACTGTCTGATCTATATTAAAACTGCACCATACTCTTTCTATATCCAAGCCTTACCTCAAAAATGACTGTGATTAATGACTATGAACCTTTCATAACAGGTGATTCTTACAGCACCCATTGCTGCCACCTTTACTGAAAGGTTGGCTGGCCACATTCGGCTGTGAGACGGGAACAGCTTTGGTATTTGTTCATTTGTCTCAAGCTTTGATAAAGATGCTTCCACCTTATATTTCATCCCTTTTAACTCTGACCTCACATAACCTTGGTACTCTGTCACAGTTGTTGCTTCACACTCCCCTTATCAGAACTGAACTAGGAAGAATGTCACTCCATTACAGTACACCTTATACAGTACATGGAATAATCTGCAAAAGACCTTGAACCTAGACAGTCTGCCACCTTTATGGCTGTTTAAATGCCTTATTTCTGATCTTGTTTTAATTGAGTGTAAATGCTTTTAACTATACATCTACACCTTAGCATGTTTATCACCTTGTATTTCCACTTTTGGTGATCATTTCTTGCTATTGTTGTTTTGTATGATTTCATTTCTGTTTTAATTGATATGCATTAATGTTCTTTGTTTGCCTACTGAACATTTTTAATGTCTTTGTCCACGATCGGCATGATTGAATTACGAGGGTCTCCCTAAATTGAGTCTTAAATAAAGGTTTGAATGAATGAATGAATGAATGAATGAATGAAAAAACACATTTACTCAGGTGCTCTAAGCACAAATCTGAATCTTTTCTTCTTAAGCCACTTTGTACTTTTGCACAAAAATACATTCCTTTAAATGATTTAAATGTTGAGATTTGGACAGTTGGTTGGTAAAATCCTGCTTTTACATTAATGCAGTCATAATCAGCTAATGATATAACATGTAGCAGTGTAACAGCCACAGGGGACATTTTTATACTTTTAATACTTACACTTACATCTCTTTACTGAAGCAACATTTTCAAAGCAGGACTGTGACTTGTAACAGAGTATTTTTACAGTCTGGTTTTTACTAAAGTAAAGGATATAATCACTTTCTCTCCTGCCCCAAGCTCGGTCTGAACGGTCACAGTGAATGACGCTGCGCTAATATAACCTACCTGCTGCTGTGAGAGAGCGAGGTAGATAATTATGCACTGTAAAAGTCCCAAAATGCCAACAGAGCAGGAACAAGAAGGCAAAATAACTCACTGTGCCATGGAGGTGTGAGAGAACGATATCACACTGCACACGGGTGTGCATAGCAAGGGCACATACACACACTGAACTTATGTTGTGAGAGCAGGCCGGAACAAACGTTAGGCACCGTGGCAGTCTACAGCTATATAGTGATACCTATGTGTGTGTTAACGGCCTGGAGCTGACAGTGTATTGCTAACTGCCGAGCATGTTCACTGCTAAATGACTTATTCTTAAGAGCTATATTGTAGGTAACTGGGCTTGCTTGAGTTTCTTTAAGATGTTTCACCTCTCATCCAAGAGGCTTCCCAGGAAGAAATTAAGAATCCTCCTGTCAAGTCGAATCCTTCATCAGTGTTAGTCTAGCAAGTCTCAAGTCCTCGAATTTGTGACTTAAGTCCCACCTCTGGGGCGTCGGTAGCATAGTGGATAGTGCCGGCGCCCCATGTATAAAGGTGATGCCTCGCTGCAGCGGTCGCAGGTTCGACTCCGGCTTGCAACCCTTTGCTGCATGTCAACCCCCACTCTCTCTCTCTCACCCCATTTCACTCTGTTCTGTTCATTAAAGGCAAAAAAGCCCCCAAAAATAATCTTAAAGCAGCTGTGCGGAACTTTTCGTTTTCGTTGATTATAGCGCCCCTTTGGTCAAAGTGGTATGACACCCACAGCCTGGTGTCGTAAAATGCCGACTGCAGCCGGCAGTTACCGCATGCATTTGTTTTGGAGAGCGAGAGGATTAATTAACGTCAGGTCAGTCCAAGTAATTAGTGGAAACAGCAAAATTACTCAGTAAGTTCTCCTCTCGTCTTTCTGTTCTGATCTAATCTGTTGTGTATTTTGAGCTACTAAGGCTACCTTAGTAGTGTGAGCCTCAAGTTATTCTGGGTAATGTAGTAACCGTTGTTGTGCTACTGGAAACAATGAGAAGCAGCCGTGTACGTTCGGTGTAAGGAGGAATAAACAGTTAACAAGTCATCTGCTGAGTCCGCATTATTATGTGAAAAGAATAC
>NC_065511.1:24786502-24791349 GCF_006386435.1 Epinephelus moara | reverse complement strand
ATGCTAACCGCTGAGACCCAGCCACTGGACGTACAGACACAAAAAAGATATCGATCACGTTGTCTCAATATGAAAATGACAGAGAAAGGGCATACCTCCCAAATCATCGGAGTATTCTTTTATGTGAAGATACACAGTGAAGACATAACATAATCCTAACACAGCAAAGCTGTTACCTGCAGCCTTCACTTGCAAAGCTAACACTACTAACGTTAGGTCAGTCCAAGTAATTAGTGGAAACATGCTAACATGCTAACGTTACACACAAATTAGTAATAAAGTAAGACTTGTTCATAAATGTTCTGGTGTAGCTCTGAATTTCTTATAAACTGAGGACAACTGCCTGCTGTATATTTGTGTTCGTGGTCAGAGTCACAGATCATTTTAGATGATGCTCCTTCCTTATCCGCCATGACATCAAAAGTACAACCAAGTCCTCATAGATACATCTCTGGTAAAACTGTTAGGTGTTCAGCAATGCCCGTTGCGCACTGCTTACTCGAAGAACACTGTAAACACGGCTCCTTCTTCTGTGGTTTAATCGCTGCAGGCGCTGCGGGCGAGCAGAATCACTTCCGCCTCAGGTGCCGTATTCTGGTTTGCTGACTTCCGCTGTCGGTCCGACCCGAGTGAGGCTACGCTAAATAGCCATATAGAGAAAGGCTTTTTTGTCGCTGTTGGGTTCAAATAAATATGCGGATCTTCAAGGGGGGGTGATACGAACTAGGGGCAGTTTTATTAATGGTAAAAAGTTCCGCACAGCTGCTTTAAGGAAAGAAAAAAACAAAACAAAAAAAGTCCCCACCTCTCCACCTCTGGTACTGACTGCCTGAATTTCTGGTGCAACACTTATAGCCACTGTGCATGTTTTTACATGTGGCATGGGCAAACCTAAAAACTCATGTGCTGTGTTCATGTGTTGGCAAATAAAAATGGGAGAACTGCACTGGCAGCTATGAGCAGAGAAGTCACACACAGATCCTCACCTACACTGACTAAAAAGACACCTACCAGGACATTTGCTTCATGACACTATAGTTTCAAGTGCAGTTGAATCAGTACCTTTGGCATTATGATCCTCTCCAAAGCTTTATTTGCTGTAAAGCCACTGTAATTTGACATATTATTTTGCTCTGTGAGCCCTCTTCAATAGAGAGTCCCATCTTGGTGCCAACTGTGTCTCCATGTAGGCCTTACCTGAATGGACTTGTGATTTAATTGATATTGGAGAATGGCTTCACACAGGTTCCAGAACGAGTACTCCGGCCACAGAACGGACTGAAACACTAGACAAGAGTGGGAAGTCTGCAGAGTGGAGAGTAGAATAAAATCAATACAAGCCTCAGAAGAGGAGCTGTGAAGTGCTTCAAGATATAATCAAATCATTTAGTCCATTTGGTTAATACTTTGTATTCTAGATTGCAACCCTAATTAGGTGGGTAATACTTTGTTATTACAGCCATAAAAACATAAAATAGTATGTGAAAACAAATAGTCTACATTTAGAGATGTCCTACCTAAAGAGATACGGTTACTATCAATGAGAGATGCAAAGTACAAAAACAATCCCCTGTATTTAGTTAATGTTTTAATAAGATAAGGCGGCCTGGTCTGTCATAGCTGGCCAAATGATTGTTCAAGATACATGGCTTTATTAAAATAACCTTTAATTAAAAATCTAATTTATTTTTTTCATGGTAAAATCTAGTGGTCTATTCTCATCTTTAATGGCTGCTGCATTTCAGATAAAGGCAATAACACACAGAACGTGACTACCAAAGTTCTCTAATTAGAAAGATCCCTACAGAAGTCTTACTGGTAACACAAATAGCAGACTTGTATCATGTCTGCTGTAAAGGCTACACCTGACACATACTCCCAGCTCCTGCAGATATTTTTTTTTTTAGCACCAAAGACAGATGCGGCAGTATCTACGTTAACTAAAAGTCTTGTGTAAAATATGTTTGGAGGGAAACTTTGAGCAACACAACCTGAAATACAAGTCTATCTGCTAGTGTTACAGCTACTGTGCCTGAAAACTAGCTATTACTCCTAAGTTATAATGATTGCCAAACACTCCAATGAACCTGGGAATTCCTTTCTCCAATGTAACTTTAGTGTTTTCAATGTTAAAGGTGTGGTATGTAATGCTGGGGACAGATAGTTGAGTCTTATTCCCAGATTGCCAAATACAGATGTAGTCTTACTCTCAGGTTGCCAGATACCTCCACTTTGGGTTGGTGGTTCGGTTCGACTCCCAACCCAAAATGGTCAGCATTTGTCGACCTGGGTATGAGACTCAACAGTTAATTATCTTTCCTCTGAATTGCAAACTGATCCTCTAAGAGAGATCTCTCAAGGCAAGAACTACTTTCTGAACCTCACCTGCCAAAGAAGGAAGTCGCTGAGTCGCACCTCTCCAGAGGTGCGGATGAGCAGGTCAGGATTGGGGGAATTGTTGCTGTACAAACACTCACTTAGCAACGACTCTGAAACATCACTGAGCACAACAGAACAACACAAACACAGCTTGTTAGAGCAAGTTGCATTATGGATGTTAGCAGGGTGTCATCAAGATCAACTCAATACTGCTGTTTTCCGATCGTTACCTTGCTTTGATCAAGCCCTGCTCCACTCCCCAAGCCATTTCTCTGACCGCATTGGTGATTTCATATCTTGATGTGTAGGCAAAGCACACATTCAGGAAACATCTGCAAAACAAGGATTTATATATCTAAAATGTTATCTCATGGTGAGTACGGTGGTGAAGTTGAGTCACTAATGAAAAGGGTTATAGTAGCAGAGGTGCAAATTAATAAAACACGTACTTATTGTGTGCCTTGGTTATGACCACAGCTTTGGCAATAACCTGCTGAAGGTCTAGTGGCAGCATGTTCAGGTCGCCCAGCACCCGGATACACACACCATGCTTCTTCAGATTGTCCCTACAAGACATAAGAGAGGTGTGTGAAGAATTCAAGAAAGGCAGGAAGAAGAACAGGGAGAACAGGAAGATCACTCATTTTATACAAAAATGCTGAAACATGTATGTCAGTATTTCCCACCCACTGAGCAGTCAGTTATTACAGTTTCCCTGAAGCATTCTGCAGTCCAGTGCTCTGTGTGAAGCTGGTTTGTCCAGTGTTTGTGTTCAACGCAATAACCCCAGCCACCATCCATCATACGCCGCCCTCTTGGTGGCAGCAGCCTCGCAGTTACACTAAGGTTGCAAGACTTCCTGATACACAGATTGAAGCTGCGCAATAGTTGCATAAATGTTAATAAAATGTTTTTTGTATCAGGACTTATCAAGATTATGTCCAGTATGTCATGCCAATATGATGATTTAATTTTCTAATGTTACTGCTGTACAGAAAAGTGTGATTTTAAGGTCAGGTGGGGCAGGCACATGGCAACAAGGTCCATAAATTCAAGGAATTTCAAATACTTTTTCAAGCACTACTTTTTCAGTTTCAAGGACTTCACACAAAGCACATGATTCATTTTCGAATATATTTTTTCATTTAACACAAATAAATGATGTGATCAGTGTCTGGCCTTTCAGTGAAAGAACTCATGAATATCATCTGGCAGATAGCGCTCAAAACACCACAGCCAGCACATCAGAATTAATTTTTTAAAAAAAAGAAAAAGCTGAGCTATTTAGTGACTTGACTTGATGAAAAACTTTGTTCAAAATATAGGACAGCTTTACATGCCTGATTTAAATTTCAAGGACTTTTTAAGCACTTTGTTAAATAAAAAAAATGTGAATTTCAAGTTATTCCAGTACTTGAATTGTTCCCCCTCAAAATCAAGCACTTCAAACACGTCAAGCACCCTATGCAAACCCTGTGGCAAGCGCCAAAGCAGGGTGTGACATGTTACTCCTGTTTTTCAAGCAAATATGCTGCATAACAAGCCATGGTATCAGCGTCTGTGCTTTTTACAACGCAGCATTTTCAAAATTGCCGCCAAGACTAACATTTGAACTAGTGTACTTAGCCTCTGAAATCACAGTGTCTTTTAGGAAGCATCAAGAAACGCTGTACTTTCAATGAGCAACCATAGCTGATCGGCTTAGCTAACAAGCCACACATGACCGACAAAAGGTTTATTTATCAAAAGGCAAGGAATGACTCATCTGTAAAATATTCGTCCCTGTGAAAGGGCCAATCCAAGACACAGGTTTTCTTGGGCCAACATCTAGTGGCCATTTGTGGAACTGCAGATTCACGCACTTAAAACATTCACCATGGTAGTTGTTGACTGCTTTAAATAAGTGTTTATTGACAGCTATATTTGCAGTATGGAGTACAGTTACAGTATAATTAGAGTCAAAATCTAGTGTATAGAGTCAGAATCAGCCAAAGTAGCAATGGAAACAACTGATATTGTGCATTGCCTATTTATAGGTGAGCCTTTGTTCCTCTTGGCCATTCTGTATCTTACTCAGTGGCCAATGCAGTATTAGGTGTTTTTGTGCCAGTGTTGTCAACTGTTGTTGTGTCCAGCAGCAGCAAAAAAATCCAATATTTCATCAGTGAAGCTGTTTTTAAACGCAACTGAGAACTATTTTGATTTAAAAGCATTTAACAGTGGTGTATTTGCCCCAATGAATGTCTTAATGGCTCAAACACATACAGTGGTGTGAAAAAGTGTTTGCCCCCTTCCTGATTTCTTACTTTTTTGCATGTTTTCCGCACTTAAATGTTTCAGATCATCAAACAAATTTAAACATTAGTCAAAGATAACACAAGTAAACATAAAATGCAGTTTTTAAATGAAGGGTTTTATTAATGAGGAAGAAAAAAATCCAAAGCTACATGGCCCTGTGTGAAAAAGTG
>NC_065511.1:24680117-24785569 GCF_006386435.1 Epinephelus moara | reverse complement strand
TTGGATTTTTTTCTTCCTCATTAATAAAACCCTTCATTTAAAAACTGCATTTTCTGTTTGCTTGTGTTATCTTTGACTAATGTTTAAATTTGTTTGATGATCTGAAACATTTAAGTGCGGAAAACATGCAAAAAAGTAAGAAATCAGGAAGGGGGCAAACACTTTTTCACACCACTGTAGGTGTGTTATTAACTGCTTCTATAACTAAAGAGCCATTAGATATTTGAGGCTTTTTAAGTAATCACCCTTGAATGCCTCAGACTTTTTCAAGCATTTAACAGGTGGTTTGACAAGTTACTGGCTATTTGCAACCCATATGAAGCCCAAAGTCTGAAACTGAAACATGTGTGTTTCAGTCTTCTAAAGACACATAACCTACTTTAACTACACAGCAGTCACTGTATTTGGTTCCTCTCGACTTTAAGGAAGCTGTGAATCATATGATGTATGAAATGTGACGAGCAACAGCAAAGTGAAAAGCTATTTTAAATCCTCAACTGGAAACTTACCTTTCCTCCAACAGCTTTTCAAACTTCTGCTTGGCCAGGTCCATCAGCCCATCCACCTCGTTTTTAGTGCGCTTGAAGTTCTCAATACTGAAGGCGTACACTGTCACCTCTTGGATGTTCAGATGCTTACACCAGCGTAATGTCTGGCGTGGAAGGGACAAGAGGTTAGACATACATGAGCAACCTTATTTTGTGGCCAAGTGACGTGTTTGAGAAGACAAGCTTGAATCCTGAAGCAGCCTCACCTCTGCCAGCTTGTTGAAGCCCTGCATGTGTCCTTCCTGGCGCTCCATGTTTTTCTTACGGGCAAAGCGACGGTTACCATCCATGATGAAGGCCACATGTTTAGGCATGGGTCCAGCCTGGGAGACACAACGCAGATCAGGAGAGTCATTTGGGTTATACTGACAGATTCAGCTAAAAGGATTAGTCTATCAACAGGAAACTATCGCGAAAAAGATGCCAATTATTCTCTGGTTCTAGCTTCTAAACTGTGAAGATGTCCTTGTCTTTTAAGTTTCATTCATAACCTTTGAAATAGCAGTGTTGACTTAAGGTCCATTTGCAAGCTTTTTACAGAGCCTTTAAACTGAATCTCACAGTCTTCATCAGTGTATGATGTATGAGCAGCCTCCATCAGCTGATGAAGACTGTGAGATGCAGCTTAAAGCTGTAGAAAATGTGACTGGATTTTCAAAGTGACCGCATAGAACAGGTTTTATGTACAAAACAAACCATTTAAAGACATCAACTTGGGCTCTGGGAAATTGTTACAGACATTTTGCCCTATATAAAAACCCTTCTTACAACCCTTCGGTAGTGCTGATTGCTTTTGGGTGACACAAAGTAGCACCTAGCCACTTCGTGCCTCTCATAAATAACCATTACATTAAAGTCCCAGAGCTAAGCATCCATATTTTGGAAAACTAACGAACTGGCAATCTTTGAATACCCAGAAGATACTCTTGAACAACACTGCCATGGAGGCAGAATACTCCAGAATACTCAAAGACATTTTTGTTCATTTGGATGAAAAATATTCAATCTGCATCATAAAAAATGCCACAAATGACATCTTGTTTACTTGTTTAGTGTAAAACAAGACTTAATATTAAAATATAAAATAATACAATGGGACCCCTACTTAACTAACTTTTGTTTCGGGTCATACAGATTGAGCTAGGAAATTTAAAGGGGGACAACAACTAAATTAGAAATACGAATATCTTATTTCCATGGCTTAGTTAAAGTGCAATCAGTATTTGTGAATATTTGTGAGCTACTCTCTCTCAAAGCCAGAAACGAGAGAAGTCAGTCTCAAACTTGTGATGCCATAGGATATAAAGTCTGGAGCTGCTACACAGACAATAAATGGGAGAATGATTTTGTGGATCCACAGAATTGTGTTTATTGTTTTATACCAAAATGATCTTTATTTTATCATTGTGTTCTCAGCTCTGAATCAGAAAATGTACCCATATACTCAAAACATCGTCCTGGGTGCTCTCGGTGTCATCTAGAACATCTTTCCCAATGCACTGTCTTTGGAGCAGCTCCTATGACATCACAAATTTGAGATTTAGCACTTGGATTTGGGAGGGCGTTGTTCATCTTTACTCATATTTTTTGGACTATTTTTGACCATAGTAATAACATGTATGGATTTTGAAAATGGCCGTAGTTCCCCTTTAATCATCAGCTGTTACCTTTGCTCGAGTTTGGAAAGCAGTGGCACAACTTGAGACATTAGTTGAGAATCTTTTTTATTATACAGTCCAATGATTATTTCGTCATCTGTATGGTTAGAAAAGTCTGAGGATTCTGGAAATACAGGTACATTCAGAACTGCGGTTAACATTGTCTAATGAGCCTCTGGGTTTTTAAATCATCTCTAGGTATTTCTTGTAAGGAAAAAAATGAGAGACGTACATGCAAAGAGGTACATCTGAATAAAAAGACTTAGTCTTACCTTCAGGATATTGGCTGAAATCTTTTCAAGCAGGTTTAATTCACCTTCCCGTATCCACGACATTTTGGGGCTTCAAACGGTCTAAAAATAGTCGATTAAAATGTTTTTTAAAAAGGTTTATGGATATCAACCTTGTAACCACAAGAAAAAAATTGACCAAGTGACTGTTTATACGACGATAAGATTATCTATAATGTCCTACTGACGCGTCATTCTCTCATATGTTTAATTTTACATGCAGCCAGAGATTGATTTATCCGTTAACTGCCAGGCTGGCTCACGAGACATGCAATGAACTCAACTGCTGTGAGGCTGTTAAAGCACAAACCGAGTCACACACCGTCCAGAAAACAGCCACTCGTAATGGAAACCGCTTCATTCATTCAAACTATAGAAGCACACATTGTTCTACTGTCTAAATTACAGTAATTTTAGCTCATCTCACAGACCTTCCAACTCACAGCTTTTACGATGACGACCACTTCCGCATTGGAGTAAAGTGACGTAAGGGCGCCGTGACGACTTCCTGTCAGACGTTGGTAGAGTTTAAAATCATGTGGATGGAACCTTCACGAGATGAACCTGAACGCAACGTCCACCCTGGTGTCAAAGATAGATTTTTATTCGGTTATTCGATTAAAAATGACACTTATAGTCATTTAATTAAAACTGTGAGCGTCTTGATATTATAAAATGCTCTGCTAAAAGCATTTGTCTTTATAAAAGCAAAATATCTCAGTAAAGAAGAAAATACCACAATGTAAAAATAAATAAGTAGGCTAAATAAATAAATGAATAAAATATTTATGAAAGCAAGGCTACACCACAAGTAAAAGTCCCGAATTCAACATCTTAATTTAAAAAAATCTTACTTAGATATCATAAAGAAGCCCCCAGAAGTATTGTCAACAAACTGTACTTAAAGTATCCTAAATAAAATTACCCACAAGGCAGAAAAACTGGTCCTGTTGTTGTTATATTAATGGGCTATGCGTTCTTGTTATTGAGCTATTGATGCATTAATGTGCAAGTGTAATTTTGCTGTAAGATAGCTGAGATTGAGGTCATTTTAGTTACTTTTTACCCTGCTGGGGGGTTTCATCTATAACAACAAATCATGAAAGGAATCATATCAGGGATTTTATGTTTTATTTTGCAATTTTAAACGAGTAAACTAGCAACCATAGGCCTACCTGTCAAGATAAAAAGGTGGCCTACAGTATTTTTTCTTCTGAAATGTATTGAAGTTAAAGTATAAAGTACACTCACGCTTATATATATATACATATATATATATATATATATGTACACCCGTGCTATATAGGCTACAGTACCTGAGTAAATGTGCTTAGCTACTTTCCAAGACTGTCTACTCTTATGTATTAGCCTGTATTTATACTCTAGTTATGTAGCCTACTTTTTAAAATACTAAGATGGTTCTCATTTCATGAAGTTTAAATGGGTGTATAGAAAAATAATGTGTGCAGACAACTTAAGTGTAAGTATTAAACAAACAGTGTAGGATGGCCCAAAGTGTTCAAAAATTCAGAAATAGTAGCCTAATAGTAGCCAAGACATGGGATGCATAATAATTTCAACTGATTTTTCCCTTCTTTTTTCTATAGGCCAATAAAATCAAGAAACTAATCAGCTGATAACATTTTGAAAACTCAGTTTATTATCTGGGAATGCTATTTCACTCATCTTCTTTTTACAATAACATAGTTTATTGCATTTATTTTTAATGTTATTACCTATTTTTTTTGCATGTGATTTCACAAAAGTGAACATCACACTCACATTAGCAAAAGGGAGTTTCATTGTTGTGGTCCAAGTATAATTTCAGATATTTCTGTTAAGATGAATAAAGTCCTCCACTATCCAAGATTTGATGTTCTGAAGAAAGTGACTGGTATTGATTGGTTTCTTGTGATTATTAAGCCCTAGGGGAAGAATAATATGAGTTCCATCAGCATAACAATAAAAAGAGGTTGTGTTTTAGGATAATGTAACATTACGACAGCATTTAGACGAAGAAAAGGATGGAGACATATTATAGAACTTTGAAGAAACTGGAGACAGTGAAGGCTCTGTTGGATAAATATGAAGAGCTAAGACATCCATCACCTATGGATGTCAAAAACAAATTTGTTTTGGTTTTCTTTGTCTATTTATTTGCACAGATAAGAAAACACACACACACACACACACACACACACACACACACACACACACACACACATACACATACACACACATACACACACAATACAATAAAGGATTACAAAATGACTGTGCTGGTGAGATATTTTTAATGAGCTGACAAAGGCTCTTCAAAAATCATGTCAAATAAGAGAAATAAAACAGCAACTAAAATGTATTCATTTATTTTCAAATAAAGAAAGAACAATGAAGTAATTAGGAAACACAGTTCTGAAAGAAAGAGAAGGAAACAGGAAAAAAACAATAATTATTTGTGCCAAATATGAATAAATGAATGAATGAGCTTTATTTATATAGTACCTTTCATGCACAAAATGCAGCACAAAGTACAATTCAGATGACAGAGACAAACAACAAAGAAATAAAACCATGCAATTATACAACACTCATTCAAGGAGAAAAGAGAAGAATAAATACATTTATCTATCAATAATTAATCCAACAATAAAAAATACATATATACAAACATATTGGGAATATTAAAACAGATAACTGCTAGTTATAGACTTTGTTAAAAAAGATATGTTTTGAGTTGTCATTTAGCAAATATGATAAATATGAGGTCAACATACATAAGGAAAGTGACGGTTTGGTAAACTAAAGTTTCAAGATGTACTTTATTATTTTACTGTTTGTCGTAATATATTTTATATGAAGTTATGCATATGAATATGAACTTCACAATGTCTTTAGATTTTGCACACACTTGGTACACTGGCCTTTATTTGCATATCTGCAGTGCAGTTCCGCCTTCCGCCTCTGGGGTGTGACAGCAAGTTCATCAACAGTTCCTTTGCACTTTCTAATGGCAAAGAAGAAGTTTCAGATTTTTTGGGGGGTGAGGGGCTGGCCTTTTTTGTTCCGCTGGAGAATCCTGCTTGAACGGTGAGCAGGAGCACAACAGACCGTCAAGAAATCACAGCGCCGCGGACAATCGGCCAAATCACGGCGCTGGGAGGAGCACACCGCCCCGCGGAGGAAGAGCGCTCAGAAATAAAGCAGTATCGCCCTCCAGCTCTACCGTTACTACCTCCAGGGTCAACGGGCAGACAGGCAGCTGGCAGCTATCGCCGTTAGCCTCAACTCCTCTGCGGGTCTGGGGGGTTCTGGTAGGGGCAGGGGGCGGGGGTACACCGAGAAAGGAGAAGACTACACGCCGAGAGGAGGGGGCTGGAAGTCTGAGACGCTTCCAGCCTGAAGGGGCCGGCGGTTTGGCCACAGCACCCCGGACAAGCTAGCTTGTACCCGCGCGGCTAAGTGAATGGGATGGAGCCGGGACCGTCTGGCGCTGGTAGGTGTATTTTTACTTTAGTGCTTTAACACACTATCAGTCCGGATACCCACATTTACAGCTGCAGAGGCAGACTGCAGTTGGAAAAACGGGGCACCCGTAGCCTGGCCTTAGCGTCAGGGGGATGTTAGAGGGAGGCTTGGTGACAACCCTGTCTGTTGCATCGCAACGTTTACAGAGGAGAGAGTGGGAGATGGAGGGGGCTCTCTTGCAGTCTTGCATGCACAAGACTTTGTGGAGAGGGATATTATTTATCCAGATTTATAGCTAAAGACAAGCCTTTTTATAGAGCTCACAATATCCACAGCCATGCGCGGGGGCAGGGAGGTCGTGGGAATCTGGGTGAGGAGGGATACAGATAAAGATATAAGCAAATACAGCAATATCACAGATAAGTAAAAGAATAAATAACAAGAAGTAGGCTATATAAGAAGTTAAATAAGGAGAGAATACAAATACAAAATAGGAAAACTATTCAAGAACATATGGAGACAAAATTGCATGGTAAAGTGTCAGTAGTATGGTTTAAGTGACAGCAGAGTCAGCAAGTCTGTGTTTGTCTTTATTAATATAGAAATATAATATGTAATAACACAGAAAACAATGGAAAAAATCTAAATGTAATGAGGTAATGCAGTATAATATGATAAATAATGAATGCATGGGACATGAGATATGGTAAAAAGTAAAAAGTTGTAATATAATATCACATAATATGTAGTATAGCAATATAACACAAGATGAAATAGATCAGAGTATCGCCTATAGCAGTATAAAAGCAGTGTATGTAACGCAGTAAGTGTAGTGTAACTGTAGTTTGATATAGTATAAACATAGTGCATAACATAATATATCAATGTATACAACAAGGGATACATAATAGATATATAATCCAGCAGTCCAACAGTCCATCAGAGAAACAATGGAGGTGAAGCCCGCCTTCAAGCAGCAGCTGACAGAACCCCACACAGCAGACCAGCCTCCCTTTTCACTGACAGGTTATGGTTGCCAAAAAAGTGTTTAAGACCTATGCATTACATGCACACACGGGTGACCATGGCCTAACATCTGCAGAGACAGATGAATTATTAATACACGTGAAACCAAAAATAATCCTCAGTTGGGATGTTTGCACATCTGCTGACAGAACCTGTTTTTAGAGTTGCATGCGGTGTGGGGTTTTGCTCTGCATCCTACACGTTCAGATTTACAGCGAGTGCTTATCAGTGCCAGTGATGATCTTCATGTAGGAGTTTTCATGAATGAGGTGTGGAAGCAGGCAATTAAAACACACACTAGGTAATGTTTGGCTTCACGCCGAGGTCTGAAGTCCACCTATTGTGAAAATCTTGAACCCTGGCATTAATAATAAAGCCTTGAATCTGTGTTGTACTTTTGACGGGAAGAGTTTATATACTGAATGTCTTTGTGTAAAGAGGTGTTGTGAACTAAATCACCCTGTTAACTATCTCTGAACCCTCTTTGGATGTCTTCTTTAGTTGCACAAGTACACCTGAGATTGAAATTACATTGTCAGTCCAGACACTGAAGCTTGCATTCAGTTCAATAGGCTTGTTTTTATTTTTTAGGATGGGGGAAGGGTCCCCGAGGCCCCTCATCTCAAAGTCTGCTTTGTGTTTGAAGTGTGATTATTCAATGTGCTATTTTCCAAGATTGAGCTGATTGCCATGTTTAGCTCATGGTCAACAGCCAGTTATTCAGAGAGCCAAATAGTTTGGCCAAAACAATTGATGCATAATTGGCTGTGCCTTCTCATTCATGTGCTTGGCCTGTTGTGATCTCCCGATAAGGGAAGGGATCTCCTGTACACATTTATTACCACTCCCTGTTTTGGGATTTTAAAGGCTCATTTCACTGTGATGGATTTTTTCGATTTCAGTGTGTACTTGCATTTAAGCTGAGCAGTACTCATCCTTTATCCTTAGCTACACTCTAGATCTGCTGTTACCTCTGAAGTCAAAGACTGAGGATGTGCTTGAAATTTGTTTTACAGCAGGACTCAGCAAAGAATCTTGAAACGGACAGATTTGGCCATTAACAAACCAAAATAAAGTGCGCAAAAATGTACATGTTCCCCTATGACTTTAAAGTAGTCATTCCCCTGTGACCCGGGCTTATTGCCGGGGCTATTTCTTGTTACGTCATTGTAAAGACAGTAAGAAGTGAGTGTCTTCATGCTATGATGCAGCTCTGCTTTAAGTCTTACCGCCTGGGAAAGACTGCTATTGTCCTGGGATATGTGAAAACGCTGGCTCCGTTTCTCACCATCTGCCTTCACTGGCATGAGGGCGAAGTGTGTGTGTGTCATTGTGTGAGTGTGCAACGATCACAACTCACTCGAAACACACAGCGTGTTCGCACACATACATGCTCTCTTGCACATACTGTATGTGTGGTCGACACATGTCTGGTGTCTGTGTTTATGGTGTTTGTCAGATGTGTTGTGGCGAGGTGTGACTTTACAAACACACACAAAGCAGAGCATCATTGTGTCGTATGGCTCGTGTTACTCTTCCTGTCAGTTTGGCATCTTTTGAGGGCTTCGTAAACATATGATTGAGTGGTATGTTTGACCCAAGGATTTCCATAGCAGCTATTTAAAGCAGGGCTTTTCCAGTTTGGGATACACAGGCTTCTTGGCCTGATGTGGGAACATGCTCAGTGCAGGACCAAAAAGGCCAAGGTCTCTTCAGCATGACCACGGCGGCACCCTGCCTCCTCCCATCTCCTCCAACAGCCCCACACACACACACACACATACACACACACAGGTCCCCTGATATCCATGACAATGCTGTGTTGCCGTGGTGTCTCCATGGTGAGGCTGGGAATGTAGAGGGGGCCCCCTGTGTTTGTGTGTATGAGGGTGTGCGTTCGCCGTAGCAAGGGCGCTCCCTCTGTCGTACACCCGTGAATTTGTGTGTGTATGTGTGTGTGACGGAGGAGCAGGGCAGCTGGGGTCTTTGTTGTGGTGGAGGAGGGCTGTTCTCTGGGGACCCAGAGGTTAAGGCACTGGGCCCCTCTCAGGCAGGAGTCACAGTCAGCCTCGCATCTAGCACCCAGTCTAGGATCCCCCTCTGTATTAGACCTCCTGACCGGCTCAGACTTGTTTTGAAGACACAATGCTAGTGTGGACTCTGATGGTCGCTAGTCAGTGAAAATTAAGTTGGATGTTGTTGGCTACCTAGTGCTGTTTCTGCCAGGGAAATCCTGCTTTTTTTGGGCCTAGATTATACAAGAAAATGCTAAATTTAACCCACTGAAAAATAACTAACAAATGAAACATGAAACATCAGACATTCTCAGAAATGACACCTATTTGGAAAGTGCAACATATGTTTAAGGCAACTTGTGATCGTTTTCATTCGGTCTACAAAATGTCAAATAATAGTGGAAAATAGTGGAGTCGTGCGCTCACAGAGCCCTCTATGTCTTAAAAATGATCATTTTAATCAACAGTCAATACATTTTTATAATTGTTGGTAATCTGTAAAACATGGATGTGATCAGAAGCATGACAAAACTTAAGATCATGTGATGAATAACCTTCAAAAATCATGCTTTGCCACATAAATAAGATTGTTTTCTAACGTACTCCTTTTCCCTCCTCCCCATAATTTCTGTTTCTGTCATCCTCCCCCTTCCCCCATGTCCATCCTCACTTGACCTCATCTGGTTCTCCTCCTCTTCCTCATGCCTTGTCAATATCCTCCTCCACCACCCTTTATCTTATCACATAAATAACATACCTCTCTCCCTCTGCCTGGCCCCAAATGCACATTTGGCTCTTTAACGGCTCCATTCTCACCGTTTCTCTCTTTTCCTATCTTCCATCTCCCTCTTCCTGTTCCTGCCACCCACTCTGATGTCCACCTATCGTGTCCTCTTGGCCCCTGCCCACACTTCCTTCCCGACTTATGCCACATTTCTCGCCCCCTCTGCCCTGTCCTCTGCTACTCCCAACCACTTCCTTTGCCACCTCCTCACTTAACCGTTCTTTACCTCCTGTGTGCCTGCTTTGCCTGTGCCCTTCCTCTGCTTTGACTTGCTCTTTTTCTGCTCTCGCCGTTGCTTTGCACGCACCCACTTTCCTCATTCCTTCCCTCTTGCCGGCTTCTGTCACCTGTCACCTGTCCTTGTCGATGGCTCCCTATCCCCTGTCTGTCCAGTGCCCATGGGGGTCTTCCCCCCACCCCTGCAGCAGGTGTTCCATGCCCCCCGCCGGCCAGGCATGGGTACCGTGGGCAAGCCCATCAAGCTGCTGGCGAACTACTTTGAGGTGGAGATCCCAAAGATGGACGTGTATCACTATGAGGTGGACATTAAGCCCGACAAGTGCCCACGGAGAGTCAACAGGTAATAGAACATGTGGCGACTGTGGTTGCACCTTTATCTGATCACACTGTTTCTTGCATGTCTCGTCTGTGATGTCCTGCATTATTTGGAAAGATCAGTACTTGTCAGTTGTCATGTGGGTATTGACTTGTGGCAACAAGGCATGCATTTTAAGAAGTCAACAAGCAGCTGAAACGTCTGCAGCGTGTAGCAGTTTGAAATTGGATAATGAAAGCCCAACAGTCACTTGTAATCACTATGTTGTCAGTCGTCCAGGACGCAGCGACAATAGCTTTGTAACAACTATTTATTTATTTTCAGTGGCTGATTACCACATTATTGTGTGGGGAAAATAATATAAATAATTCTGCTGCAGCTAAAGCAGAGCTCTCCAACTCTCAAGTATGCCTTACATCGTTTGGTCTTACCAGCTTCAAGAGGACAGTTGACCCCAAAATCAGTTTTTTTTTTGTCAGATATACACTCAGTCATGATGAGAGTGTTACTGTTTCTGCAGAGACAAGTCAGAAATTACCACAAGAACATAAACCCATCTAAAGACATACCCTCATGTTAAAGGGACGGTTTACCGACAAAATAAAAATACATATTTTTCGTCTTACCTGTAGTGCTATTTGTCAGTCTAGATTGTTTTGGTGTGAGCTGCAGAGTGCTTGAGATATCGGCTGTAGAGATGCCTTCTCTCAAATGTAATTGAACTAGATGGCACTCGGTTTGTGGTTCTTAAAGCGGCAAAAATAAAAAATACTTTTGAAAAACTCAACAGTAGTATCTCTTCCAGGAATCATGACCCAGTTACTCGAGATAATCCACAGACCTTGTTGTGAGCAGCTTCATGTAGGAACTATTTTCTTTTCACCATCTTGTTTCTGTATCTACCCATGGACGAGAGGCTCATAATAGTGTGACATATAAACATTAATACCTACTCCTTTGCTGAGCTGTAACGTTAGCAAGCTCAGTAAAACTCTTGAAATCCTCTTTCCCAGTGCAGTGATATGGTTGGCGGGTGTTGTTCAGTAGAAAGAAAACAGTTCCTACATGAAACTGTTCACAACAAGGTTTGTAGATTATCTCGAGTAACTGGGTCATAGTTTCTGGAAAGAGACGTCAGAGGTGTATGGCCGATATCTCAAACACTTGGCAACTCACACCAAAACAATCTAGACTGATAAACAGCACTACAGGTAAGAGGAATTTTGAGGTAAACTGTCCTTCCAATATGTGTTATCTTTACACCATGCATCCCTGTTATATACGAAAACAAATATTTGATTAGGATGCATTATAAGTAGGTGTTAAGTTATGAGTCCCTTAAACTGGGGGCAAAAAACTTGAAGCTTGCGATCTGTTCCTTATATTTTCAGGCAATGAAATGTATTTTCCAAACTTTAGCTAACATCCATCCTGTGCTTCATACCTAGTGTGACTCCTCATTAGGCCTTGAAGAGCAAAAAGCAAGGTGATAAAAGTCCAAAGACAAAAAGGGAAAATATATATTTTTCAACCTGGATCCTGTTGTCTCATGTTTTTGTGTCTGAGTGACTAATGGGAACAACAATTTTGAAACTGGTGCAGTATTATGATAGAACGCTGCAGCTGTGAAACAGGCTGCAATGTAATTCTTCAAAGCAATGGCGCACCTTCAGTTTATGTCTAATAAAAGTGCTTATTTTTGCCACTGATAGGCTCAGATTGTCATTAAAGGTGTCTGACATCATTATGGAAAGGAGCCTAGAGAGAAAAAAGACATTTTAACTTTGCCTTTTGCTTGATCTGGTCTGTTTGTTACTGTGTCTGACCAAGTCTCGCTTAAGAAATGTCATCCTATAGTCTCGCGAGAGTTGGGTTACTGAAGGAAGACAAATAAAAACAGACAGGATCGTGTGAAAGGTACAGAAAAAGGTTTATTTCTCTGTAGAGTCCTTTCCATAATGCTGTCAAGACACTTGAAATAACAATCTGAGCATGCCAGTGGCAAAAACAAGCACTTTTAGTGGACGTGCATTGCTCTATACCAGGGCAAATTCAAAATTTGTTGTCCACATTAGTCCCTAAGACACAAAAAATGGAAAATGGGGTCCAGGTTGGGAAAAAAAAGAAGTTTCCCTTTAAGTACTCATGGGTCTCAGATTATATTAAGCAGTAGGGAGCTTTCTCCTCCTGCACCAGCTCTGCCCAAGTGACCGCACTGGACAGATGGTAGAGTCAAAAGTGAATCTAACTTAACTGACCCTTTCACCTTGGCTTGTGTTTACGTTGCAGATTGTGCTTGAAGAAGCCCTCATATTGGGTGGCTGAATCATTCGCTGTCTGATGCAGGATAAATCAAAATGGTTGTGTGAAAAGTCTCGATAAAGTCACTGATTTTAGAAGGGTTCTAAGACTATCATTGAATCAAATAAATATCCTGTAAGTGGCTTTCCAATCAACTTTGTAATTAGATGCAGGAGTAAAATAGGCATTGTCTTGCAAAAAAGTCCTTCAAGTATATTTTTATTCACTGTGAAGAGACGTCTCCTTTAAGGATCATGCAGAACTATTCAGGCTAGCAGGAGTTGCTGTGTTACTTCCTGCATGCTTGCAAGCGTCAGTGGGTTTTTTTTCTCATGAAACTATTAATCCCTTGACAGTTTTTACTGGCGTCATCCATTTTTGTAACAGCTGTAACAAATGAAAAACAAGAAAGAGCTGCTGTGATTATGATTTGTCACATTTATTACTTTAAGTCAAGCTACAAACAGTACATAACCATAAATTACAGAATTCACAGGGGAAGTCTGCCTTACAGCCCTGTTTCGCCATGTTTGATCTGGGAGAATTTGCCCATCTATGAAGGCATGAAAGCTATTTCTCTATTACTCTGCTTTATACTTAAATTGAAGTGTCACACTATGAGATAGCTGTCAACTAGATTTGATTGGTTATCATATTCCACGGTTGTCTTGTATTTGGAGTGGTGTGTCAGGTATCAGGGACAGCCCAGAAACAGGAATATAATATATAGGCTAACTTTTTTTTGTCAATGTCTTGGCACCAGCTCAGTCCGTGAACTCTCAGGGTTACTGTCTCAGCGTGGCTTACTGATCGCCTTGGCCCTCTGGAGAACCATCAATAATTATATAGAAAGATCCGGTGTAGGATGGTGAAGTTAGAATCAACCGATGGATAGTTTGTATTTTTTCTTTCTGAACAAAAATGGCATCTGGATATTTGAAGCCAGCTGTTATTATACAAACATGGAGTAGCCATTAATGTTGACAGTTTTATACGGACTTGTACAGCTTTACTGAATTAGCTGTATTGTTTGTTTTTACATATTTCCTCAAGACCAAATAATTACTATTCTCAAAACCTGAAAGGAATAACTTGACATTATTTATTTCTGTCTATTAAAACAGCCTTGACCGAATACCAGCGTCCTCATATTGCCTTTTTTTTTTTTTTTTTTTAATAAACAAGCAATCTTTTGTTCAAATCCTTTTTTTTTTAATAAACAAGCAATCTTTTGTTCAAATCCTTAAAGATCTCGGCAGAAAGACAAGAGAGCGCTCTGTGAGAGTCCTTGAGTTTTGTTGTCTTCCTAATTAACAAGGATGTGAACAGAAACAAATGAACAAATTGGTCATCTCCTAGCTGTTTGCTCAGAAAACTTGAAATTCTAAAGAAGTATCCCTGAAGCTGTGTGGGTTCGTACCACCTTCTCTAACGGGAGAGGGTCTCTTTTGGTTTTAGGGTGCGAGACAAAGGGTCCAAGAAGGCATGCAAAGGTCAAGCCCTTTGACCTTTTCCTTTCAGAACCACTCCTCATCCCCCACACATATGAAGGCCAAGGCACCGTACATTGAACGGTGGCCCCCCAACCACACCCTCGCTCTTTTTGTCCTTGCCTCTCCCCCTGTGACCATGAGATATATCACCCAACAGCTGCATCCTGCTTGATCAATATTCTATCATCTTGAGAGCACCCCCCTGCCCGCCTCGCCCCTGATCAGGCGATGAGTTTAATTGGCAGAGCAGGGGTCCCTTCTCATTTTATTGCGCATGTTAATCCCGTACTGTGTTTGTCTTTGTCTCCTTTTACAGGGAGGTGGTGGAATACATGGTGCAACACTTCAAGCCCCAGCTCTTTGGCGACAGGAAGCCAGTGTATGACGGCAAGAAGAACATCTACACGGTGCTAGCACTTCCTATTGGGAGTGAGAAGGTAGATGTTTGCAGTGGTTTTGCTTTACACTGTAACACCATGCCGTTATCATCAGCTAATTCCTCCTCAGGGATCAGTAAAATCAATCTGAAGCCCTGTCTGAATGGGAGTTAAAATATTTCTCCAGGGGAGGAAGGGGTTATATGAAAAACACTGAATAGAAAGTGCTATTGATCTCCCGCAGAGCTCATATGTCTATCCCTGTATTTATAACAACCACCAACACCTGCTGTTTTATGGAACACTGTCACCGTCTGGTTGGAGGCTTCTAGTTTAAAGATTCAGTTTGCAACAGTCAGAGCATTAATACAGCAGCACACCACTGTTGGCTAAGATATAGTGGTGTGATGGCATCCTAAGCAGAGAATGAAGTCACATTACCCTGTGTGTGTTATAATCCGATCTTCTCTGAAGTTTGTTGTGGTAAGCCAGTCTGGCCACGTGTGCATGTTAGATCATGTGAGTATCCCACTGGCTAGCTCATCGCCTCCATTCCAAACTGCACTCGTGGTGATTACCACTGATAGCGGGATGGCGTCACCTAGCATAGCCTCCACCTGCTGGTTCTCCTCGGTTAACACCGTTAGCTCTGTCAACACTGTTGCTGAGCGCTGTGTACGCAGTTACCACCGTTGGCTGCTAGCCACCAGCTCTGCCACATTCATTTTGACAACCATGTCCCAATAACTCATACGCCATAAGTTTTGCATAGAGCGCCTTTAATGTGTATTTGAGTAAGAATGCTTTCTGATATTTCTTAAAGGAATAGTCTGATAGTTTGGAAAGATATTAGGCCAAAGTCTTTTAGCTTAGCTTTGCTTAAATACTGGAATCACAGAAATAGCTAGCCTGAGTCTGTCCAGAGGAAGCTCTGCTAGTTGCCTGGCAACCTCACAGTAATGGCCAGACTGTTTGTAGTCTAAAGTAGACTACTAATCCGTCTTTAGTTCCCTAAAGACAGATTTTCTTGACAGATGCCAGGCTAGCTTTTTGCCCAGTCTCCAGTCTTCATGCTAAGCTAAGCTAATGGGCTACTGGCTGCAGCTTTACATTTACCTTACAAACTTAAGAGTGGTGTTAGTTGTCTTATCCAACTCTTGACAATAAATCATTTAAGTGTGTGTCAAACAATTTCTTTCAAGTTTCAGACTCATGTACTAGCACATATGGTCATATTTAGGAGCTCAAACAGCAATGGAAACAAAACCATCAGGAAAGCAAAACCATGCAGTCTCATGGTGTGTTGTAATGCAAACTATAGGTGATCAGGCTGGATGGATTCTTGTA
Source organism: Epinephelus moara (assembly GCF_006386435.1). Taxonomy (NCBI): domain Eukaryota; kingdom Metazoa; phylum Chordata; class Actinopteri; order Perciformes; family Serranidae; genus Epinephelus; species Epinephelus moara. The sequence continues at coordinate 24,769,706 of NC_065511.1, read as the reverse complement.
AGTCATGTGTAATAGGCAAGGCGTTTTCGAACCACCCCTTTTTAGTGCAAGATACCCTCTTGAATAATAAGTCCTATACAAAAAGATAAAGACTCCAGTGTACTGCACAGTTTGATGATTTGATTTTGGGTCATCATTCATTTTCTGGTTACTGTTCTTCTTGCCCTTCAGCCTTGTTCTTTACCTCTCCTCTCCATTTCTGCTCTTTTTGTCTTCTATTTCTCCAGGTGGATTTTGAGGTAACCATCCCAGGTGAGGGCAAAGACCGAATCTTCAAGGTGTCCATCCGTTGGCTGGCCAAAGTGTCATGGCGCCTGCTGCAGGAGACTCTAGTCAGCGGTCGGCTGCAGGTCCCCCTCGACTCGGTTCAAGCCCTGGACGTGGCCATGCGCCACCTAGCCTCTATGAGGTACAGGACACCATATGAACCCTTTCTCTCTGAGACACAAACACACATACTAACACACGTATTGCAACACTCTGTCACACTCTCTGTTTAGTCAGATAATCAGTTATATGCATACGTCGTTAAAGCAGATTGGAAAGCGACGTTTTTGTCAACCGTGCAGCCTAGCAAGGTTAACTGGGTTGTTCCATTCACACGCATCAGATCATCATAGCTCCAGGGGTCAGTCCCTAAACAAAAGTTGTTAGCTGAGACCTGTGTGAAAGTATCCACTGAACAATGCTGAGCAGGGGAATAAAGATAATTGGCTCGAGGACTTGACTTGAAAATGGTCAAAAGGAAATCTTCAAGCCACAGTTTGTGGAAAAGTCAGTACAGTGAAAATGTTTCCCAATTTTTTTTGTCCGTTTCAGACAAATACAGCTCTGTTTCTTAGGACTTCCATCTTGGTTTTTTTTGCATGCAGGTTTCAAATCCTTCCATGAGTTGACTTATTCTAAAATCCTCCTGCATGAGTTGACAACTTTACTGGATATGAAGTCACGCTGAGGTCATGCTTTGAATTAAGTCAATTTTTTTGCACATTCATCACTTTCACCCCCCCCCCCTCCACTTCCTCCAATTAGGTACACTCCAGTGGGTCGTTCATTTTTCTCCCCACCTGAAGGATACTACCACCCACTGGGTGGAGGGAGGGAAGTCTGGTTTGGTTTCCACCAGTCTGTGCGCCCTGCCATGTGGAAGATGATGCTTAACATTGATGGTGAGTCACTGAAGTGAGTGAGCGTGTGTAGTCAGCCAGTGATCTCATTGTTTTTTACTGACATTGCATGACTGGACACAAACAGTGGGTCAAGAAGGGTGAGAAGCAAGATTTACTGGGGTACCAAAGAGTATTTAAACCACCAATCACCATATGATTTGTTGTTATTGTATCATAAATAAACCCTCCTACTGGCTGCTTGTAACATTAAGTTGGCGCTGATAAATGCCTTAGATGGCGATGATACCTGAAAAAGTCATGAGCATCCATGCACCTTTTTGTAAAGTTGCTCTTCTCTCACCTGGATGGACTCATTACTGTTCTCTGTCACCCTCTAGTGTCCGCTACGGCATTCTACAAAGCCCAGCCTGTAATTGAGTTCATGTGTGAAGTTTTGGACATTCGCAATATCGATGAGCAGCCCAAAACGCTCACAGACTCGCAAAGGGTCCGCTTCACCAAGGAGATTAAAGGTAAGCTACTGGCCTTTGTGAAATGTCCTCCAAACACACCATGATAAGCTCTCAACAAGAAAATAAATGTGCTCTGTCTAAAGATTCTGTCCTGACACCTGGCAAACGCATTTAAAAACTGTTCCTGGACCTTAGCCATAAGTTACTGCCATTTGTTACTCTCCCTTCTTAACTTTGATAGTGGTGTTTGTTATTTCATGAGATGTTCTTTAAGTACTGTGCTTTGAATAATCACATTTGTCTGTCTGTGTCTCTTTACCCCACTAACTCCTGGCATTACCAGGCCTAAAGGTGGAGGTGACCCACTGTGGCCAAATGAAGAGAAAGTATCGTGTATGCAATGTCACCCGACGACCTGCCAGCCACCAGACGTAAGTATGCAGACAGTATTGAATTACATCATCAGATACTCTCATTGTTTATCCTTAAGCATACATCCACGTTATGAGGATACCCCCAAATTATTTGTATGGGTTAGAATATTCTGCTTAGATATGAATGAGATAATCACGTAGCTTGTTGCGACCGAACAGTGCCAGGTATTAAGGAGCCACAGCACAGAATTGCAGGAACTAAACCACGAACAATAAATTCCTCCTTGCACATTCCTGTTCTGCATCTGAAGAGTCATGAAGATAAGGTAAATAGGAACAGTGAAGCGAATTAAAAAACAAAGGTGGCATTTGAAATGCATTTTTACACACGAGGAAGCAACAACACATCCTCTTGGTCTCTGTAGTTACTGCTGCATGACTGTTTGAATCCCTCAAACGTCTGTCTTCACCGTCGACACTCAACTGAGTGTGTTAGGATTTTGTTTTTGTTAAAGTTTTCTCTCTCTCGTTCACACTTTGTTTTTCACCATCACTCTCTTATTCACTCACTGGTCTCTCGACTGTTTCTCCCTCTGTGTCTCTTTATCTGACTCATTTTCTGGCGCTTTCTTTGCACCTGGGACTCTGACAGAGGAACTATATTAACCCTTAGTTCTTGTGATTGGAACGCAGGTAAAGTTTGTGATTTCCTCAATAAGTTCTCGATACTCTGGGCGAGTTTCTGTGGTGGGAACCCCTCGTTGTATAGTAAAAAAGGTTCATCATATACACACAACTAAATGATATCGCAGAGTTGTTTGAAAGAAAGGAAGTGGGAGGAGAATGTAAGAAGTGCTTACTCTTCTTTTCTGTATTTAATGGCTGTTGTTCAAACTGAACAAGCAATTTTAACACCTTACTTTGGACTCTAATAAGTTGTGATTGTTATGACAAAAAAATAAACTTTATTGATATAGCACCGTTCAAAACAGTTATAAAGTACTGTACAATAAATAAAACACATTTAAAACACACAGAGAATAAAACAAAAAATAAGAAAGAACTAAAATCAAGATAATAAATGGGAAATAACATTAATAAGATAGCGATAAAATAGAAAGCTCAGGATATAGTTTCCGATAGAAGTACGTTTTTAAAAGGGATTTAACGAAGACACTGACTCAGACCGCCTTATATCCTCGGGCAGGTCATTTCAGAGCGTCGGGGCCCTGTTAGAACCTGTAACATTTTAAAATCAACCTGGATGAATCAGCAGATCAGGAACTGGCTGGTGATGCATTTCGATGACAGTAACATTTGTTGGTACAAGGTCACAGATGTGCCACACACTCACGACCGTGCAGGGGTGTATCCATTCAAAATCTCTCAGCCAAAGCGACTTCCTCATCTTTTCATTAAGTCACACAGCAGTTGATCACGTTTCTCGTCTTTTCTACCAGGTTTCCCCTCCAGCTCGAAAGTGGGCAGACAGTAGAATGTACAGTGGCCCAGTACTTCAAGCAGAAGTACAACCTGCAGCTAAAATACCCCCACCTACCCTGTCTACAGGTGGGGCAGGAGCAGAAGCACACCTACCTGCCTCTGGAGGTGAGGAAGGATTCAAGCATCGTTAACCGTGATACAGTTTTCATGTACACTGACTTAAAAGCTATTTTGAGATACATCAAGGATTAGCACATGTGAATCACCAGTGTTTACCCGTTCCAGGTGTGTAACATTGTAGCAGGTCAACGATGCATCAAGAAGCTGACAGATAATCAGACCTCCACTATGATCAAAGCCACAGCTCGCTCCGCACCCGACAGACAAGAGGAGATCAGCAGGCTGGTGAGTTGTAGAGACAACTGATGTAACAACAGTAAAAAGCAATGTATGTAAGACTGTGAGACATGATGCATGATCTACTTTACTCTTCACAGATGAAGAATGCTAACTTCAACCTGGACCCGTACATCCAGGAGTTTGGGATCAAGGTGAAAGATGACATGGCTGAGGTGACGGGCAGGGTGCTTCCAGCCCCGATCCTGCAGTATGGAGGACGGGTAATACATGGTTTATTCATTATTCTTCTCAAAACAGTTTTGAGTAATGATGGGGAGTCTGGGAATAGAGACACTCTAAACTATAATCCTTCAGTTGCGATTTTTCCCTCACACAGTAGCATACATAATTTTGCAGCGGATCTGACCTCATTTAGTTTAAACTTTCTCTCCTCTGGTCCTCTCCTCCACAGAACCGTGCCATCGCCACCCCCAACCAGGGAGTGTGGGACATGAGGGGAAAGCAGTTTTATAATGGCATCGAGATCAAAGTGTGGGCGATCGCCTGCTTTGCCCCCCAGAAACAGTGCAGAGAAGAGGTGCTCAAGTAAGTGTTAATGAGAAGTAACAGCGGGAAATCATGGAGGGGATTTAAATAATTCTCCCCATAACATTCTTTGGCTGTTTTGCATTGAATAGTGGTGAGTCATTAGATTCACTGTTAACATGGCTGCTAGCAAGAGAAGAAATGTGCATCCACAGTGCCATATTTAGCCTACATTTGGAATCTCAAACACAGGGATTCATTTCTTTATCATATAATCAATAATATTTCCTAATAAGAAGGCAGGGTACAGTACAAAACAACAGTAAAGTATGAAACTGATTCCTGAATTTTGTCTCAACTACTCTGGTTTTCTTTCAGGAACTTCACAGACCAGCTGCGTAAAATCTCCAAGGATGCTGGGATGCCGATTCAGGGCCAGCCATGTTTCTGTAAATACGCCCAGGGAGCGGACAGCGTAGAGCCCATGTTCAGACACCTGAAGAACACCTACTCTGGACTGCAGCTCATCATCGTCATTCTGCCTGGAAAAACCCCTGTCTATGGTAGGCTGTGTCATTTTTTATTTGGATGTACAGTCTGTCATGATGTGAATCTGCTGTTGTTTCTGCACAGACAAATTTGAAATTACTCTTAGAAAATAGCTATAAAACCACAAACTCATTTAAAGTTGCACTCTGCTGTTAAAGGGACAGTTAATCTCAAAATCCAAAATGTATATTTTTCTCTTACCTGTAGTGCTATTTATCGGTCTGTTTTGGTGTGAGTTGCCGATTGTTGGAGATATCTTCTCTCAAATATAATGGAACCAGAGGGCACTCGGCTTGTGGTGCTCAAAGCACCAAAAAATACATTTGAAAAACGCAACAGCAATGTCTCTTTCCAGAAATCATAACACAGTTACTCAAGATAATCCAATAGTATCATGCAAGCAGGAAGTCTGCATCTACTGCTATCACAAGCACAAGCCTCTTGTCCATGAATAGGTGCATGCTTCCTTCTGTGCGGGGATACAGTTGGCGGATGTAGTGTTGTAGAAAGAAAAAAGTTTCCACATGAAACTGCTCACAACAAGGTCTGTGGATTATCTTCAGTAAGCAGGTCATTATTTCTGGAAAGAGACATTGCTGTTGAGTTTATCAAATGTATTTTTTGTCTGATATCTTCAACAATTGGCAAATCACACCAAAACAATGTAGATTGATAAAAAGCACTACAGGTAAGAGGAAAAATATTTATTTTTGATCTGGGATGAACTGTCTCTTTAAACCATCACCATCAAGAAGCATCAAGACAGACTGTTTTAAAGCTGAACTTAACAAAATACTCCCTGAGTCCTTTAGCATCATGGTGTTCTTAACGTCCCTTTTCCAAACTGTCCCCTTTAGCGGAGGTAAAGCGTGTGGGGGACACCCTCTTGGGCATGGCCACGCAGTGTGTCCAGGTGAAGAACGTGGTGAAGACGTCACCTCAAACCCTCTCTAACCTCTGCCTCAAGATCAATGTGAAGCTGGGAGGCATCAACAACATTCTGGTGCCTCACCAACGGTGAGTTTGTAATACTACTGCACATATATGAACAGGTGTTTGAGCCTTGAGTAACCCACTCACTCCAGATGATTAAAGTATTTAAAGCCTGAAAACTCCTGCTGGATGACTTGCTGTATATTGACCCATCTCAGCATTTCAGCCTGTGACATTGATAATACAACTCCTCAATAGCTGCTCCACGCTGCTTTTATGAGCAAGTGTAATTTGCATCTCCTACTTCATTCATTTTTCTCAGGTCAGCAGTGTTTCAGCAGCCGGTTATCTTCCTGGGAGCAGACGTCACGCACCCCCCTGCTGGAGATGGCAAGAAGCCCTCCATTACTGCTGTAAGTCTCAGAAATAACACCTTCATTAGAGAGCACCAGTTCACCTTGAACACACTCTGAGGAAGAGGAAGGAAGTGTGCACCTACTGCGTGTCACACAAAGTTGGGCTGCTTGTCAAACGAGGGCGTGGCAGTTAAGCTCGTGTGGGGGACACTGGAGTGCTTTTGGCTCTGGTGACTTGTAAAGGTGACTTGTCATTGTTACTTGTTATTTAGGGACAAATGATTGCTTAGATAATCAAAATAAAGCCCAGTTATTTGGTTATGGAAATTAGTGTTCGTTGCAGCAGTAGCTGGTGTAATTTTTGTCTGTTTTGTAACAAAACAACAGGTTTGACATTACCCACAGGTTCAGGGTTAGGTTTGCTGTCTGTAGATACCATTTGGTTTATTATAACTCTATAACTGGCACCAAGACACACATTAGAAGAAGAGAAAATTGCCTTTCGAGACCTGAATTGTTGTGAAAATTATTGACGTCCTAGTTCAAGAGCGAAGTATTTTTCTTTGACTTCAATACAGTCAGAGTGTTTTCTGTGGTCGTGGCAGTTATAAGAGGAACAGCAGCTTGAAGCACTTGGCTGCCAGTTGTTACAGATACACCCACAAGTCAGAGTAATTAATTTATACATTTCACAGAATTTATCTGCATGAATGTCAGACAGGTTCTGTCCACCGCTGCTGTTTGTGTTGGACACAGCAGCTCTGTGCCAGCTCCGACACACAGATGGCTAAAAACGCATCAAAACAAGAACAATGGACGTTTGCCAGCACAGGGATTTAAACCTTGTTCTCTCTTTTTCAGTCCTTTTCAAAGCCATAAAAACTTTTTTGTTGTTTATTAATAAGTCGTTATGTAAAGTGAGAAATCTAAATAATTGTTAATAATTGCCACAGTGTGGTGCAGCTTCACTGATGGCAGTCCAGATGCTAAGTTGGCAGGGGCACTCCTTTTTTTTATAGGCAAATCAGAAAAAAACAACAACAAGGGCATGTAAATAATGCAAATGACCTCAAGATGTCATAGAAAAGCAAACACACATGGTCGTGGTTGCTTGGTGACGGCGGCACTGGGAGGTCAAGGCGCACAGCAATGCTGGTAAAAGAAGAATATCACAGGCACAAATAGTATGTTTGAGGCAGAAGAGCTTTGATTTATAATACAGACAAAAAGGTAATTAAAACACTGTAGAGAACGTGTCATCACATTCAGCTTATATGTGTGTCGTTATTATCAGTTAGACTGTTATGGTAACATGACTGTGCAGTATAAATGGGAAGATACTGTTGTATATTTTGACTGATGAGATGAATTCATCACCTTATGCTCTGCTGATATGAGATGGGCATTTGTAATTCATTTTGGCATTTTCATTAAAACCATCACAGCCCTAATTTACAGCTTTAATAAGTAGTGTGTACTCTCAGGCAGCTCATAACACTTAATAACCAATTCAGCCTGAAGAACTGTGGCAGTGCTTTGTTATGTTTCATTTCTGATGCATTAGATTAGGCGTAAATGCCTCGGTTTTGGAAGTCCATTTCACGAGGAAACGCAGTCTGCACACAATCTGACTTTTTGGTTAGACTCGGATACACAACAAATGAGGCTGGAGGAAGAAAAGAGAACGTAGCAAGAGAGGAGGTAGTGAGGGATAAAGGGAAACGAATGGCTCATCACTGACTCACATTTAAAAAGGAAATGACGTCAACCCTCGTCCTCCCTTGACCTCGGCTCAGCTGCGGTTGGCTGTGTTGTTGCCTAGCAATTATGACAAACGCTCGAGTCACACGCAGAGAGGATGGGAGAGAGAGGAGAGTGGGCCTGTCTCGATCCTCCCGACTAAGGAGAAAACTGGTGAAAAAATTCTAATAGTAGTGCAGCGGAAGAATTAGACGGAAGGAAAATAAAAGGTTGATGCTGAGCCTCCAATACTTCCTAGTGGCGGCCTCTAGGGGATGCTAACGTACAGATATGCATGTCAGGACAAAGGAGTGATAACATTGGATGAAGTCGATTGAAATGTAGTCCACTAACATGATTTTTTGCCTCTATATTTCACCTTATAATATTGCATTTTTTTCCACATGTGATACCAGCGAGAATCAAACCACAAACAGTGACAGTGCCCCTCTCTCTTCCAGGTGGTAGGCAGTATGGATGCTCATCCCAGCAGATACTGTGCCACAGTGCGAGTCCAGAGACCCAGGCAAGAGATCATTGAAGATTTGTCGTACATGGTGCGTGAACTGTTGATCCAGTTCTACAAGTCGACCCGGTTCAAGCCCACCAGGATCATTTTCTACAGAGATGGAGTTCCTGAGGGACAGTTGCCGCAGGTAATAAGACATCATGGTAGTTGAGACCGATTGACTGAAAACTACCTTCTCAAAAATAGGAAAGTCATAGCTAGCCAAGTATTCCACAAATCAACCATTAAATCAACTATTTCAATACACACTATCAAACCACAACCATCCAACACACAGACTGAACGCTGCCGACTAGCCCACTGGCACTGTCTGCCTGGCTCCTCAGACATTTAATTATCATGTCATCAATGAGTAAGTGGGCACCGGTGTGCTCAATCAACTTCTACTTGGCAAGAAGGGGAGGGCGGCTACCGGGGAGGCACAAGAGAGCAGACATACAAACACACCACAGCATGTAACACCAGGACAAGACAGCACTTATGATATTATGATATCCAAAATCTAAAACAATATCTAGTCTCATATCATGATATTGACATATTCTTGATATTTTGTCCTGCCCTATATTAGGCTCCATTGGATTGTCCTAAATGTGTAATAATACCTAGCTCTTATTACGTCATTTGCATAACATGTTGCCGGCTAATAAACAATGTTCTCGTGTGTAGATTCTCCACTACGAACTCCTGGCCATCAGAGATGCATGCATCAAGTTGGAGAAAGACTATCAGCCAGGCATCACCTACATTGTCGTGCAGAAACGCCACCACACACGCCTCTTCTGTGCTGACAAGTCTGAAAGGGTAGGCTTTCTATTTTCTAACATTTTTTTTCTTAAATAATTGTTTTCATATGTCCAGTAATAACCATCTTGTGTGTTGTCTTCTGACAGATTGGGAAGAGTGGGAATATTCCTGCAGGGACTACAGTGGACACCAGCATCACTCATCCCTTTGAGTTCGACTTCTACCTGTGCAGCCATGCAGGCATACAGGTAATAATAACAGTAACAGAATGTTTTAGCGCTCTGTTATTAAGTTTTTAAAATCCCTGTGTAGATTAAAATAAGAGTGAGTGCTTTTGACTGTAAAACCCTACATATCACATTAGGTTGTTTTACACAGCCAGTTATTTGCTTCTACATTTCATCTCATTTTTACTGCCTTGTCTCTGTCTTCAGGGTACCAGCCGGCCGTCTCATTACTACGTCTTATGGGACGACAATCGCTTCACGGCTGATGAGTTGCAGATTCTAACTTACCAGTTGTGCCACACTTACGTGCGCTGTACCCGCTCAGTCTCCATCCCTGCGCCAGCCTACTATGCTCGTCTCGTGGCCTTCCGCGCCCGTTACCATCTGGTGGACAAAGAACATGACAGGTCAGTGTGGATATGAAAGATGTAACGGGGTTTGTAAAACGCTGATTGCTTATGACACGGTAATTAGTCCCCAACATTGTCAGGACCCAAAACGATTGGAAATTTTAATGATGTAATATACTGTATGAAACCTAAAGCACATCAGTCTTAGTGTAACTTTTTGCAACACTGTCTACACATGAAGTGACCCCAAGTTTGAGGCACTGTGTCTCTAGTGAGACTTGTGGAAACGATGACGCAGACATTCATGTTACCATCTTGACTGGGTCTTACCAGTCGCTCTTGTCAAGTCAAAACACTATAGCAAGGTCTACATACCTTTTTGTAATTTTATCTTTCCTGTGTGGGTGCTCCTTTCCCATTGCTACGGCTCCCGTCAGCGATAATGCTCCTGGCCAGTACCATTCTAATTTGTTGCCAAATTTGCCTTGTATTCTGTCGCTGATCTTGTTTCTGAAACTTCTCTCCCTGTCATCTCTCTGCAGTGGAGAGGGCAGCCACGTGTCTGGTCAGAGCAACGGTCGGGACCCCCAGGCGCTGGCTAAAGCTGTTCAGATCCACCACGACACCCTGAGGACCATGTACTTCGCCTGAGCTCCATCAACCATCACCACCATCGACCCCTCCCACCTCATTTCTACCTGAGTGGGCACACGGCCCGCGACCACCTCATCCCCATCCCTTATTCCCAATGACTGCCCACCACACATACTCCACAGACCTGCCAGTCATTCACCCGAATCCCAAGAAACAAAAGGCCCTTCACCTGTAAACACAGACTCTACAGCCTCATGCACTCAAAAGGTTATGAATATTATTATTATTGTCATTTTGTTGTTTTTACTTTACCAGGACTATTGCTCTTTTTATGTTGAATTTTTAAACGTGGTATTATTATTATGTAATTGTATTGTACGCTACCTTCACACTCCTGTGTATGTAAGTATGCAATACGGATGGGAGGAAAGTAGGCGATAAAAAAAAAGAAAAAAAAATCACAAAAAACTTTTTTAACTGCCACCACAATGCTGCCTCTCTACCCATCCAAATGCCGGATGCCAGTGTTCCAAGCCCCTTAAGTACGGGGGTCCTCCAGAGGGGTGGTACTGGGCACGCACACTTACATATATCATTTTATCGTTATCATGAACTACATTCATGTTTTTAATGTTTTTGAATAATGTTATTTTTTTAAACGGCCTTGAGGAGTCTGAGGTATGGTACATTAGCACTTAGTGTTAGCATGTAGGTGCCACCAGTCCTGCACATAAGAGTTTGTTAGTACTTGTGAGGCTAGCCCTCTGGTCTTTATTTTAGCAGAGACAGAAAGAGCAGGTGTAGCATATCGTAGTTACAGGAGAGAAGTCCTGCCGCACTCTCTGTGCTGGTTGGTCAGTCCCTGAGAGATTTAGCCTATAGAGGCAAGCTTAGCATAACAATAGAGGGACCATTTGCATAGAGTGTATCAAATATACTTGCACCCCATGCACCTAAACCAGCATTATTAACCAGCCAAAAGTTATGCCAACCAATGGAAAAGGGGCACTTAAACAGGAAGATAATCTTTCATTTCTGTATGCGTTGCTCTTTTAGGATTTATGAGGCACTTTTTTTTTTTAATTTACTTATTGATTTACCTTCAAAATGGTGAGACCTGTCCGTTCGGAGGCTTGACACAGAGTAGTTTGAAGTTTTCACACCCACACCTGCATAGCTTTCAGAACAAAGAGGTAACTACGGCAATAGGCAAGGTCAACACTCCTCTGTAGATTTACATGCAGGCAAATACAAAGTCTGTGAACACTTAAGTGCTGCAAAGCTGAACTCGCATTCAGCAACCGACCTTGCTCCAATCATTCTGCACATTCCGACATGTATCAGTGGAGATGATGCCACGCAGTGCACTCTAAACTTCCCACGCACTTCTTTGTGTACCTTTACACACCCGTTCCCGTTTTGACACAAAGCTCTTCCCTCTGCAGGCATTTACAACTCATGGCCTGAATAGCAGAAGCACACACCTCTCTGCCCTCTTCGTCTCTTTACTTAGCATGTAGAGACCAACCTCTTCAAATGCACTTGTCCACTTATTTCCCTCAAAGCCAAGTCACTCATCTCCCTTTCCATCATCACTTCTGAAGTCACACACCTGCAGCATCCCCTGCCCCAATCCCCTAGCTTGTGTTAGCCAATCCCCATTGGTGCTCTGTGTGCATGGGCGGCACAGGTAGGGGGTTGCTACATTGGACAGGATGGGCCACTATTACTACTACATGATATGCCCTGCCTTTACATCTAGTCACTTTCTGGATTTATGAAAAAAAAAATGCATGTGATTATTTTTATGACTGGATATTCTGAGCCACCTTATTTTGGTTTCCTTAGCGGTAGGAGCCTCGCGCTCACCACTGCCTGTCAGTCGTTTTGCCTCGATCGTGTAATGGTTATAAGGACTGCTTTTTTCCTTTGTCATTATTATTATGAATATTGTGACTAGTGTCAGAGTGTATCCTCAAGAGGGCACTGTGGAGACAGTCTCAAAATTCCACCTCAGTTGCCCTTTAAGCGCCTCAAATCTTGTCTGATGGTCGGAGCCCCTTTGAGCTGAAAGGGATCAAAAGATAAGAGATCAGATGAGTTTGATTTTTAAATCATGTTTATTAACTTGCATAATCAAAATGCCTTTGTACACCGTTTTACTGATCCTTCATTGTGTCCAAGGTGATTTGTATATATAAATATATAATATTAACCTGTTATGTATTTTGGCTCACCAGTTGCCGGGCCTTTCACAGTCGGGGCCAATGTTTTACCCCTCATTCTGTGCTGGGAAAAAAAAATAAAAAAAATAGAAAAATCAGTCAGGGGGCATTTCCCAGTATCACTGAAACCAGATGCAGTTCTTCACTCACTGAAGCCACAAAGCACCTTGCAAAGGGGGGAGACTAAATGGCAGTCACCCTGGAAATGCATCATGTGGACACTGGAGAGTCTACAACTCTCCACACAGCCTCACTGTCTGACTAAGCAATATTGAAGCCACTGATCAAGAACAGTCCTTGTCATAGCACTTCCCAATAGATTTGAATGAAAGGACATGGAAGCATATTATTTTGGCTCTGTATGTGATAGTATGGGAACTCTGTTGGGGCGGGTTATTTTTTAAAGAAAATAAAATTGTTTTTTATTACTCCTGTCGTTTTTGTCTTTTACTTGCGTATAAATTTAATACTATATTGTTTGCTCGGATTTTAGGTCACCAGCAAGGACCACGCCACAATATGTCATTTAAATGTTTAATTGTAATTCAGGCGGTATTAGTTGTTGAGGACAGGGGAACGGATCTAAGTGGGGGTGAACATGGAGGAGAGATGTCTTCTGTTAGGCTGATCTGGCAGAATGTATTAGTATGGAGGTTCTGTCTCAGGTGTTTTTCCACCCGAACTGATGACAGGCCCCCCAGACGGTACCTAGAATGAGACATAGGAGAGGTATGCAGCAGATTGTGTACGAAGAAATGAGGGGAGAAGGGAGGAGCGGATGAAGGAATGTTGGTTGGGATGAGGTAGGGAGGATGATGGATGAAGGGAAGGGAAAGGGAGGGTGGGTCGAGAAATCTGAGACAATAAGAGCAGGATGGGTTGACCAGGTATGAGCAGGCTTGGCAGATAATCATCAAGGTGTGGTTGAGGCGTAGCCCTGCTCCTGAACCTAAGTTTTATCTACACTTAAAGAGGAACACCACCTAAAAAAAGAATTCCAGTATGTTACTTCTACCACCTAAGAAATTTAAATCAATATCTGTGAACATAAGCTACTTTCAAACCCAGAAATCAGAGAAGTAAGTCTTAAACTTGTGATGTCATACAGAATAAAGTCTGGAGCTGCACCATAGATAATAAATGGGAGCCTGATTTTGTGGACCCACACTGTTTGTTTTCTTTTTTCTTATACCAAAATGATCTTTATTCTCTTGTAATGTTCTCAGTCAGTGCTCCCAGTCTCATCTAGAACATCTCCCCCATCATTGTCAGTGGAGCAGCTCCAGACTTGACACCCTGTGACATCACAAATTTGAGTTTTAGCACTCCAGATCAGAGCTGTCCAACTCATTTTAGTTCATGGGCCACATACAGCCCGGTTTGATCTCAGATGGGCCGGACCAATAAAACCATCGCACAATAACCTCCATCAGCTCCAATATTTTCCCTTTTTTGTGTAAAAAATTTCAAGTACATTCTGTAGACATTCATCCTTTTACAAAACAGATGAACAGCCTTACATGTCTTAAGAAAAATAAGTGCAATGTCAGCAGTATGTCTCAGCTTTTCCACGTTCAGTTAAACATGGTCACAGTAAGTAATCATTGTTATATCGGAGAACTGTATTGTGTTCAGGAAGGCGAAGCTTTCGATTTACTGGTCCATCTACATATCCAACCCTCACCTATGGCCATGAGCTCTGGGTAGTGACTGAAAGAATGAGATTGCGGATACAAGTGTTTCCTCTGTGGGGTGGCTGGGCTCAGCCTTAGAGATAGGGTAAGGAGCTCGGACATCTGGAGGGAGCCCGAAACCTGGCACCTCTTAGTCTACTCATCTAAGGGGCCGGATTGGACCCTTTAGTGGGCCGGTTCAGGCCTACAGGCCATATGTTTGACACCCCTGCTCTGGATAATGGATTTGGGAGGGAGTTGTACATTTGTTTCATATTTCTGGACTGTCTTAGACCATAGGAATATGTATGAATTTTGAAAATGTGCAAAGTCCCCCTTTAAACCAATAATCAAGTCAGGACAGAGGATAAAATTGGATTTGGACATTTTACATGGCAGCCCTAAACTCCCAGTCTTAACACAAATGTAGGCAATAATAAATTAAAGCGTCTGATGTATTAAAAACATGAATTTTTTTTAATTTTTTGTCATAGTATTGTAAACGTAGTGTTACCTTTGGGTGAAGGCGGAGTTGATTCTTCTGACGTCTGGTGACACAGAGCCCACCTCTTCCTGTCGGTGTCAGAAAGGCAACTTCACCATATTTAGCTGGCTTACCGAAGCCCCGCAGAGTTGATCTGTCAACCAGACTGGAAACCCTGACACTTCTCGGCGGACACTGCCCGGTGTTGACAGCTTTATTCTAGCACCGGGACACAAACTACAGGAGGACGACGTCGCTGGGATATGGTGCTCGAGAGACGGGGCCGTGTCAACGGCTGTTTTTGACGCGATAAAAGTAGCCGTCGTCTGTCAGAATTCCAACTATCCAGCAGCCGAGCTAGCCTGTTAGCTAATTACTGTAGCTACACCAACGGTCGCTGTGCAGAAGACACGAATTTATGTCGTCTCTGTCCATGTTCATCTTTCAGTAGGAATTCATTTGGACTCCGTGACCCCGCTGTGATGATATCCTGACAGTTCCTCCCGTCCGTCCCTACCACTTTCCTAAAGCCTGGCTAGCGAGCTAACTTGGCTAACTAGCAGGTTTTCACTGCCACAGCGTCGCGTTGAGCAACCAGTAGCTTTCGCCGTGGCAGTGAAATCGGATTAGGTACGCTGACCGTGTGCGAGCGGCGGTGTGCGGGGACGGGGACGCTGAGGACCCCCGGTCGGCGACACGACCGTACCGTAGGGCCGCTGTAGACAGTCTGCAGGGAGAGGAGCTAGCAGAGACCAGGACACTCGGCCATTCAGCGCAGCAGAGGCTGTGCACTGCCGAAGGAGACACCGGATTGAACGGAGGAAGAGTCCCAAACCTTTGACTACTGTGATCCGGGAAGTGAACCGGGCAGAGACCTCATGAATGGAAATCGGAACTACAGGTAAATTATCCCCAAACGTCTCTTTACTAAGTTGTTGACTGTTTTACAGTGCATGTGTCAGTGAAAGTTACATTTCCAGAGGGTTGCATTAGCCAGTGAGATGAGACACCGGGATGATGGGGGATGTTACAGCTGTGACAGCCCTGCTGAAGCATGTAGGTGTCTCTCAGCCTCTGCTGTTATTTTGCCTAAACATGAGTCAAACTTGAAGTAATGAAAAACAGTCCCCGTCATGCCAGACTGAATTTAACTTCTTTGAACTCAAGAGTCATGTATGTGGCTGTTGTAATAAATGCACCAGTCATTCCCCATGGGTACTGAGGAGTTAGCTTTCTGTCTCAGTCACTGTTAAGTCATTAGCATCATCAGCCAGGTGTGTGGGCTTCATTAAACTGGTGCTGATGTGAAGCCTGGTATTCCCCTGCATTATCAGGAATTCTCCCACACTAGTAAGATATTTCATGGTTTTAGTTTTCACCGTGCAGAATTAGATGTTGTGTTCAGCTTAAACCTAGCATGACTAGTCACCTGAGAGCTGGTCACAGTGGGTAAACTCTCTGTCCTTTCAAGACCCCAGACTAGCCTCAACATATTTAGCACTAACTTTCTCTCACAGCAACTACGGGGTAGGGTTTTAACCTATTTTGCCATGCTTATACAGGTTGTGCATAAAAGATCTAGCCATTGCTGTTTTCCAATTCCTTGACAAAGTCCTTAGTTGTTTTTGGAGCAAATAAGTAAGTTTAACCTGCAGAGTTTATCTTGCAAACCTTGCTACTCAACATATTCATCTAAAGCAATAACCTCATGCAACCTTGCAAATTCCTGTCTCGCCCCGCTGATTAAAATGGTCAACCAGAGGCCACGGCCAGTAAAACGTCTCTTTCTCGGCCACAGTGGCAGTTAAACAGTCCGAACCGCCTGGCTTTGTCTCAGCTGTAACGGAAGCTTTCCACTTGTGTGACCATAAACTGAATGCCAGGTACTCTTGATCAGCCAGTGACACATGATACAGCAGTTGGTTCTTCACCCACCCCCTCCCTCTGAAGAGGAGATCCCTCTCTGCTGCCCACTGTCTCATTAGCGTCTCTGCTCCCCTCACTTGGGAGATTTCTCAGTGTCTGTAGCATGAGGGAACAGGAGGTGTTTTCCCAGTAACCGAGCACCTATATTGAAGTTCAACAGACTAAAACAGTCATGTGTCAAGTGTTTGGGCAGGTGTTTGAGTACAGCTGGGCAATATATCGATATCGTGAGATGAGATCAGAGTATTGTAAGCGTTCTTATCCTGGTTTTAAAGGCTGCATTACAGTAAAGTGGTAACATTTTCTGAACTTACCAGACTGTTCCAGCTGTTTCATTATTTGTCTTTATCTACTTAGATTACTTATCTAAAATCTTAGAGTGTAAATATTGTTAGAAAGCACCAATTGTCAACCCTCAACATCGATATCAAGGTATTTGGTCAAAAACATCATGATATTTAATTTTCTCAAAATCACCCAGCCTTAGCTTAAAGTGTACTCTGAACTAGATTTAATTTGGTGTGCTCTCACAGGTGAAATGACAAGTTTGCGACCAAAAAGTAGTGCCAGATTTTAAGGGTGGAAATCACCAGAGCCCTCACGATACCATGCTGTCCTATAGAATATTACTGTGATTTTCAACGTTATGCAATATGCTGAGTACTGTGATTAAAAAAATTACGATATATTGCGATTTATTACCTTTTTTCAACTGAAAATGAATGCACCAAAAGCTGTTTTATCTAATATTAAGATAAAGTTTTCAGTATGTTCATCTCATTTCAACCATATTTATTGCAGCAAAATGTATCCAATGGGCTGAAAAAGTAATTGATTTTATTATTTTAGTAGGCTCCCAAAAGTTTACTTTGTATTTGCAATATTAATAATTATATAGTTAAAAAAAAAAAAGATACTCGGTATCAGTGTATCGATACAATATTGCCAAGGGACGTATTGGATTTCCCCTCACCTCTACCAGATTTGACTTAGCTCCTCCAAGCATGAAAAGGATGTCCTGGACTAAATTTTGGAATAGCTTTGTTAGCCGACCCGTCAGCACTGTTTGCTGCAACTGTTCAACAATACTATGTGAGTAGGTTCAACCAAATATTTAAATTTTCTGCTTATAATTACAGTACTCTAGTCTTTTTCAACTATAACTTTAAAGCTCTTCAATTAGCATTAGTGCCATAAAAGCAGACCTGGGGACTCGGCATGATTGTGTTGGTGTTTGTTTTGCAGCACAGTATTCCACATCAGTGGATGAGAACACATTAGATGCAATTTCATGTAGAGTATACAGTTAGCCAGTCTTACATTAAGTCTATTAAGCAGTGTGGTTGATGCTTTCACTTTGGAAGACATTAGTGCATTATTACAGTCAGACAGAAACATGTTTTACTGTGTTATATTGTGGCTTTTCCCTGCAGGGTTTCGATACTATGTGTGTTGGTTCACAATCACCTATCACTAACCACCATAGGCTAACCAGTGAGTCCTATGGCCTGGGTGAATGATTAAAAGGGGGCCCTCCATCACTCCGTCAGTCAGTGGCTCAGAGAATAGCGTGAGAAAATGCAAATTGATCGCGCAGCCCACTTAGAAACTGACAGTCACTCGTCTCCCCTGTAGTAGTTCAAGCTGCAGCACATGTGGCATGGAAACCACGGCTCTGGAGAGCTTAGCACTGGGGATATAATGAGTGCAAGGCTTTTGAGCCTTAAGCAAATCAAATCCATTTTGATGTGCTAACCCCGCGGCATGCCGACAAACAGCTTGTGCCTTGGTATTGCTGTGATGTTACATTATGGCCAAGTTGCAGCGGCAGAACTGGTCAGAAATGTCCAATTATTGGCTTAACCTTGTTAACGTTACTGGAGGGCTTGTGGAGAATTTGAGAGAGAAATAATCTCTTGCATGTAATTTTTGATTTGTGTATGGAATGCAGTGACTAAAATGTCGACTTATTCTTTTCATATCGTTGCCTTTATCAAGGTGTTCCTCTCCCAGCTAACTGAGCAGTATGGTTGGGTAACTTGTGACCATCAATTGTACAAAAGACTAGTTTTTGCCTATAAAAGAAATCCTGTTCGCTAGTGGCAACAACTTTACACATTATCGTGCATATTGAGAGATGCAGCTTACTGGAAGACAATAAGATGGCAGATAACGTACAGCTGGAGGGCCTCCTCCATCCTCCACCTGTCACACTTCACTTTGTAAGCAGGTGGGATTTGAGTTGGCTGGAGATGACTCAGCTTGGGATTAGTATAATTTTGCAGTCCATTAACATTTAAGAGGAATGGTGTTAGTTTCATTGAGGATAATGTCTCTATTTTTGAGGACATTTTTCTCTCGTCTGTTTGTTTGTTACTCGTATTCTTCAGCCCTTCTCTCCCCTCATTTCCTCCCTCCCCTCTTTCTCACAGTCCTGTGTTTCCCGCTCTTTTTTTGATTCACAGACAGCTACCGCCACCACCCCCCTCCTCGTCCTTGGTTACTGCCTCTATTTTCCTCTCTGTGCCTCAGTGGGAAACTCTGTCCTCCCTGTCATTCTCCTTGTAGGTTGGCTCTCTGTGGATTTTGTACAGACAGTGGGGTCGGCTTTGTGGTAGGGCTTAGTACTTGATTTGCAGTCTCTCCCCATAATGCTCAGTTCATTCAAGCAGCCCGCTGATAATAGACAACCCCCATCCTCAACCCCAGCCAACCATAAGGCTAACCATTGGCATATTGTTGTAGGTTTCTATGGAGAATTCGGTTTGCTGTTTCTCTTTAGGCTCATTGTATTAAAGAGACTTGCCCTTGCCTTTATTGAACTGGTAAAAAATTAATATAGAGCTGCAGCATTTAGTCAATTAACCAATTAGTAGATTGGCAGTTCTTTTGATAATTTGTATAAATATTTTTTTTTAATCAAAAAAAGCCAAACATTTATTGGTTTCTTTCTTCTTAAATGTGAGAATTAGATGCTTTTCTTTGTCATACATGATAATAAATTCAGTAGCTTTAGATTCTGGGACTGCTGGTTGGATAAAACATACTTTTGAAGACGTCACCTTGAACTCTGGGAAATTACTCAGCTCATTTTTCTTTCTTTTTTTCTGATATTTTATTGATGAAATGATTCAGCAGGAAACAAATAGGCAGATTAACTCATAATGAAAATAATCTACCTCCTAGAGTTTTTTTTATTTTTCCATCAGGTCATATAACTAAGAACTGGCCAATATTGTCAATGATATTCTATAAATCTAAAATATTAAGGACCAGAATCTACTGCTGATAAAATACTCATGCCTCGATGCAAGATCATCTTAAGTATCCTGGTTCTTGTGGTTGTTTTTTTCCACAAAATTAATGCTGTGAGTGATATTTAGTATCATAAGTTGAACAACAAAGGCAGTCTTTCTTCAAGTATTTTATTGTGTATGATTCTTAGAATTAAAGCATCACTGTTTTTGGACTGTCCTGGGCGGGTAAAGTAAGAGGTTGTCCCATTTGTCATCCTCATTCAGAGAACAGGAGTGAACAGGAGTCTTATATTTTAATCCCGTGGCCCTGTGTGCAATAGTAGATCTGATGCATTTCCCATGTTCCCTAGCAAGTCTTAATCATGTGTTGGCGTAGTACACAGAGGCTGGCTGACACATGCTGTTGTCAGAATGTGGGGCTGATGGCGAACTCCTACAAGTGGGCAGGGTAGACATAGGGATAAGTCAAGGGATGGAGTGTGGGTGTGTGGGAGAAGGGGGGATACAGAAGAGGGGGTGGAGGAAGGCTGGAGGTTGTGATGTGTCACAGAGATTAGACGCCAGAGCAGCCAGACCACACTTCTTTTCCACCTCCTCCTCCTCCTGCTTTTCCCCTTCCTGAGATCTGTTTTTTGGGGGAACTGCAAGGGGCTCGTTTCAGGGGGAGGTAGTGGACAGGAAGAGAGGGACTTGGAAGGGGAAGTCTGTGTGTTTTGTCGGGGTGGGTCTTGCTGGAGGAAAGACAGAAGTCTGTCTGTTTATCAGTGGCAGATGGAAAGACTTCAAGTATCTCTTTATTATCCAATGCAGTCTTGAAATGAAGATTGTTAAAATAGAGTTCAAAAGCAACTCAAATTTCTTACATTTAAAGGGACAGTCAGTAATTTTCTTCCACATAAATTAAAGGTACATTTGTACATAATTGAAGAGTTTGGCGTAAATGCTTTTCAGCTGATTGTAATTAAAAATGCAGGCCTGTTTTTTACCCCTGTGTTTAGGAGATAAAGTTCAAACAACAACAAACAAAAACCAGAGGGAAATATTTAAAAGGCTAGTGATTGTCTTCCTTTTATCAGCCTGCCAAACCATTAATCACACATTATGAGTGTTTGTCTTATTGATACAAAGAAGTGCGCTTTGCCACGCAGTGACTACACTACTTGATTTTATCGAATCCATCAAATTTTAAGTTAGAGTTACTTCCGTGAAGATTTAATTTGCTTCATGCAGCTCTCTCTCTGTCTGTCTCCAATCAGATTGTAGACCCTTTTAGTATGCTTTTAGTACACAGTTGGTAGATACTTTGAAAGATTAACTGAAGAATCAAAATGAACTATTTTTGTGGCAGGTTTTTTTGTTGTTGAGAAAAATAGCCCCAATGAAATCTGTATGCTGTCAGGGGTGCAGACTGTCCAGAGAAACAGGAACCTTGTCTTAAAAGTTATGAGCATGACAAATGAAAAGTTGACTAAAATGTGCAAGTGGTTGCAGGATTTGCTTAACTTACCAGCCAAAAAAACAGTTGTAACCTATTGGGCAGCTGATTGATTTTGATTTTGGAATCCATGAGCCACAGTGGCAGGTGGACGTAAAAGTTTACTTCCAACACTGCAGCAGATACCTCAAAACCTCTGCAAATAAATCTTGCTTATTTTCTTTTTGAGCAAACTGATGCAACTAAGATATTCTCCTTAAGACGTTGACACGACAGTTGATATAATCAGAGTATTACCTTGTTTTGGTTCTAATTAATTTATTAGACTGCATGTTAGCTCTCAGTTTGACAGAGCAGTCATCCTGCCCAAGTAAACATAAAAAGTCAACAGCCCCTGGCCCCTGTCCACTGTTCCACTCAGGCCGGACTAGCAAACCTGTGAGGACAGAAGGCTCCATTTAACCTGCCTGAGTAGAATCTCCTGGTCAGTTTAACAGAGCTACTACGTGTGTGTGAACTGAATACACAGTATTTGTGTGTGTACCCATCCATCCCCGACATCTGTCAGTAAGACTGTTGGGCCCTCCGTAATGCCACTGAGTCAGAGCTGCTTCTCACTACAGTTGATTCTTAACCCCCTCCAAATCCCCCCACCCGCTTCACCCCTGTTCTCTGAAAATATTTCTCTGTGGTGTACTCTCCCTCGCTCGCTTCATTCTCACATATGCACTTTATCACTCAGCCTCAAGTTCGTCCTGAGGGGGATTTCAGCATTTTTGCATGTTGTTGTGACTGACCAGGCCCCTTGTCAGCCTGTCAGTATGTGGCTGCCTGCTGGTGTTTACCTGTGGCAGAGAGTTGCTTTGGCTCCCATGGGTGCCACATGAAACACTCTTGAGGTTGATCAGGGGAACAAGAGGGCGGAGTCTGACCATGTGTGACATGCGTCAATCCTTCCTCGCCAGCTATCAGTCTTTCTGCGTACGTCTGTGCATGTGTGTGTTCATTTGTAGGTCCTGCCTGCTGTGACTGACGCCATTGTGCCTCGCCACTGAGCACTCGCCCTGCTCCTACGGCTCAGGCCTCCGTGGATTAGAAACACAACAGCTGTATTGTGTGTGCGTATGAGTGTGTTGGTGTGTGGGCCCGTATGTGTGTGGACATGTGCACTCGTTAGCAGCGTGAACGTTTGTGTACTGGGGGGGATGTGGCTGAGGGGGGTTGCAGGCCCTGGATGGCAGCCGAGCTTCTCACTATCCAGTTTTTCTGGCTCTCGGCCCACTGTGTACAGTGTGACTGTGTTGTGTTGCAGAGCTGCAGAGTGGAACAAATTCACATTGCTAAGATGTTTCTGCAAAATATTTTTAAGCTACGGGAGGCATCACAATTATTGGGGTGTTATATAATACTTATGTGATTTATTTATTCCATGTGCAGTGTTGTGGTGTAGCACTGGTGCTTCACATACTGAATGGTATCACTCAGCTTTGTTTACACTTAATTAGGGCTGTATGATATGGGAATAAAAATAATTTTGAGATCATTTTCACCAATATTGCAATATGAGTTTACTTAAAAAAATTAAAATTAAAGTAAGATGATGTGATTTTTGCTTGGGTCTGTACCAAACAAGCATGAAACCCTTACATCTGGAATATGATTTGTTGGTCGCAGCATCTCTCTAGCACCACAGTGCTTCATTTATAATGGTATGCACTCGTCCATATTGCGTTTTGGTAATATTTGACGAATTGCAATACTACAAAATATTCACTAAATTCAACCCTTGTGCTCACCATGTTACTGGCTGTGCATAGCATAGATTTGCATTGAAATTTTCATCCATTTAGTCCTGAAATGACTGATGAAGAATGGATAAATCTCAGAGAAGAGACTCAGACTTTCAAACTTACTCGTGTTAGTATTAAATGCACAGTTATACCAGAGCTGCACCTGGATTAAATTGAACAAAATGCTTATACTAAACCTTAACAAGCTGATAGACTGGGTCACAATGGCACTGAAAAAGCATCTCTAACCTCAAATATGTCGTGTACGTTAGAAGTTTGACTACAGAAGACTCCAGCAACTCTTCACCTCACCAGTTTACTTGTGTAAAACTGATCCACCAACAAAAATGGCAGTACATATCCAAAAGTAGGTTTGCCAGCGAACTGCACAAGCGACACACAAATTCAGCTCAGTGCACAAGCAGAAAACTGAAGCTGTGTGTTCAGCAAAAAAAGTTGGCAGAAATATGAGTGTTTGGAGCATATTGGACATGCTGCTGGACAGCGGGAAGGTGGATTATGTTGCAGGGCTTGTAGGAGTAGTTTGCAAAGTTTCTGTGGATGTTTCAATACCGTATTTCGAAACCATGTTACTATTGGAGTACAGTATGTGGCATTAAGTCAAGCTGACCTGTTTTTGCAAGAGGAAACTACCTACATTTTGAAACCACCACCTTTCAAACCCACAGGGGTTTAAGCGTATTAAAATAAAGATCTTACTATTAAGTTTGTAGAATATTGGCAGCATTAAAATATTTTATTTTAGTACATTTAATATCTGCTTTACTTGAAAGTACAATCATTTGTATCCATATACATATTGAAATACAATTGCATGTCTTCGTCAAACAAACGCTTGTATGATGACAAGCCAACACCGGAACTAGAATGAGTGGCTTGCTGCAGTAAAGGTTAACAAGGATGCTTCACGTAGAAGAAGTGTTTGCCCTCCTTTGTCGAGTATCACCCTCTGAATTTACAGGCTCAGGAAATGAAAACCATACCCATAGACAGGGAGAGGATTACATCTACTCTCTTCTG
The DNA here is from genome assembly GCF_006386435.1 of Epinephelus moara. Taxonomy (NCBI): domain Eukaryota; kingdom Metazoa; phylum Chordata; class Actinopteri; order Perciformes; family Serranidae; genus Epinephelus; species Epinephelus moara. Next base: position 24,745,566 of record NC_065511.1, on the reverse strand, counting down.
TTTGTTAAAGCATGTCCTTCCTGTAATTATCTGGGAGCGCACATTCAGTGTGGCATTTTTCAACTCAATAGGAGGAGGTTTCCTTGAACCCTTACTCTCACTGTGCAAAAAGTCAATACGCCTGTGATGTGCCCGCGTAGATTTGTGGTTGACTTTTCACTCTTTGTCATCCCCGACTATAACGCGTCACCCACTGACAGCTGATGTCATTGCGTCCCTGCCATGTTCTTGATTAGTAGCCTTGCAGAATATGGATGTTTCTGTACATTCATTCAAGCGCCTTTTATTTTGTGTCAGAGGTTATACAACTTCCCACACAGCGAACAAACCTCGAGCATGGCCATTTTGTCTTAGTCATCACGTAATAACACTGCTTAGGTGTCTCAAACATTCTGTTTTCAGTAATTACTACACAAGCTGCCCTTGAATCCCCTTTATTGCTGGCGGCAGTAAGTATTGGACAGGCAGACTCAAATTTGTACAAGCTTGAGACTGAAGTACTCCTCTCTCCCAGTTAAACCTCCCTCTCTGACCCACCCGCTCCTGCCTGTGGACAAGCACGTTTGTTGTGTCTGTTTGTGGAGCGAACAGAGACACACAGTTTCCAAGAAGGGCAGATAAGAGGGAGGTATCTAATGTGATGCTGAGTGATCAGGGTCAGGTTGGCTATTCAGAAAATGCTGCACAACACATCTGTGACATGCCTGGCTGATTTTCAATATCACCGCGTGTTGCCTGCTGTGTGTGTGATATTGTAAGGTCTCGTCTGTGTCCACAGGTTAGTTTGTGTCATCAGGTCTGGTCTATGAGATTAACTTGTATCGGGTATGATTTGTTTGAACACTTTTGTTCAGATACTTCAGGGTGTAATATGGGAAATATAAACCTATTTTATCTTGTGTTTATGTGCAATAGTATAGCTACAAATTTCTGTAAGTCTGTGTGTGGGTGTCATACCGAAACTAAACCAGCTAGCTGTGTGTGTTTGAATGTGTCCTCGCAAGTCGTGTGTGGTGTGTTTTTTGTTTGCTACAAGTTTCCTTTTTTCCTCACTGTAAGACCCTGCCATAGCTACTGTAGTTTATCCACTGCCGAATCCAGGACTCAAGGATGCTCTGCTGCGAGTTTCTCCGCCCGTGGTGGCTCTGTGACTCATGCTAGATGAAAGCCGGAAAACACCAACCCTGCCCGCTTTCTAATCCCGCCACTCCCTGCTATCCTCCTCCTGCTGCTCCGACTTCACCAGGACCATCAGGGAAAAAAAGTGCTCTCAGTAACGAAAGACCCTCTTGAAGTTTGAATTGAGGGCTTCTTGAGCGAGCTCTGGGGGACTGAATTAGGACAGATCACAATCCGTGGTAGACAAGTTTATTTCTGTAGCCTTAATGAAGATTTACCAGAATATCTGTCTTCCTTCTTTTTGTCACTCTGTATGTGTGAAATTAGGCTTAGCTCACAAGTTTCATCGAGGGCCCCATGTGCATTACCATCACAAAAGTTTGTGTGCACTTGGTTTAGTAGGAGAGGGACAGCCGTGGCAGGAATTCCAGACTTCCCTCTCTTTTTCATCATTTTATCCCAGCAGGCTTTTTCAAACACAAGGCCTTTACCCTTCATCAACCCCGTTCGCCTCCTCTTCGCAGCCCACCAAAGGAGAAACAGAAAAAGAGAGCGGGGCAGAAAGTACACACTTCCCAAGCCCGACTGTAAACAAACAGCGTTGCTCATGTTGTCTGCTGTTACCTCACAGAAGGTTTCTGTTCTGTTGTGGGGACGGTTTTTTATGAACTTCCCCTCAGCAGGGCCCTCAACCCCAACATCACCCACACATGTGAGCTTATGAGTCAAATCGGTGATGAATCACACTCAGCCATGACTCTCATTTATCAATGACACATTTGGGGCAGTTTTTAAGTAGAGACCAGAGAGTGCCAGGCCCACGGCTGTGAACACAGAACGAAAGAGTTGAATCAAACTGAGAAAAAAGATAATAGCTGTGGGGTTTTAAGGGGGCACAAACAAAGTAATACTTGAGAGGCAATGATGGCTATTGCACAACAATAGCAAAATGTACAATAACATCATCCAAACATTGTATTAGCACGTCAGCAAAACCATTTGTAGTGTCAAGTGTGATGTGTAAGGCAAGCCGCAGCAGAGCCAAAAATAGCACTGACATGAGTGTGGCACATGAAGTTAAATAGAACTCACTGTTTCTAGATCAAAGTGACTCATGTCCAAGACATCTCATGGTCTTTTTGTGTGTGTGTGTGTGTGTGTGTGTGTGTGTGTGTACGTGCAGTAATACCACTTTTTAGAACAAACGTGAGAACTGTATAACCCAGTCTAACACATTTTCTGATGTAAGCGGCATTACACAGTTAACAGTAGTAAATGTTGCCTTGTCTTGTAGAACAATTCCAATAGCAAGTGTGCAGCAGTATATTTTTTAGGTTAATCATTATGCATTGATTTGTGCCTGCTGGTCCTCTTGTCATAAAAAATTATCAGTACATTTTCCATCACAGTATTTAAAGTTAACATATTCTGAGGTGTGAGTCTGTCATATTGGAGGGCCACAGTTTTTACTTCCTTCACAGTAAAATTTAATTACGTCAGTGGAAATCCTCTCTGACATTATTCAGCTCTTGTATTTTCTTAATTGTGACAGTGTTTATGGTGTTATTATGAAGGCAGAATTTCTGTATCACCACACTGTAAGCATTTGTCTTTTATTATAAATTTCATTTTATTGCCATTAAACTGCTTAATTTGCCAATCAGTGTACTTCCTAATTCAGATGCTCCATATATGGTATGTGTTTTCAGTGTGTGCCAGCCCGTGTTATGTCCATGAGCTTTAAAAGTTGGTACGCTATGAAATGCTCATGCACATGTCATGCAGGCGCCTGTTCTTCATCTTGAAACTGGTTTTAATTCCTGATACATCTTTATTATTTCTGTGCTTTTGTCAGTGTTCTCAATCCAAGTGTGACGTAATGGTTTAATAGAGTTTAGTGAATGTGTTTGTGTTGTATAATGTTTCAAATGGTGAAGTGAGATGTGTTTATTTTGGTTTGTTTCTCCTATTTGGAAATTCACTGGCACTTGCTACCTTGTTATAGTGTGTGTGTTGTTTTTTTACTAAGCAGTGCCAACAAGCCACTGAAGGGGTAGTTGAAAGACAGAGGAATAATACAGTACCTTAAAAAAATCAGCCAGCTTCATTTAGTTCTAACTTCTGTACAATGTCATAGTTAAATGTCATTTTGTTTTGGCAAATCTACCTCAAAGTATGGTATTAAATTGTTGTGACAAAGTTATCAACTGAAGAAGGATATTAAATTATTAATATTACACTTAAGATAAAAAGTAATGTGTGTTAAATAAACAAACTGATAGACTGTTACAGCATCTGTGATCAGCCAGTATTGGTCTGAGCTTTACATATTACATGACCTGCTCACTGTGTGCATACATTCAGCCTCGTGAATGACCTCAATCTGATCTCCACTGATTTGGAGCGGCAGTAGCTCAGTCTATAGGGACTTGGTTCACCTCCTGGGCACTGCCGAGGTGCCCCTGAGCAAGGCACCGAAGCCCCCAACTGCTCGGAGCGCCTGTCATGGGCAGCCCACTCTGACATCTCTCCACTTAGTGCATGTATAGGTCCAGTTTGTGCATGTGTGTGTTCGGACCTGTGTGTAATTGACAACAGAGTGTAAAATTGAATTTCCCCTCTGGGATTAATAAAGTATATAAAATTAAATTAAAAAAATTAAATTACCTTCTATCCCCTCCTTGTTCTCCTCCCAGGAGCCGTTGGGGCCCAGTCCCTGTTCGCCATGCCTCGGCGGCCTGGCTATGGCACCATGGGGAAGCCCATCAAGCTGCTGGCCAACTGCTTCCAGGTGGAGATCCCCAAGATGGATGTCTACCTCTACGAGGTGGACATCAAGCCTGACAAGTGTCCCCGGCGAGTCAACAGGTAGGCTGGACCCTCCGATCAGTATCTTTAAAAGTTGTTCTACACCTTATCTCAGTGATAACACAGTGTTTCCATATAGAAAAAGGTATTTAACTGATATGTTGCTGTGTGAAATAACACAGGAGTCTTGCCAAAAGATAAATACCTTTTGATAGAATATTTTGCTTATTGATACTTGTTGATTTGACAGGTTAACTGCTGTTTATGAAGTCTTAAACGTGAACATTTTACTACCCACAGTATAACAGAAACTCGCTGTGTGTTTGTCGTGCAGGGAGGTGGTTGACTCAATGGTGCAGCATTTTAAGGTGACAATCTTCGGGGATCGCAGGCCAGTCTATGATGGAAAGAGGAGCCTGTACACAGCCAACCCACTGCCTGTGGCCCCTGCAGGGGTACGCTGGAGAAAAGACTCACAGACATGACATGAATAAACAAAACTTGAATCCTACCCTCACTAAATTCACTCTCTTTCGATCTAATCTTCGTTGTCCTTTCTCAACCCCTCTTCTTTCTTTCTTTCTCTCCAAAGGTGGACCTGGACGTCACTCTGCCAGGTGAGGGAGGGAAAGATCGACCCTTCAAGGTGTCCATCAAGTTTGTGTCTTTGGTCAGCTGGCACATGCTCCATGAGGTGCTGACTGGCCGCAGCATGCCTGATCCCCTGGAGCTGGACAAGCCTATCAGCACCAACCCTGTGCACGCAGTGGATGTGGTGCTGCGACACCTGCCCTCCATGAAGTGAGCTGCTTTGGCCTGTTTTTTGTTTAGTTTTTTTTTGTCATAAAGGTTTAGACATCTTGGTTCACTCTCTTAGTGACTGCTGCAGGCCTAAATGCACCATTTATTGTGATTATTAGATAATTGGGAGATAATGTGACTGATCTTTAAAAGTCTCTAAGAGCAGATCCAGTCAAGAGGGAATAGCCCGTTTATCCTTTGCTAATCTCCCCACTGTCATTTTCAGTCAGTGAACATAGAGTCAAAAGATAGACAACACATTGTAAAAAAAACAATCCCCCTGATACTCATTGTAAATACTATATATTTGTTTTGTCACAGCGGCACCAATATCAGCACTCTGATCCCAACGGAAATCAAACACAGCTTATATGTGCTCTCACAGAGCGCTATACTTGACCTCATACTGTCTTCCACTCGATATCACTTTCCCAAGCCCCAGCAAGAGCATAGTCGAACACAATATCACCGGTGCTTTAATGAAAATCTTCCTCAAAGCCTTATTAAAAAGCAGTTACATTGACACCTTTCATTTACCCCTGTTCGCAGCCACCGGGGGCCTGTTATTGCACTGCAATGGCATCATGACACATTGTCAGCCCAGGATTCACCAAGAAAAATGGAGCCCATGTACGATTATTAATGTGTCTCCCGGGCAGAGTAATAAGAGCTGAATGGGTCCAGATAGTGTCACCACCCTCTCATTTCACTGATGTAGTCTGAGGCCGTGTGGAAGAGCAGCTGAACGTGACGCTGGTTAAACACATATTGACCTACATTCACAATTCAGGATGTTTGAACTTATCTTACATTACCTGTCATCTCCTGTGCCCTTTTCTACTCATGCCAGGTTCTTCAAATTTTAATTTTATCTTTGTTTCACGACCTCTGATTGTCTTAACCTCCCTTTTATCTTTCACTCCTTTAATCTCTTTGCACTTTTCTTACATTTGCTACTTTTCTCCATCTAGGTACACTCCAGTGGGTCGATCCTTCTTCTCAGCTCCAGAGGGCTATGACCATCCCCTGGGAGGTGGGAGAGAGGTTTGGTTCGGCTTTCATCAATCTGTGCGGCCTGCCATGTGGAAGATGATGCTTAACATTGATGGTGAGAACCAAATTCCACCTTGCATTTATTTTGCTGTGATGGCACCTCAGAGTTACAATAAGACCAGAAGCTGTTTGCTGCCTCAGACACAGTAAGAACTATGTTTCCTAATACAGCTGTGTGTATTTCAAAATATTGAAATATGTACAAGATTCAGAATATTTTCTTTGTAATTCAAGATGTGCCGTCTTGTACAGTCACACAGAAATTGTCGTCTCCGCTCCTCTTTCACAGCTGGGGGAATGAGATTTTAATAATTAAACAGATGGATTAGAATGACATGGATCGGCCATGATACAAGCTATTTTTAAGATTTGTGCCAGATCAATTTACCTGAAGTGATGCTATGTTTGGGGAAATTTAATAGCTGTGTTTAACATAAATCTAATGTAACAACATAAAACTATTTAATTTGAGCTGACTGTTGTCTGCAGGATACTCTCAAGGGTGCTTTTTTTATCGTCAGGGCGGCTGAAGCGCTGGGGTACCCAATAACTTTTTTATGAAGCAGCAGACCTTTCGTGGGCTTGAGAGTGAAACTATTAGATAAGCTTGGGCAGTATCCAGAAAGTTGTGGCGAAAGAGGTTAGGTCATATGGCTAATCAATTAAATATCTGTCCCTCCAGGATTTTGAGGGCTGTTTTTGGGATTGTTACGTCCTGAAATGCCCTATTTCACAGCTGCTTTTTCTCAAAAATTGTGATGAATGTTGTGATGTTTGCAGGAGCATATTATTATGACCATTCAGTGTTTCCCACAGAACTACAATCTATTTGTAATGGCTGCCGATCAGCGGTTGATGCCGTTTGATCCGAGAGAGGCTCTCTTCCTGCTCTCTCTGCCTAGATAGCATGAGCTTACACCGCACAACGTGATCTCATCACTTCTTGTCATATTTTGGTGCTTGGACAGAAGCCCTGCAGCAGCGGTTAACATCCGACACCGAGCTGACACCCAAATGGCTTCACTCTGTTGTTCAAAATGTTAATAACCGTGGGGTAATGTTAGCTTTGTGATGCTAACAGTTAGCCCTGTCACTGTGTGTGTTATTGTCCCTGTCAAAGAGCTCCGGTCCTGCAGCAGTAGTCTCATGATAAACAGAGACTACAATGCAGTTTGGATTTGTTCTACAATAAAATAAGATTTCACCTGTTTTATATAGTCAAATTTGCAGTACAGTTGCAGTGATTGGACAAAATTGCAAGGTCGTGCAGAATTCACAGGGGTTGACTGAATTTTTTTCCAACAACAAAAGCGGTTTCTCAGCCACCAACACCTGCACATCATCTTCCTCCAGCCCACTGATGTGTCTGTATTCGCCGCAGCAACAAGTGTTATGAGTTCCTCCAGGAGGAATCTACGGACGAAGGGCACTTATTTCCTATTTATTTATTATTCTATAGGCTATAAGTATTTAAACCCAGCAAGACTTGTCTTAGTTGGCTTATTGCATAATAGACACAGCACTGTGGGCTTGACAATGACATGCATGCTACGATTACTACAATTACTTATCACCGGCAGCTCAGCTTTTACTTTTTTTGTTGTTGTTTTTTACACAAATACCGACATATACCGCTTACCCCAGTGAAATCTAAGGAAGCTATAAGAAAAAGATAGATACTGTCCAAGCCTAATGTTAGATATATGTGCTTTTTATTTTGGTTATTTCTCAATCAAATCAAAACTCTACTTGCTGCTTGGACTAACTGTGAAGGCTGTTAAATAAGTTTAGCATTACATGGCGATGACATTGCTCCTTCTCTGACATCACATGTTATTTAGTTGTCAACCAGTAAGTCAGAACAGAGCCAATTCTGCTGGCTGAGACCCAGTTTGGGGGAAACGAATGGATAGGTTCAAGATGTAGTTCAGTAATTGGCTGTAGCACTGGCCCATTGTCAGTAAAAATACTCTGTTTGATGAGCTGGCATCGGAGCTTCAGTCTGTTATTATTTGTGGAAAATAAGAGGCAGAAAGGGTGATGGAGAATGTGTTTTGCCATATGCACACTGCAGGAGGTTGCTGGAGACCAAGTCTCTGCTGACAAGAGAGAAAGTGTGTGAGTGAGAGTGTTAGAGGAACTTGGAGGAAGGTGGGTTTTTGGTTGGATGGGAACTGACTAGTCAGTTGCTGTGGAGACAGAGGGCAGCTAGTATGTATGTGTGCGTGTGTGTGTGTGTGTGTGTGTGTGTGTGTGTGTGTGTGTGTGTGTGTGCGCACGTGTGTGTTTGTGTGTGTGGTCGTGCCTGCATGAGTGAGACTGGTGGGTGTTGCCTGGGTCAGGAGGGTAGCAGCGTGGAGCATTTCCTTGAGACAGCTTTTGTTTTGCTCCAAGTGTTTGAAGCCTCTGTCTCTATTTGAATCTTTCCCTCTCTGCTTCTCCCTTTGTCTCATTTTCCCGCCCTCTCATCCTTCGAAAATCAATTGGTCGTCTCAAATCTCTTTTCTGCTGTTCAACAACAAACTAGAACTCCGAGCGTTTTCAAAGCATTTGTTTTCTAACTCTACTGCATGACATTGTGTGCTGGAAAAACAAACTATTAAGCCTATTTTAATACATGTGCATGAACAAACACTGCTTCCCACACTCGTTATTATGGGTGATCAAAAGCCCATATATCACATAATTGCAATTACAGAGAAAATGGGACCTTTCAATTTTATATCTGCAAGAATGACTCATAAATACTTCCAAACACATAGAAATTAAATCACAATGCGTGGGGAGGACAAAGGGAAGTGACGTCTTTGATGCACGCCAGAGGTGTAAGAGAGTGTGTACACAATGCAGTCATCTGCCTCGTGGATGTGCGCCAGCAGTGCTATCAACAAACACACCATCACACAGAGGTTTTTACGTCACAACAGCTGAGCCTTCCTAAACACTACAACTTCCTCATCTCTCTCTGTCCATTTTTGGATTTATTTCGATCGTACCTGTTCTTGTTTTACCTAGGATTTCTCTCTGATGTTGTGTGTCTGGCTCTGCCTTTTAATATTTAATCTCTCAGTGCCTCACTCTTTCCCATTTATTAAGAGAAAGTATTATCAGAACAAAAGGACCCTGCCTTTGACAGTGGGAGGATCTCCACACAGATTTGTACTGCATGAATAGCACTTCCTGTGTTTCATGAGTGTTTGTTTGTTGTGTGAAAATTTTAAAGAAGGTACAGACTGTATGGTGCAAAAATGAAGCGGATATGGCTGCTGCCATCGTGCACTGGTGATGTCATTGGAGCCAGAATCTGTGTCGTAATGATCTCTATTCCTGCCCATACACCTGTCCGACCAATCATGACCAGTGCCATTGGTTGCAAACACACTGATTGACACACAGCTGTAAATCATGATGCCTTCCCCTCTGTGTTTATTTTTTTTAAATTTTTTTTATTTTTTTCTAGTTTGGCTCATGTCCCATCAGCTAACATGGAGGGAGCGGGGTTAATGGGCTATACTGTAGCCAGCCACCAGGGGATGATTGATTGAGATGTTTTGGCTTCTCTTTTAGGGAGCTGTCATGTCGTCCATCTTTGTATACAGCTTATGGTTTTGAATATATGGGTCTCTGAAAGAGTTATAGGAGTTGTTAGGACAGCTAATAATGTCAGTTGACAGAGTTTTTGAACTGCATAAAAGTTTTACATATCTGTTCAGATAGACATTAAACACACCATCCAGTTTAAACAATGATTTTACATTACATTACAACAATGATTTTGCATAACAGATTCATGTTGTCTTTTTTTTTTTTTTGTCTTAAATGACTCATGTCCTTGCCTTATCTTGCAGTGTCTGCCACCGCCTTCTACAAGGCTCAGCCAGTCATCCAGTTCATGTGTGAAGTGCTGGACATCCACAACATAGACGAGCAGCCTCGCCCTCTCACAGACTCGCACCGGGTCAAATTCACCAAAGAAATCAAAGGTACAGACGGGGCTGTAAAGTGTGCCTGCGTGTGAGAAGGAGAATTAAATCAGATGAATAAAAGTGCATTATGTGTGTGTGGGAGAGAGAGCGAGGATTTGAGCAGGAGCAGGGAGAGCGCATGTCGCAGCCATTCACACACACAGACACTTTCTTAGTGCTACTCCAACACTTTCTATTATTCACCAGGTTTGAAGGTGGAGGTGACGCACTGTGGAACCATGCGGAGGAAGTACCGCGTCTGCAACGTGACCCGTCGGCCTGCCAGCCATCAAACGTGAGTCAGCCGCCGGGCGGGCGAGGGAACAGGAGACTCTGGGCGGAGTGTGTGGATGGGATGGGGGCGGGGGAGCACAGAGCACAGAGGATGCGATCACCAGTTCACCACCAAACAAACCAGATAATAGCTGACTCATCTTACAACCATGTGGTCAGCATTAGTCATTCATTAGTAAGGTAGCCGTAGTGTGTGTGGCTGCTGATCTTCAGTGTTTCCAGAGTCTTAATAAGAGTTAAATACCTCACTGTGTGTTACCCTTTAAATTGTGTTACATCACCATATTGCCTTGAAAAAGGATGCTCCATGTCTGTGGCAATGTGCCATCTAGCAATATGCTGTTAGAATAATAACCGCAAAGTTAATCATGTTTAAATAGTGATTTGAGAGGTTTGATAATAAATGGCTACAAACTTTTAAGTTGCTGTTAATGCGTGCTATGGCTATGATTTTGTAAATAGTAATTGACTCACAGTCAATTGCCACTTTAATAGGTACACCTTGTTAAATCTAATGCAGTCTAATGCAGCAGTAACAATAAATCCTACCTTCATGAAGGTTCTAATGTTCAGTCATGATTATAAAGCTCAATAAACACTTCCACAAAACGGCTGCAACAAAAAATGAGCATTAAAACCTTCATGACGGCAAGTTTTATTAGAGGACTGTTGTATTAGAGTGCATTATTTTTTATAAACTGGCCGATGAGTGTATTTATCAGTCTGTCACTATTTGTTTACATTAAAGGGAAAATGTGTGCGGATGTCAATCAGTGTTTATTGAAGCAAAAAATTCCTCAGTGCAGCAGAATAATTCAGTTTCTGTGTGCATCAGAGGGCAATATGAGCAAAGGCATCACCAGTCAGTGTTTGCTCTGTGCAGCTCAGGTTCTGGAGAGTCCCTGCCCGCCGTATCCTCTTGCCTGGCCAGTACAGCCTTGGCTTCTCTCTGCCGCATTTCTTCAGCCAGATGCCGGCTCGAATAAAAACATCTGAATGTCTATTCAGCCAAACATTGTAAAATGTATCCTTGTTCATAACATCCTCTGCATTCATAATTTGGGATGCCATTTTTTGCTGTTGAAAACATAGCTAGTTTGCAACACAGATGAAGACCCCCTACCCAGAGGTGAAATCCAAGCTGTAGTTCTTGCTGCATCCCAATACATCACTGTCATGTCAAATGGTAGTGTTGGATGCAGCAGCACAGTCAGCTTCCTCTGTCAATATGGCATGTACTGAGGAATTTATTGTTTCAATCAACTACATTTACCACTGACAATGATTGGACATCCACACAAAAGGTGGCAAATTTTCCATTTAAGTCATTCAGTCGTCCAGTAGAGATTTCATGTCTATGACGGCCTATTCTGTACAGAGAAATCCAGCCTATTCTGTCCTTATCCCATACATAGGGGCTACTTTGTTTCTGCTCTTCTGTCACTGATAGAAATGTGGAAACTGGCCAAAACTATTCCTGTGCCACTAATTACAAATCCTATATTCTTGTTTCAACCATATTTTTATGACCCCAATCTGACTCAGAGATGTAATATCTCCACCACACAGTGAACACTTAGAAGTACATTGAAGTTGAAGTTCTAGGTCAGATAAGAGATGCTTGACAATGTAATACCTTTGCATTTATAGCAAAACTGTCTGCATCACTGCTTTTCTTACATGTTTTTTTATTTTGAACATAAAATAAATCAATCTATTTCAGTTCTCCTCAGTAGGTGTCTAGTTTTTGGCTTTTGACATGAGATGCTCTTTTCTCTGCAGGTTCCCGCTACAGTTGGAAAACGGTCAGACTGTAGAGCGCACTGTAGCCCAGTACTTCAGGGAGAAGTACAACCTGCAGCTTAAGTACCCACATTTGCCCTGTCTACAAGTGGGCCAGGAGCAAAAGCACACCTACCTGCCCCTGGAGGTGAGAGAAAACAAGTTGTTGTCCTGTTTTTTTCAGTTTCAACGTGACTCCAAATATGATAAAATGTACAGTGTATGGTCCACTGGGCAGCCCCCAGGTGAGCCTGTGCATCAGCTGTATGAATAAGAAGGACAGCTGCATATAAAGCTCAAGTGTGCCAAGACCATCTTTTGCCAGATGAATAATAACTGAAATGATTTGTTTTCTTGCAGGTGTGTAACATTGTAGCTGGTCAACGGTGCATCAAGAAACTGACAGATAATCAGACCTCCACTATGATCAAAGCCACAGCTCGCTCTGCACCCGACAGGCAGGAGGAGATCAGCAGGCTGGTGAGTTGGATCAGGATCCCTTCGATCACTCTGGAAAAGCCTGTTTGAATACTGAGATGACATCGACTATGTTTACATGCACACTAATACTCCACTATTGGTACAAATTTGACAATAATCTGAATTATATACGGGTTCCAAATAAGGCATTTTTGCAAGTTTTGCATTCTCTGATTGAGACTTGGAATACGTTGGTATTATTCAGGTTTTAGGAGCATTCTTTGGACATGTGTACAGTGTAGTCAGAATGTTTTTACCATGGTTTGTGACACACGGCCTCTTGTGTGTTTACAGTCAGCTCTTGTCATGGATGTTTGGTACACAAACTAACTCGCCAACAGTTTGCAAGGCTGGATTAGACATGCATGCCCTTAAGAAGAGCCCACATTTTGGTCGGAAGGAGAAACACACCGACTTTTAAACATTACGAAAGACTTGAATATCAACATGTTTTTGGATATGCGAACATATCACAATGCTAACCTTTTCAAGACGGCGGTTAAAGAATGAGAGAGGGAGGTTGTGTTCGCACGTACAAACAAGACAGCAGACATTGAAAAGCTTTGGAAAAAAAAAAAACCCAGCAAAATGGCGCACGCGGCTGTGCCACTTTCCTTATTATGATGTGATTAACGACATGTTAGGGCACTTTAATTGCTGTATGCACAGCAGTACTAATTAAATATTTATTTTCATTGTCCAGCTTAGTAGGAATATAGAGTGTAGATGTCAAATATTCCCTCAACATTAATAATGATAATACTAATAATAACAATGAGCAGACACATGCCTAGGTAGTATGGTTAAAATTGTTATCATTAAGTCATGTGTTTTCTTACTGATGGGAAAAATGGAGTTACAGACTTTTTTTTAAAAAAAAAAAAAAAAGGGGTGAAGTCCGCACACAGTTGTAACTCCTCAAATGTTTATTATATAAGATCAACGTTTTGATCACGTGGATCTTTGTCAGGATAAATGGAGTTACAGACCACAAAAACAAGGAGTGTTCGTGCATCATACACTGTCTGCGTTGCTAAGCTTATCAGGACTTGGTTGCCATGCTGCTCATCTTGATATCAAATTGCTTGTTTTGTAATCACCTCTCCCAGATTCTCATTTTATCATGTTAACAGAGGCATGTCTGCGTGCTCGTTCATTGCATTTGGCAATTACAAAGCGGGCCTAACTAGGGTCAACAAAATACCAGAGTCGTAATGGCTTTAGCGTGCGTGAGCCTACTACAGCGTCTGCAGCGTATTGTTTATGGAAAGACTGACAGACTGTACACTGCCTCTGGTCACCATCAGATAAGCCATGCGCGTTTAGTACCTGCTGTTACCTTATTAAACCAAGTCTCCCTATCTTTTCACTCAGAAGCAAAATGATTAGACTTGCTTACAGAAAATCGTTGTAGACAGCAGCGTTTTTCATTTAGATGCAGAATTGCTGGAGACTGACGGAGCAGTGTGGGTGGAATAGCAGAGGTTGAGAGACAGGAAAGGACAAAACAAGCAGATAAGCTGTGTCTGTCAGAACCACATAATTAATTCTATCATAAATTTAGATGTCACGCCAGCTGGGCTGATCATGTACTGTGTGCTTGCAGTCATTTTGGATTAAGGTTCTGGCACCTGACATTTTGTAGCATGTCACCAGTTTACCATAACATTTCCTCTGCACTAACTGATAGCTTGGAAAACTAATACTCATACATACCAGCAAGTACAGAAAAGCAATGCTTCATTACTGTTACAAGCATAGGAGCACGGTCTATCTAAAACAGGGGTGTCAAACATACGGCCTGCGGGCCAGAACTGACCCTCCAAAGGGTCCAATCCGTCCCACTGAATGACTAGATAAAGAGGTGCCAGGCTGTATGTGGCCCATGAATTAACATGAGTTTGTGATCTAAAACAACTTGGTATTCGACACAGTTTCGTAGACATCACGTTTTGTGGTATAATGCCCACTGAACTCTTGCTGCACTTTGGATTTGGTCTTAAGAGGAATTAGAGCTGTGTCACAATACATTCATTTTGTCCGACTGTACAACATATAAGAAATAACTGTCGACACTGGTATTTCACAACAAGTTTTTTCTAAATTTAGCTGCTGCTCTTAAAGCAGTAGTTCAATTTTTGGGGAAATATGCTTTTTTGATGTGTGGTTGAAAGTTAGATGAGAAGAGGAAATCAGTATTGACTGATGGAAATGAAACTGCTGTTGCTCTTCTCATCTAACTCTTAGCAAGAAAGCAAATGAGCTTATTTTCCAAAATGTCAAACTATTCCTTTAACCAAAACAAGCCACAGTGAGTGAGCAAGTATTGGAAACTTTTAGTTAGTACAACACATGGCTGTATATTATAAGCTTTCAATACTACAATGGTCTTTACTCATGCTTAGCGGGTGCATTACACTTTCTTGTTGTCAGTCAGGGTTGTAAAAATTTCATCAATCCATAATTACTCATCATTAATTTTAATTTTTAATGATAATAAGACACATTTGTTAACATTCATTTTTTATTTATTCATGTTCATTTTTAATATGCTATGTAGTATGTACTGTTTGCATATACAGAACAAGCTTGTAGATTATGTTTGTATAAGGGTATGGAGAGAAAATATGAACCGAGGCAGTGACCGTTTGGTCATTCATGTCAACCATATGAAGCAGATTTTTTTCTCCAGTGACAGAAAAAGCATTTTCCAGTGGTATTTAGCTATAGAGCCTACTAATTACTAATTGCATCATGATATTTTTTATCAAATATCTTTGTTTTTTGCAACAATATATGAGCAACCAGTGTTTGTAAACAAATGTGCACGCTCGTAGCACTAGTGGGCAAAAGCATCATTCTCATCACACAAAATATGGCACTTGCAAAGCAGTGGGTGGTCATGGCGAGCTGTCATGCTGGACAGATCGATAGAAATAGGCGTTCAACAGAGGATGATTGATCCACACTCTAAAAACATGTAGTTGCTTATTGCAAAACACAGGCAACTCCAATGACAATACTATTTGAACCTAGTCCGTATTGTTGCACAAGAACATGGAGGTGGATAACAGCTGTGAAAACTAAGAGGTGGACACTGAGATGAGATGATCTTATTTATAGTACACATTTCACTTCAGGTAAGTACTGTCAGATAACAAATTAATCATAATTGACAAACATAAACATGATCCTTTTCTTTAAAGTGAAAATTTGAGATGTCCTTATCTATAACGTTAGTCAGTGTTATTGAGTCATGTTGGTTGCAGATGTGTTTAACTAGCTAACTTTGCCAGAAAGCTGTCTAGTAATTTATGTAGTGCCTTGCTTTAATCACAATCAAGAGACTTAGCTGGCTAGTTTGTGCATGCTAATGTTAAACATGATTAAAGGGAGCCATTACATAAATTACTGGACAGTGTGGAACTGTTAGCTAGCTAAACATGTCTGCAACCAACATACTCAACAACAGTGACTGACATTATAGATAAGGACATCTAAAACTTTTCACTTTAAAGAAATGTTCACTTTTTTGTAAGTTGATTAAGTGTGTACCACAAAAAATTTGATTGTCCAGTTCTTCTGTTCACAGCCGTTATCCACTTGTGTCTCCTTTGATGATGATGTCAAAGACAGGTCAAAGACAGGGATAGACAATAGCTAATTAATATGCAGGACAGGGGTGTGAATTATTGCTCTAAACTGTCAGAATGACGGACAGCCTTCAGAGTTTTCCATCATTGTTAAAAACATTCAGTCAATGACGGAAAATATTTGTTCAACACGGCCTCTGCTCCTGTTGGCATTAACTACCTTGGCCTGACCCTGTATCCAATGTTCCCCTGCAGGTACGCAGTGCCAACTACGAGGCAGATCCTTTTGTGCAGGAATTCCAGTTCAAGGTGCGCGACGAGATGGCCCACGTGACGGGGCGAGTGCTACCCGCCCCCATGCTGCAGTACGGCGGCAGGGTGAGCACAGAGCACTTTATGGTACCCTTCCTTTAAATCACGCCCATTCTCTCTGTTTGTCTGACACGCTCTCCCCTTCCTCAGCCTTTTACTCCACTGTCTCTAAGGGGAACTAACTCACTGGCTTCTGTTTGTACTTCATGGTGTCAGGGTTTTTTTTTGGCTTTTTTTTGTGGTTGAGTTTCAGTAGTTCAAACTTGATTACAACATTAAAAAGAGACAATTCATTTCTGTTGTGTTTTTGAGAGGGATAAACAGGACAGGAAACATCTCTGTCTTTGAATTGAAAAATAATCCCCAAATCATGTTTGGATAGCTGAAGTATATAACCTTTGCCAGCATTTGCCTCATATTAATTTTCCTTGGTGAAGTCAAAAAGAGGTAGGCTGGAGAGGTTTCCAAAAATTGCATAACTTACTGGGACTGAACCACTGGGTTGATTAACATCTGTTTGTTTATCTCCTCAGAGGAGACACGCCTTCACAGTACTGTTATACATTTGGATGTGTATCAGTGAGAACTATGACAACTATGACACTGTTATGCACTCTTTGTTGTGCAATACACAAACTAAATTTCATCTTACATACTATAGATTGCATCACAGAGCATCACACTACCTTTATGATGAAATTCAACTTAATAATGTGTTTTATTTATTACAAAATTATCACATACTTTTCCACAATGCATGTTTCTTTGACTGACATGTTTCTTTTTATTTCAAAGTGTGACTTTATGTACAAAAATGACTGTTAATACATTTTGGTATGGATGAAGTGTGTTTGGGTTCTGTGGGTTTTCAGAAAGTAAGTGTGTGTATGTGTGTGTGTGAGTGAGTTTGTGTGTGAGTGAGTGAGTGTGTGCGTGCACACTTGTCTTTCTGCTTCTTCAAGCGTGAGACTGTATGAACAGTACGAATGTGAGTGTTTGCCCACATAATCACGAGTACATGTGGTGAGACTGCAATGTTGTTTCAGAACCGCACGGTAGCCACGCCCAGCCACGGGGTGTGGGACATGAGGGGGAAGCAGTTCCACACCGGGGTGGAGATCAAGATGTGGGCCATCGCCTGCTTTGCCACACAGAGGCAGTGTCGGGAAGAAATACTAAAGTATGATTATTTGCAGTTGTTTTTTTTTTTTCCTGTTAAGTTTTCAGAAGTCCTTTTCAGAGACTCTGCTGTCATGGTGCGTGCAGTGATGAAGCTCACTGAAGTATATTCATGAAAATTTGAATGATTTGAATTGTTAGATATGCAAATCACTCATCTATTTTGCCTCCCTCATTAATATTGATGTTAGAGATTATTTTATTTGTAATTTTTTGTCTCAGTAGATTGTAAATAGCATGAATTTATCACCTCTGTTTCAAATGATCACTTAAAGAAGGAAACATCTATTATCTCAGCAGTGTGCAGATAGCCATGTTGTTTCTGCAGCAAGCCTGACAATTTTATTCATATTTTACTGTACTGGGTAATACCAGAAGGACAGTGAACATTCCAAATAACCGTATCTGTGTCAGAGGTGGACACAAAGATATTTTTTGTCGGCAGTTTCATGGCCAGATGTGAAAGTGTGCCCCAAAAATTGCAAACTGCCTTATGCTGCATGGGAAAAATGCCAAGATACACTTGAATTAGATTTTTGGCACTGTAGGATAATACCAGCTAAACAATAACCATATTTTATGTTGTGCTGACAACATTCTCGCAAGTGTCTGTGCTCATTATTTTCCAAGCAAAAAGGCACAAGCTTGCAGATTTGATTGTAGTTGATGTCACCATTCCGTTGACTCGTCATCCTGACTTCCTGCTTTGTCCTCGTGTAGGGGTTTCACAGACCAGCTACGCAAGATCTCTAAGGATGCTGGGATGCCCATCCAGGGCCAGCCATGTTTCTGTAAATACGCCCAGGGAGCGGACAGCGTGGAGCCCATGTTCAGACACCTGAAGAACACCTACGCCGGACTGCAGCTCATCATCGTCATTCTGCCGGGAAAGACTCCTGTCTATGGTTAGAAAGCTGCTTATAATAAGTTTCATATTCTTCTGTATGCTTAGTAACTCACACTAAGTTTGATTCTAGCTTCTCTATTCATCGTCGTCGTAGTATACGGTCCTGCCGCATGTACACGTTAGTGCATGTGAGTCGCTGTATGTGTGCCGCCCTGCACTGCAAGGATAACATATCTTTAGAATTTTAAAGATTATAAAACTGTTTCCTTTTCTGATGTTCACTTTTTGTCACTACCTATAGCGGAGGTAAAGCGTGTGGGGGACACCCTCTTGGGCATGGCCACGCAGTGCGTCCAGGTGAAGAACGTGGTGAAGACGTCACCTCAGACCCTCTCCAACCTCTGCCTCAAGATCAATGTGAAGCTGGGAGGCATCAATAACATTCTGGTCCCTCACCAACGGTCAGTGGCGCTCTCTTCGTTCAACTATTGTTTAGTGTCAGAATATGAATATTTGTCACATGTACACAACTTTGCGTGACATGTACAGACATTAAAAAATAAATAACCCACACACTATAGTAATTAACATGGTGCTATGTGAGGAAACAGTCTATAGATTGTCATGTAACTCGTTGTAATTACTGTCTGTGTTATGCCTCTCCATCAATAGACCATCAGTGTTTCAGCAGCCAGTTATCTTCTTGGGAGCAGACGTTACACACCCACCTGCTGGAGATGGGAAGAAGCCTTCAATTGCAGCAGTAAGTTTCATCTTCGTTTCACACCTGACCTTCTGGTTCAATTTATTAACTTACTGTTTTTCCTGACGTTCTCTTTTTATTGACCGGTCAGTTGATGCAATCTATCACCGTGCCCCTCACTTTTCCAGGTGGTAGGCAGTATGGACGCCCACCCCAGCAGGTACTGTGCCACTGTGCGGGTCCAGAGGCCGAGGCAGGAGGTCATTCAGGACTTGGCCTCCATGGTGCGGGAGCTGCTCATCCAGTTCTACAAGTCGACCCGCTACAAGCCCACCAGGATCATTTTCTACAGGGATGGAGTTTCAGAAGGCCAGTTCAGACAGGTCAGCCCCCACTTTGTCTCACAAAATGATTGTCTGGAGTTGGAGTGTGAATAAAACACCAGACAGCAGCCAAAATTCTGTTGAATTTTGCTTGCAGAATTTTCCTTGCTTTGTTTAATGAGTCATATTTAAGATGTTATAGACAGAGACAGTAGGCTTTGGTAGTTTTTGGCTCCGTAGCTCTGACTTCTAATCAACATGTATGAGCATATTCAAAATATTCTGTTTTTCATTTCCAAGTTTTCTTGCATCTGAACTATATAGTATCGTTTGAATGCAAGAAAACTATATACAATACTTTATATAGTATATATACAATACAATATATACAACACTATATCTAACTATAATTATAATTAGAGGTGACATTTTTTATTTCACGACCATCGTGACCGGCATCATCAGTATTATCACAGTACTGACCCGCTCTACCTCTGAGCCACAGCCTCACTCCATTCTTCATTTTGTATGGGTCACATCCAACATGAGTTTCAGTCAAAATATAAAAGGCAGTTCTACTCATGCACATTCACCCAGCCAAAAACAATACAGCAGTAGTTTCAGTCGTGCACCCAATGGCACACAAAACAGTTACAATGCACTCGACTTGACTTCTGGGGAGTTTTTCCTTATTCGCTGTGAGGGTCCAAGGACAGAGGGTGTCGTATATTGTAAAGCACTCTAAAGCTAATTGTGATTTTTGATGTTGGGCTATATAAATGAAATCGAATTGAATTAAACCGACTCTTGTATGCTTTTATTTGCTCACCGTGTAATGTTAGTAATGTTAAGAG
This sequence comes from Epinephelus moara, assembly GCF_006386435.1. Taxonomy (NCBI): domain Eukaryota; kingdom Metazoa; phylum Chordata; class Actinopteri; order Perciformes; family Serranidae; genus Epinephelus; species Epinephelus moara. Next base: position 24,725,453 of record NC_065511.1, on the reverse strand, counting down.
GTCTAAGGGACAAGGTCATTTGTAATGACGATCGTGTCCACACCGGGCAAAGCAGACAAGTTGTGGGGAAAATCCATTTTCTTCATTTTGTATGGATCAAATCCAACATGAGTTTCAGATTTCTGATGATACCTGCTGCCTGCAAGTTCATCCAGACCTTTAATGTAGTCACTTTCCTCTGTATCCAGTTCTTGCAGTAAATAGATGTATCGCTTCCTGTCCTCCATTTGAATTTTGCTGATTTGTGATTGCAGTCATGTGAATGGTTTCACAGTAGGCCTGCAGAGAAACACAGTTAGACATCCATATATGATAGAATACCATTGAACTAAAATGACACACATAGATGAAGACAAACTGTTTATACTGTGCAGAGTATGAAGTGTTTTTCTAAGAGTAGTTTTCTAAACATGTCTTCTTCTTCTTCTTCTTCTTCTTCTTCTTCTTCTTCCTCAGGTGCTGTATTATGAGCTGCTGGCCATTCGTGAGGCCTGCATCAGCCTGGAGAAGGAGTACCAGCCAGGCATCACCTACATTGTTGTGCAAAAACGCCACCATACACGCCTCTTCTGTGCCGACCGCAACGAGAGAGTGAGTCCCTGCCACACATACACAGACACAAGCGCGCTGTCGCTCTCTTTAAGTATGACACAGCAATGGTCCCCATTAAAGTCAGTACAGTGTGTTATGTGTTAGTCCATATTCTATTTTATGCTCTGTGCCAGCACGTTAAGTACTCGAAATGGGCCTCCTTAATTACCTTTTGTTGTCAATTGGACTGTTCACCCTCCTAACCCCTGTAATTACATTCGATTAAAGCATTAGGGCCCAATGCAAACTGAGAGCTCTGGAGTGGCACTCAAGGCCCCTAGAGTAAGACTCAGTTAGTAACAACCTTATTTTCTGTGTAGAGCATTAGGCTCTCCAGAGCATTAGGCCTTTAATCGGTTGATTGGGAAGCACTTGGTAAACCTTCGCCTGCCTCGGTACATCAACTAGTCCTTTTTTTCCTGACATCATTTAGGGCTTTAAAAGCTTTGTTTCCTGCTGCTCTTTTCCTGCATCTTCCATTTTCTGTTCCAGTGTTTTTGTTTCATGGTAAAACGTGGAGGAAAAAGTGCATTAGTGGGGACTAACTGACCATAACGTTGCTTTTGTCAGGTTGGACGCAGTGGAAACATTCCTGCTGGTACTACCGTGGATACGGACATCACGCACCCCTACGAGTTTGACTTTTACCTCTGCAGTCACGCTGGAATACAGGTCAGACCAACGTTTTGTCTTCTCTGCCCAACCTGCTGCCCTTTTTCCCTCTCCTTCACTTCTGAACACTGTGTGGTTTTGTGTTCTTGTAAATAGATAAAAAAAAATGGCCGCAGGAGCAAGGAGGAAATACTCCTCGTTTTTTCCCTTTCCTGTTATTATTTGAAGTTAGATCCCTAGGAACTGACAAAGTGGTGCCAACTGCATCAAAAATCCAATGCCAGGAGCTACCGTCCCTTACTGAAAGTTACACCATTATGCCATGGAAAACAGGCAACAAACTTATGCAAGACTTCTGTCTTCCAGCTAATCATGTTTTTTAACTTCCTCCTTGAATAAAAAAGACTAAGTATTAGAACTAGGACAGCGAGGTTCTGTAACAGCACTTAGCCAAAAGCTGTTTGTGTCTTTAACTCATAAATCACCATTGTGCTGTTGTGTTTCTTGTCCATAAGACACTGTAACAGTTTATATACAGCAATATAAATCACAGATGATTTGTGGTGCTGATAGCATCCCTATGGGAATGACTATTTTATTTATTTATCCAGTTTTCTATGCAAAGGTTCAATGTTTTTGATAGTGGTCATTTAATGTATTTGCCACTTGCTTTATGTCTTAGTGTAGTTATATGATGTCCTGAGGTTTATGTTTTCTGTTTTCTTTGAGTCCACTAATGTTTTAATGGCAATAACAAAGCTGTATCTTAATTATGAATTTTAATAATAATACAAATGTGTCATTTAATTCTCTTCTCTCAGGGCACCAGTCGGCCCTCCCATTACCATGTACTGTGGGACGACAATTGTTTCACCGCTGACGAGTTCCAGCTGCTCACCTACCAGTTGTGCCACACCTACGTGCGCTGTACCCGCTCAGTCTCCATCCCTGCGCCAGCCTACTATGCCCACCTGGTGGCCTTCCGTGCCCGCTACCATCTGGTGGACAAAGAACATGACAGGTGAGAAAGGGAGTGGGTGCGGAGAATAAACAAGTGGGTCTTCTGTTTTGACTCTGGGTCTGAAGGTCCTGAACTCTGAAGTGTTATTTTTATAGAGAAGTGCTTGATAGCATTTGTCTTGCAGAATGTGCCCAGTTTTCCTGCATGTTTGTGTCATCCATCATCACCGCTCTTCTCCTCTCCTCTCTGCAGCGCTGAGGGCAGCCATGTGTCTGGTCAGAGTAACGGTCGGGACCCCCAGGCGCTGGCCAAAGCTGTTCAGATTCACCACGACACCCTGAGGACCATGTACTTCGCCTGAGCTACACCAACCCTTCCCAACCATTGCCACCCTTTTACATAAACACAAACACACACAGACACAACCATGCACACCTGGCTTGCCAGTCAAGGAGTCCTCATATGTGCAAGTCCCGCCACCCCCCCCACGCCTAGTCAATCCGGACCTGACACTGTGCAGAGGAGCAGGGAGGAGGGAGGGGAGGAGGCACCCCCACACTGGACTGAGGATGCAAACGCTGCTTTAAAAACAAACAAGAGAGAAACTCAGCACTATTATGCAATATTAAACCAGCCAACTAGTTTATTTCCACCCTTATCAGGCCCCCTTCTCATTGCCCCTCCTATCTGTTCTTTCCTGTTTGTCTCCTTTACTTGTGGCCTAGTGGGTGTTTTTCTCCTTTGTTTTACTCTTCCCTGCCTTTGGCACAGTTCTTCTTTATAATCTACTAACCTGCTCCTTTGCCATCTCCAGTACCTCAAGTCAGTTTGAGCAGCAGCACTTTTACATTCTGTCGACTCTCCCCAGTGTTTGAAACGAGGGAGCAGAGGAGGAAGGGTCCGACTCTGGAGCTGTTGTGTTGGTGTGTCATTGGACCAGAGGTCCTCCCAGTTGCCACTTTTATTTTTTATTTTCCCTCTTATTTCCTCTGTTCTGTCACTTTTTCACTAGTGTGTGAAATCACCAGGTTCTTGTATGGAGCAACATGTTCTTTTGAGCACACTGCCACCTGTTGGCGACGAGGTATAAATGCCCCTTTAAAGTCACAACAAGAAGTTGTTGTCTTCTAAGGTTTCAGATCAGTTTTGATTTATCTTTAGCAGTCAGCTGTCACAGACAAACAGGGGCAGTTTATATTGGCTGATATATCAATTGCAGCCATCTATGGATTTTATTTAAAGTATAACACTGTTATTTGATTCTAGTTGTTATTTTTCTTCTACCTTATGTGAAACATTTTACGATTATGACTTCTTTTTTTTTTTTTAATCATTTAAATCATGTAAGCTCATGTTTTTAATCTTGGTAGTCGTCATGCATTCATTTCCCTCAGTGCTTTATCTCACGTTTCCCTCTCGAGTTTGAGATGGTGGGTAAAAAGAGATCACGTCGATGGTTTCCTCTAGTGCAATAATCAGTTGAACGAAGGGAAGTGGATTTTAGGGGACTTCAATGATTCAAACGAACAGTTAGACATTTCATTTGAAAGTGAGTGTCCTCGAAAGGCGAACGGTTTGCCACTTGTCAGGCACTTTCATGTATTGCTCCTCTGTGAGACGATTGATCAGCATGTTTTATGAGTTTGCCCTTGCTGTTGGGCAAAAATGGTGCAACTGCAGTTTTGGTGATTTTCATGTTTTTACTTGAATTGAAGGATTTTATGCGCCTCTGTGGTTCGAGAATACTTTATCATCAACGGGCATAATTTCAGAATTCCTGATCCTCAGTTTGCTAATGAGGCTGATTTACTTAATTCCTAAGAGTAACAAAGGTTTTTGCCTCACGGCAGCAAAGTTGAGTGTAAAGGCCATAAAGAGGTAGTATTCAAGTGCCTGGTGGAAGTTAAGTGTTAAATGGTCAAAAGCTGCATACGATCCTATTGCAGTGGGGTGAAATAATCCAGAAGCATATTCCAACAAATGGACAGCATAAGATGGTTTAAAGCAAGAAAGTTTCACCCGATGCCTCTTATTCTCCAGGACCTTTCTGTACATCTCATTCAAATCATCCTAAGATGAATATATTTATTGTGTTTGCCTATACAGCAGTGTTAGCTGTTGGCTTTGCTTCGGAGCAGCGTACAAGCAAAGCAGGCTGAGTCGTCTTTTTGCTTAATCTTCACCAGACATGGATCCAGCTGCTACAGTGTGTTTGTACCTAAAAGGCCGGGTTCATGGGCACGGAGTCAGCCTCGTCGTAAACTAATTATTTCAATAATCTTTTAGTAGAAATCCTGCGTCCAGGACTAGGTTTGATTCCTGTCCATGAAACCGGCCCAAAGTTGTGACTTGCTTTAGAACAGCGCGGAGGAGTTAAGTTAGTGACCAGTATTTGCAGCAGATGTAGAGCTGACTCTTGATATGACATGTGCGTCTGGATTGTAGTTGCAACTTAGCTCCTCTGTGCCGCTGAAGCTGGTCTGGGGGGTGTTTTTAAAAGTAATCTGCACTAAAAGAAGCTGTGTTTCGGGACTGAACACAGGTGTGGTGCTACTCTGTCTGAATTAGAATCTGAAGCTGAACCTCTATATGAGACTCTAGATGAGGAGGTGGGTAGGGAAGCAGAAAAAAAAAACGGTAAACCTCACTCACTTACGGACGGGAGAAGGTCCCACTGCTATAGTTGGTGCTGGAGATTTAGAATTTCACTCGGTAGATACGATCAGCATTGAAAACCTATAAACGGTACAGTGGCAGGTGTGCCCTCGGACTGTGAGGTATAACGTCGGGTCGTGCATCCGCTGTTGCATTCGACTGCCTTTTACAGGCTAGCCTTCCAGCATGGAAGCCCGTGGTTGTGGGTTTGAGCCTTCATGATTTCACTAGTGTCTGAAAGCCTTTTTAAAAGCCAGATCGAAAGTATATTTGTACATTTTAAATTATGTAATGCACACCACTTATTTTTGCTAACAGAAAAAAAGTAGTCTAATTATTAATCTTAGTAATAAATGTATCATAATAAGTAATGGTTAAAAAGGTATAATAACAAAGTTTTATTATTGCAATAGACTGTTGACTTGTTCCTGTGTCACTGTATAGTTTATGTGTGAACAGTTGTGGGGTTGTTGAAACTAGTGACGTGTGTTTGGACTGTCATACTGTTATTGATAGGGATGTGGACTTAAACCGCCTCTTGCTTTGGTGTTTGGAAAAAAAAAGCTGCAAGATGTTAAATGCTTATTTCTCACCTTTTTTTGTGTACATGCTCGTACAGTCGGAGGTTTGTCGTAGAGGAGAGAACCTAGAGAGAGAAAATATTACATACTGTACTCTGAAAGATTTCGTATGAAGACGTTGCGTCTCTATTGTGACGACAAACGGTGGCATAGAAGAAGAGTCGACTGATGTATTGAGTTTCTGCTCTCGAATGTTCACTACAACTGATGCTGACGGCTGCTCCTTATCAGGAAGGAGAGTGAAAAGGAACGTGGTTTTGAAAGTGTTGTTGATCCATTTCAAGGACATGTGTGATCAAAGAATATCGTAACAAGGGGTTGTAGTTCTCTATTCCTTTGTGTTATAGCCTCGGGGGGGATTTACGTCGCATCGCAACCTCTGTTGCTTTCCTCAGACTCCTCTCCTTACACGAGCCACTTCATGTGCTCGCAAACACAAAGAGTTACCCTCCCGGTAAATCTGCGGTGTGACAAAGCCTGTAATCTCATTGTTGCTCTCGTTCCCCTTCGATCACGAACATTTACTCCCCTGTGCCAGAGGACTACATTCCTAGGCAGTACAATCCCATCCGACCCCCCTTGGAGGTGTGAAAAAGATTAGAGCTGAAGGACAGTGGGGTCCGGTCAGTAAGATACAGTGGGTTCTGTTTTTCATCAAGTATGTGTGTTTTAGACAGAATCAAAGCGGAACGACGATAACTGTATGTGGCAGGTTTTGTTGGAAGTTGAACAAGTCTGGAGGTTGATTGCGAGAATCCATTTATAACTATCTCCGCTGACGGTAATGGATGTTCAGTTTGTGTATAAACTACGCTCTCGACGGCAGTTGAACACATGTTTACATAGCAGATGTGTTTGCCTCGCTTACAACTGAAATGTCATCAGCTCTGCTTTGCAAATATCAGCCAGTAGAGAAGTGACCTAACATGAGCAAGACCATTTGGAGCGGAACGCTCGAAGGGATATGAAGACATTGTTTATTTGCTCAATTTGTCCTCAGCAGACATCTGTGTTACACAGCGGGGGAACAGACTTGTTTGTCCTCGCACTTCTATTAAAATGACTTGTTAGACGTGATTGAAATGAAAGGGTACGCTCAGCTCACAGCCCGCTGTGGCCTTTGGCTCTCAATTAGGATTGCTAACAATACAGACAAGTGTTTTTATGGAAGCTGAGGAACAAACTTCGATACCCGCAAAGTGACAACTGTCTGGTGAAGAAAAATAGCCAAATTAGCTCCAAAAAGGTCAATGTCTCCCTCTTTAAGTGGAAGTGAAGGTGTGTTCCATTTCGAGTAATCGGTCAATATTCCTGGTTTTGGTTGCTCTCTGTTTGCAGTGGAAGGTAGCAATGGAGTGAGATAAAAGTCCACAGAAAGTGCCTTTCCTCTTGATGGTGCTGTAAATTGAAAGATAAAATGTAAAATCAAAGAAACAGAATCTCCTTTTCAAGAAAACATTGCAGTGCAGGAGCGGCTGCATTTACACACACTCACTGTTTGTTTCTTAGAGAGGGCGATGCAAACTCATGTTTCATGTATTTAGACATTAAGCCTACATAGAAATAGAATATATGCCAAGTATATGGTTGTGGTTGAGCTTTTCGCTTCCTGGTGCATTTAGTGTCTTGGACCAATGGTGTCGTTGGTACAGTGGAATGTGTGTTCGGGCGGGTGGGTGGGTGGCGGGGTGGTCGGGGGTCATAGCTGACACTAGCGTGGTGTAACACAGCCCAGCCCACTAATGACAAACATAGCACAGCACTTTAGAGACTGCCACTCTCACGCAGACACATAGCCAAGAGGTTTCAATCTCTGTCCCTCCAGTCCCCCTTCCTTCCTCCCAAAGAGGCGGAGGAGGAGGAGAGGATCCAAACCTCAGTGTAAACGAGGAGTCGAAGGGATGTGTGTTACCAAACAAAGCAGTCGGTTGTTAAAAGTGTGCCTCATGCTCTCGTGACTTTGTTGGTGGCTCGGTTGAGTCAGCCTGCTCTCGGGTGGTGGTTTTCCCTCTGGAGTTACCACTCGACACTTTGTTACAGCTAGGGCTGGGTGTCAAAACACGGTATCAGCACCTACCAAATTTTGGCATCGACATTTTGAAGCATCTAAAAGAGACAAAGCAGTCCAGAGGTTTTTACAGTAGTCGAATCTTGCACTGAGGATTCAGTGTTTTCTTCTTGAAGGGCATTTTTACTAAGAAAAGCGACATAAGTGTGACAGAAAACTTGATAGATAAAAAGCATGAATGACTGAAAATAACTTTGTCTGCTGTTTAGTGAAGTCCGCGTTCATCCAAGTGTCATTTTACAGCAGGTATAGAGATGAAAATAAAAGAACCAGTGTCAGTATTTAAAGTTTTCTCATGATGCCCAGCCCTAGTAGCAGCCCATGGCATTCTTTCATCCTAGTGCAATGCCCTGCCATGTGTCTTGTCCCTGTTGGAGGGAATTTGTGCCCAGCAGTATCCCTGTCTTGAGCCGGTAGGGTGTCGACTGAAAACCAAGGGTGGTCTGTAGTTCTGTGGGTACCTTTTCAGTCCAGGGGGTGAAATCTTTCTATTACAAGAGATCTCAAAAATAGAAAAAAACAAAAAACACTGCACCTCACTTACCTTGGTATGCTGCATATGTTATACTACATGAAAGAAAACTGCAAATTGCTTTTATTATGACATATAATGCTTGAGTAATGCCTGATTGCGATATTCTTATACGGTAACTATTTTAGAGTCAAAATAAGTATAACTGTAAAAAATATTCTCTGTTTTGTCTTAACACTTATCCGATTTTGAGAAATTGTTCTTGAGCCGACTTTTATTTTGTTGTCCTATTTAAATGTGTCGTTCTTTAAATTTATATATGAAATATATATATGCGGAATATTTTATGGTGTATTTATTGAGAGTGCATTCAAGCGGCTGGAGTCTCCGCATCATATTGCAGCATGGTGGGGGCGGAGCCAGGAGGACGAGGCCTTTAGCCCCTCCCCCTCCATGTTGACGCCTTATTCTCCGAGACACGCAAGCACAACAATATGGAGGGGGGTGCGAGGTGGAGGAAATGGACGAGGTGGATTTGACCTGGCGATACTCACAGGTCAACTCTCCCTCCTTCATTCCTTTAATAATCTTTACCCTCCACTCTTCTTTGACCACCTGAGAAGGCCAAATGCCAACCCCCACATGTTGCAGCTCATCTCTGACGAAGGGAACCATTTCTGAACCACACTGACTTGAGTGTCGAATAGCTGACTTTTTTTTTTTTTCATCCCAAGCTGCTAATTGGTACGTTAGCCATGTAAGTTCCCGGAGCCAGTAAAAAAGGGCAGGTGGGACAAGCGTAAAATTGAAAAAAGAAAAGCAGCAGGGGAAGGAAGGAAAGATGTTGGAAAGGCAGATTTCTCTGGATCACGGTGAAAATGTTTAGCGTAGGCGTCGCTTCTTTCCTCTTAAATCGTCTCCTGTCCATTGTTTTTTCCTGTGCCAGAACATTTTACAGCAGGAACAGGTCTCATTCCACGAGTAAAAGACATGCCTCAGCCTTAAGTGCGTTTCTTACATAATCGTCAGATTTCTATGTGACTTTGCGATGCCTGTGTTGGGTGGCCTACCAAGAAAACAAGCCTACGTACTTGATCTGCCCTGATTCCCCAACCGGCATCCTCATCTCTTCTCGTTTCTCGTGTAAACCACTAACATTGCAACAGAACTTACTGAACTCTGATGTACGAACAAGCGTAAGCTTTCAAAGATCGCTCTGTCCCATTTGTATTGATGTCAGAACAGAATCAAGGTCCGGGTCAGATGGCGTTTGGAAACAATTCTTGGCATTTGTTTAAACCAGATGAGCAGTGCGTACTGCCTCAGGACAATTCAGCTGTCATCATAAAATTGTGAATGGCATGAAAACATTTGCTCAGTAGACTTTTATACACCTCCCTGTGTTTGTGTCGTTAATGGCAAATCCAAAGAACAGTATTTTCAGATCCAGTCTGACCCGGGCCTGACAGGAACCAGAGGGTTCCCCAGAGTGCTGGATTACAGAGACCTGTGCCTGTATAATGAACCAAGGATGAACTGCATTGTGATGAATTGCTGTTCTTTTTTTTATTATTATTATTGTTATTATTTTATTTTGTTGGTTGTCCCTCACCCCTCTTGGAGGATCAGAGACATGGAGCTTTTGAGTGTTGTCAATCCTGTCCCAAAGTAAATAGGCCCTCTGTCCTTTTAAATCAAATCATTTTGGTTTAACACATGTTTACTGTAATGTTTACTCCCATGGCGATCAGATGTTTGACCTGTTTTCATCCCATTATCATTCCAATAATGACTTTGAACCAAATATTGCACAAGAGATTAGGCCCCTGGTGCCGCTTTTCCCTTGTATACACACACAGTGGTTTTGAAGACAGATATTTGACAGTGGCCAAGGATTTGAAATATTTTCTGTGTACGCTGATTGTTTTTTTGTTTTTTTTTCAATGTAGCATCACTCTTGTGTCGGTCTTATTTCAAACTAAAGATCTTGGACTCTGATACCTCTGAGTGATGCACCAGCAAACGGATGGATGTATACGTTGAACAGTGAACCTTCACCACCAGATGATCCATGTCTCAGTCTCTCTGTATGTTGCAAAGGCTCTGTTGTACCAACAGCTCTATTCCTCTCAGTTTTAAATGTCTCTTTCTTTTGTAACTCTCTCTTATAGGTTGTTGGCCTTTTAGTGTTGCTTTGCTTCAGTTTGAAGTGTATCTTTGACTAATACTTGCAATAAAATGCTTTGCTTTACCTTGGTTGTCTTGGTGACATCGTGTTGGTGATATAAATAAATGTTTTGTATATATAAACAGAAATTGCAAGAAATGTTTCTGCTTATTATGAGTAACCAGATATTTAGGAATGCACTCAGCAGCAGCAGAAACATGAAGGCCTGTCACAATTACAACTACAAAACAAAGATATTGACTGTTGTCATATCGAATCCCAAATCCATACCACATATTCTTTACATAGATACTACATACTACTTCTGTTTGAGCATTAAGTATACAAAAATGTCAACATACTTAACTCCTTTAAACAGGAAATGATACAGTGTTGGCACTGGATGGGCTGAGTACTGGAGGTGATGGGGTGGAGGAGGGTTGCATCTGTTTGTCCTGAAAAGACAATTGACAGCATGAGAGAGGAGAACAGTTTTACAGTCTGATGGAAACGATATGATTGGGTTAGGGAGACTGAGGAAAATCTGGTTGGGTTAATTTACGATCCCCGTATTCAGTTCACTAACAAAGACCACGTCAATAGAGTTAGAGATTGGAATTAGTTTATTGTGTATATTGGATGATTTGGATGAGGTTCAAGGGATGTTGGATGAGGATCGAAGGATGTGGGATGTGGATGAGGGTTGAGGGATGAAGGGATGGGGGTTGAGGGATGACGGGTTGAGGGTTGAAGGGATGTTGGGTTGAGGGATTTGGGACAAGGATCGAGGGATGTGGGATGAAGGGATGGGGGTTGAAGGTTGTGGGATCAGGATTGAGGGATGTGGGATGAATGGATGAGGGATAAAGGGATTTGGGATCAGGATCGGGGACGTGGGATAAAAGGATGAGGATCGAGGGATGTAGGATGAAGGGATTTGCGTCGAGGATTCTGGATAAGGATGGAGGGATGAAGGACTGAGGAATAAAGGGATGAGGGTTGAGGGATTTGGGATTAGGATTGAGGGATGTGTGATGAATGGATGAGGGATGTCGGATGAAGGTTGAGGGATAAAGGGATGAGGGCCGAGAGATTTGAGATGAGGATAGAGGGATGTGGGATGAAGGAATGAGGGTTCAGGGATGTGGGATAAAGAGATGAGGGGATGTAGGGACTGGGAAGGAAGGAATGTGGGGGGAAATGATGGGAGAAATTGGTGTTGCAGACAGGTGGGTGAATCTGAGGGCGCAGTGGAACCAGGGAAGTTGAGACAGAGTGGAGGAGTCGTCTCCTCCCCTTCTCTACTATGGACAGAGCCCTCTGGTGACTCCTGTATTCTGTGGAGACTGAGAGAAAAGGGAGAGATAACAACAAAAAGAAAAACCTAAAAAAGGGATTTTTGGGGGGAGGGATGTGAGAACGGAGTCAAAGGGGAGGGAAACAGATAAGGTGTGCTTAAATACTTTGTGTGTGGAAATGAATGAGATTGAGGCATGGTCTTTGTTCCCAAATTAAGCTATAAAACTTCATTTTATAGAGTAGAGGCCAGAGAGTGAGGCAGAGAGATTTGTGAATAACTAAGAACCTTAAGAGTCTCCCTGATGTAACTTTTACGACTTTTACTAGTTTGCATGCTGTCTGCTTTGAGTGCACTTTATTTCGTCCCTTTTCTAGTGTAAACACACCACATACTGAAACCTGCTTAGGTTCATTATGTAGTATGGATTTTGGCGATAGACTTTACCATGTACATCATCTTAGTTCATCGCGTTGGCATATTAACATTTGCTACTTAGCACTGAACAGAGTGTCTGATGTGATGGGCATTAGTTTTGCAGGTGCTTGGTCAGAAACCAAAGCCACACTGACCACATGGTGGTGCTAGAGGAAAAGTCACTCATTAGAATTCATCCTTTGCACACCATGAATATCTGTATAGAACTGAATGGCAATCCATCAGGTAGTTTTTATGCCTCTGTGCCGCTACAGCTGTGGCTGGAGGCTATATTTTTTCAGGTTTTCCATCTGTCTCGTTCTTATACATGCGATATCTCAGGCATGCCTTAAAGGAACGGCACACAGGTCCACTTGGACTCAGTGAAGAACTAATGACATTTTGGTTGTCGAAGGTCACTGTGACCTCACAAAACATGTTTTTTTTTTCTGTAACTCAAGAATTCATATGTTAATAATGACAAAATTTCACAAAAAATGTCCAATAGGAGAAAATGATGTCAGCTTCACTGTGACATCATAATGTTCTGCAAAAATACTTCTCTGGACATTATTATTCATCCAAAGAACATCTATTAAAAAAAAAAAGAACTGCTTGGCAACCAGACCAGCCGTCTAATTGAGACAGGCGTTTATTTGTCAAAATGTGTAGCCATAGCAGGCTCGTGAAAGGGACTAGAAGTTTTAATTTGGACTAGGTGTTTAATTGAAGTTTCAATTTGTTAGATTCCTGCAAAGAGAGCAAAATAACTTCTGTCAGGAAGGACTGCTCTTTGAAAACACACATAGAGGTCTTTATTTTAGATGTTTCACGACATACTCCAGCACACATGTAAAATATGACACTAATGGATCACATCTGAGCAGGCGACTAATGAGAGTAGTCAGCAGCTGAGCGCCTACCAACAACCACACAGACACACTCTGCACTGCAGAGCCATTTCCCCTTACGAGCTGAAGTGTTTACAGGTGTGATAAGTTGAGGAGAGGGAAGTGGAGCCTACCTGAGGAGTGGTAACAGAGAGAGACTATAGTGAGGGCTATCAAGCCTCTCTACACAGCCATGGTGAGCTTACACAGGTGTTTTCATTTTGCCTGATTAGACCTCTTTCTGTCCTCTGACTGTGTTGGTAGGTAACTCTATTACTGTTAGTACATGAAATTTGGATTTCACTTAATGCCCAACAAAGCTCCACATGTCAGTCTGAGCAGAGCTATAATCAGCCACAGTGAATGAAAACACCTGTGTGGGTGTCCGGGGCTTTTAAATGTGCCTTGGAAAAACAAAAAACAAAACAAAAAAACAGAATGATAGTGATGTTTTAAATAAAAAAAAAACTGTTTTAAAAGTGTACAGTTTTTTTTATAAAACCCCTTAGGCACATGCTTTCGTTTATATACTGTATTTCGACACATGCACAACACAACCTAAGACTTCTGGACAACTCTTTTGCAGTAACTGGGATTTTCCTGAGAAAACAAATCACCAGAAAATATTATTTTGTGAATTTTAAACTCTTAATCGAGCAATCCCAGTGTGGTCAGTGTCTGCTCACCTGATTTTTTTTTTTTTTAATCATTACATCACTATATTTTTGTGTCATGAACTAAGTGCTAAAATAGTGTCTTGTAATAATTACAAAACTGCATATTATATAGTTTTATCAAGGTTTGGAATTGTGACTTAAACTTCATGTTCACTCTTCTATCTATATTACTTTTATACTTTTTTTACACTGCAAATACACCTTAACACATCTACATCACACAGATGGCGAAAATAGTTAAGATTCTGCTCAAAACCACATTTTCTTCATTAAATACCAACTTTATATTTCAAAATGCAAATAACTTTATCTACATACATTAACTCTATCAAAACACAGCAAACCAGACTTTATATAAGTTCATTCTTTCAAACACTAGCACACGTTTTCTATCCAAGAGGAGTATATAGTAAATCAGAGCACCACTTTCAAAACTACAAACCGCTGATGACATTGCTTATAGTTCAATTTTCATATACTGTAATCCGCTCTATAATTTTTTGGTTAAGTGTTTAGTGTGTGCAGTTTTAGCTAGTGAATGACTCATCTTCACTTAAATGTAGCGCACAGTAGAAGAGAATTGCTGCAGTAAATACTTGATCAGAAACATAAAATTGTTGCCAGTGATCAACCAATAAATTCAACATACATAGCCAAATGTGTAAAAATAAAAGACACAAATACAGTTGGGGAGGAGGAAAAAACAAAAATGCACAGCTTCAGACAATCCTGATATTCTTACTCTCACTCGTCCAACTGTTTGTCTCCTTTGTCCAGACATTTTTTGTCTCTCTTTGCTCCTCTTTGTCTGAATCCACACTGAACACAATCAAACCAAAAAGTCTTGTTACTGAATATGTCCATTTAATGGAAAGATCTTCAACACCTGGTCATGTCTCCGATTAGGATTAAAATCGGCTGAGGTTAGTTCATTTTACAAGACTTAAATCAGCTGTTTCTCAATGTTTAAATGATCTGTTTATTTAAAATGCTGATAAGCTGGTTTTGAGCTGCTGTTGTTGCAGACTTACAGGCTTTATGCCATATTTAAGGTTTTGAAGATTGGGTTTTTATTTATGGCATGCTGTGTGCAGGCATCTGTAAATAAGACAACAAAGATGCATAAGTTTGGTACAGGCTAAGCTTGCATGTAAAGGAAATTTAAGCACTTTAGAAACGTGTATATCCCGTGAAAATAACATGAGTTGTGTTGATGGTCCACAACACACAGATGTTTTGCTACTTGTGTTTACAGTTTTGAAAATGTGACAAAAGGATGTTGGCAATTGTAAAACAAAAACAGTTGTTTGCTGATTAGCATAATTGAAGCTGTATTAAACCATTTTTTTGTTTTTTTTGTGAAACACTTCACGGCAAATTTGCAAGAAACCACTGACACACTTGCAACAACACAGCATAATGAGAGAACAGTAACCAACAACAGCAAACAATTATTGCTGAGCAGCAACACTTCCTATCATTAAAACATAGAGGAACCAGATGCTCTGCAGGGTGGGACTCAACACTGATTATGCTCCTAACTGTCATATACAGCTCAGTCCCCATGTGTCCAGCCACGTCCACAGAAAAAATGATAGCGATCATTTTTGTACATTATTTAAATAAGGCAGAGCCACTGTTTGGGTAAACAGGCGTCCCTCTGCGAGCCTAAACGCCGCTGTCACAGCTTCTCCCTGCAACACTCATCACTAATGATGCAGTAGCACACATACATGCAAAATATGGAAGTAATGGATCACATCTGAGCAGGCAACCAGTGAGTAGTCAGCAGCTGTTTAGGCTAAAATCAAAGCCAGCTAGTTAAAAGCTAAATCAACACTTAATCACATGTAACAGAACATGCATGCTTTAAAGTTGCTTGGATGTCTCTTCTCGTAGTTTTGACCAAATAATAAATGGTTACACACTCAACATGCAAGACCAGGCATTTGATTGGAAGGCTGAAGGCTAGAGTTGGGTTTAACTGTAACCCTGCATCCAGAGCAACAACCTAAAAAGACCAAGTACACCTGAGGAGTGCAGACCTTCGCCAAGGTCAAATGCACTTTCTAGCAATGTCAGTAAAAGTGAAAAAAAAATTGTGTATCCACCCTGTGATCCAGTTCTGCTCCAAAATTTAATGGGTTCTTCACTGGCTCAGTCTACACCCTCCCACCAAGTTTCATGAAAATCGGGCCAGTATTATTTCTGTAGTCCTGCTGACAGACAAACTGAACCAAAGAAATAACCTTGGAGGTAGTAATACTGACTCTAAATATAAAACACCCTTATAAAAATCTTAAAACAAGATATTCAAAGGATGCTAGTTTGGCTTTGGATGGGGGAATAATACAATGGTTTATGTTAGAAGAGAGGTGTTGAAGGTCAGGGTTACAGGGTGAGCCGTAAAAATTCAATTTTTTACTCTCCTTTCAGCTTTGTTAGCACTTCACACCTCACTCTGTGATTCGGTTACACAGTGTTCCTTACGCAAACTGTAAGAAAAACTTAAATTGTTGCTTTTTCACCTGTTATCCAGAAATGTACCTTCAATGGTTATTTTGTTATCTTACTCATGTGTACTCTATGCCAGGACTGATTGGATGTTTGTTGTGCGTAACACCAGCTGTTAAAATCCAGTATCTCAATACACTGCTCCAGCCACCTGGATGTAACATATGTCTCATGAGCAGAGAGGAGTGGCACACTAGACATCTTTGAGATCACAAAAAACACATTTGAAGATGCTAAATATCAGGTAATAAAATATTAACTTGAATCTTTCCCCTGAGGGTTGTGGCTGGAACACGTGCAGTAATATTCCACTACTATTCCGAATATGACAACGATCCCGATGGATATTCTGAGGTAGACATTTTCCGATTAAAGGTCCAGTGTGAAGGATTTAGGGGGACATATTGGCAAGAATTGGAATATAATATTCACAACTATGCTGTCATTAGTGTATAATCATCTGAAACTAAGAATCATTGTGTTTTTGTTACCTTAGAATGAGCTGTTTACATCTGAGCAGGTCCCCTCCCTCAGACTCCACCATGTTGTACTACAGTAGCCCAGAACGGGCAAACCAAACACTGGGTCTTGACGGGGTGTTTGCGTTTTTGCACTGGTCACCATAGTTCTCCTACATGCTGAGCACACAGGAAAAGTTTCAGTTGTTTGCAATCTGCAACCTCACAGCTAGATGGCACTAAATGCTCCACACTAGACCTTTAAGACATGTGGGATATGTGGATATAAGTCAGGTTTTAGGAGCATTCTTTGGACATGTATACAGCCCATTTGGAACGTGCATCTCAATTGAAGTTTTTATTACAGTTTGCGACACACAGCATCTTCACCGTTTACAGTCAGCTCTTGTCATAGATGTGTTGTGCACAAACTGACTAGCCAAAAGTTTGCCAGGCTGGAGTACAGGTGCACGTCCAAAAGAAAAGCCCACATTTTTGGTCAGAGGGAGGAATGGATATTTGCAAACATTGCAACTGCGACCATTTCAAGAAGGAAGGTCACTAATGAGGCCAAGTCTCCACCAACTCCTGAGAGAAATATTGGGCTCTCAAACAGGTAAATGCCCCACTATGTTCACTAGCAAGTTGCTAACTTTGTCTGTCTGCCCTTTGTTGCTGGATGGGTAGCATACACTTTTTTCACTGAAAACAGCTGCCTACTGCTGTTGGAAACAAGGCTGGTGAGAACAGCAAACCCGAACTGTTAAGTTGCATGTTGTAAAAAACAAAACAATGAGCGTAAAGGTGCTAAAATTCTTCACAAAGCTGTGAGAAACTGCAGCGTCAGGTGTTAATGACTGTGGGGATTTGTCACCCTGAGCTTCTCACATTAGTCACACTCATTTCCCCCATTGTTTTTTGAAAATACACTGCTTAAAAAAAATAAGGGAACACTTAATCATCTCAGTAAAACACCAAGTCAGTTAAACTTCAGGGATATCAATCTGTCCATTTAGGAAGCACAAGTGATTGTTAGTCAGTTTCACCCATTTTGGTGCAAATGAAAGTGACAACAGCTGCAATGGAGAGGCAAAAGCAAGACAACACCCATAAAGGGGATGCATGTGGTGGCCACAGACAATTGCTCTTTCCTTATCTTTATCCTCGTGTCCTTGTCACTACTGGTTGCATGAGGCGGTACCTGCAGCCCGATCAGGTTGCACAGGTAGTCCAGCTCCTCCAGGATGGCACATATATACGTGCAGTCCCAAAACGGTTTGCTGTGTCTCCCAGCACAGTCTCAAGAGCATGGAGGAGATACCGGGAGATTGTCCGTTACACAGGAGAGCTGGACAGGGCCGTAGAAGGGCATCAACCCAGCAGCAGGACCAGTATCTGCTCCTTTATATGAGGAGAACAGGAGGAGCGCTGCCAGAGCCCAAAAAAAAGACCTCCAGCAGGCTACTGGTGTGCATGTTTCTGACCACACTGTCAGAAACAGACTCCATGAGGATGGCATGAGGGCCCGATGTCCTCTAGTGGGACCTGTGCTCACTCAATTGGCATTCACCAGAGAACACCAGAAGTGGCAGGTCCGCCATTGGTGCTCTGTTTTCTTCACAGATGAGAGCAGGTTCACACTGAGCACATGTGACAGGCGTCAAAGAGTGTGGAGATGCCGTGGTGAATCTTATGCTGCCTGTAACGTCATCGAACATGAAAAGTTTGATGGAGGGTCAGTGGGGTCCATGTCATTGGTTTGACAGCCCAGTCCGACATCCCGTTGTTGTTGATATGTGATTGCCACTTTCTTTTTCATTTTAACCCACACCATGATCTTTTCCTAACCCTAACCAAGTGGTTTTTGTGCCTAAACCTAACCAGACATTAACCACAGGGCATCATGATGATTTCGGAACAATGGGTTTAATATGGTCAGAACAATGGGATGTCGTCGGACCAATGGGTTGTCGGAATAATGGGCTGTTGGACCAATGGCCAGTTCCCAGGTCAGTGATGGTCTGGGGAGGCATATCCTTGGAGGGTTGCACAGACCTCCAAGTCATAGCCAATGGTACCCTGACTGCTGTTAGGTACCAGGATGAAATCCTCAGAGCGATTGTCAGACCTTGCGCTGGTGCAGTGGGCCCTGGGTTCCTCCTGGTGCAGGAGGATAATGCCCAGCCTCATGTGGCCAGAGCGTGTAGGCAGTTCCTAAATGACAAAGGCGTTGATGCCATTGACTGGACTTCTCGTTCTCCTGACCTAAATCCAATTATGCACCTATGGGACGTTATGTATTGCCGCATCTGACACCACCACAGACTGTCCAGGAGCTCACTGATTCCCTGATCCAGGTCTGGGAGGAGATCCCCCAGGACACCATTTGCCAGCTCATTAGGAGCATGTCCAGACTACGAGTCACATTATGAGTTGCCGTGATAAAATCCACGCAATTTTTTACTTTAATTTTCAGTGTGATTTTAAATCCAGCCCTCAGTGGGTTAAAGATTTTGGTTTCCTTTGACTGTTGTCATGTTATTTTGTTCTCAACACATTGTACGATGTGCATCAGTAAAGACTTTCAACTTGAATAATTTGTTCATCAAGATCTGATGTGTGATTTAAGTGTTACTTCAATTTATTGCTGTTAGATAGTAGTGATTTTTTTTTTTTTAACATGGAGCGAGATGCCAGTAAATATTAGTTTGTCGGCTCTAACAGCCTCTGTGGCAGATTTTTGACAACTTGTTCAAACATTTTTTTCTTGTAAAACAGCATAAAATATAAGTCAGGCTGAAATCTATCAGCCACTTCCATTAAAGGATTAGGAAAATAAAAATCACAGCCAAAGCTCCGCTGCTGTTTTGGGACAGGAATTACTGCTATTTCTCAGACTGTCAGAAATATTAATTCAATAATTTCTGAGGCTGAGGTTTCGAATTGTTTAGCAGATCCTTTTAAAGTCTTTCAGTCAGTGCAGGGAGGATCTGTCATGTTTATTCTCCCTCGCTACACTTTGCAAAGTCAAATATTGATGCACCAGCATTTCAGGCAGGCAACACTTTATCATAATTACCAAAGCAGCTCCACAAATGGTTCTAATTAAAATAAATACCAACTGCAAATATGTGTCAGCTTCAATACAGCTTTGAATCACCGTTTTTTATAAATGAGTTAACAAGACAACTGAGTGTACAAACAGGGCTGATAGCCACTGCCTCGACTGCTCAGGTGTCTCTCATACAGCTGATGAGGTGGATGGGATACACAGCTACACATTGTGTCCATGTTTTGTTTTATTTTTCTTCTTATTAAAGGTTGTCTTGACTGGGATAAAAATGCAACCACTACTGCATGTGCCTTTTGTTGGTGTTTATTTTGTCTTGTTTTCTTGTGCTCCTTGTTCTCATCTCAGCAGGTGTCCACCATTAGTTAACGATCATTAGCTGCATCTGAAACACCTTGACGTGGCAGCTATAAAAGGAAGCATTTGAGGAAAAGGAGTGGAAGCTCCCTGTGCAACACTGTGTGCTGCAGCGTTGTTGTGTTGGGTGAAACTGTTTGTCCATTTTTTTTGGTTGAAGAACATCAAGAATGTTTGATGTGCCTCAGAAAAAAAGACTGTTTTGCCAAGACGGTCTTAAACAAATTAGACAAAATTAGACATTGTCCACAAAATACCTGTTATGTGGCATTTTGTGTGAAATGACAAACATATGGAGGCTGTTGCTCCGTTACCAACTACCTCAGCTGCAGTTTAAAACCAGTCCTTCATGGACTTTTATATTCACAATCATGCTGCAGCAGCCCACATTTGAGTGACAGGTTGTGGCTTCACAATCAAACCGAACTTGGGTTTTAAATTCAGTGAAGAGGCTTCATCATGAGGGGGGCTCTGAGAGGACCCTGTAAACACAGTTTGATGATTACACAGGGAGGTCGCGTTGAGATTAAGATCTGTTTTACAAGAAAGAAACACCTGAGAACAACCTGCAATTACTGCAGCGAGATGAGTTAGTCACACAAGATCTCCTCGCACTCACAGACCTTTTAATTAAAACAAGCATAAGTGTTATTTACAGTAAAATATCAGCAGAATCTCTCAAAGGAATGGCTGCCTCTTAAAATGTGTTTTACAGTAATGTTCAGCGCTGGTATGAGGAACTTTTAAAGCTCACCTGTCCTGTGATCAGGTGCCATGATTGCTCACTTTAAGATGAAGATAAAAATTTTATGAAAATAAGGGCTGTCTGTCTTGATGGTTTTGCAACCTGGGTTGAAAATATCTCCTGCAGTCTCACCTCTTACCAGGAGTGGGAGCACTTCACCAAGACAAAGTCTGGTTTGACAAGGGAGGGATGAGGTGCTGTGTCCTCTGTCAGGGCTCAGATGATATGTACAGTAGGATGTAAAGGGTGTGTCTGTGTTATGGGAGGTGAAGCCAGAGAGAAGTCACGCTGAGGGCTGATCTGAAAAGGCCCCAGAAGGACAGACGGATGTTTGGACTTATGGAAAAGATTAGGCTTCATGTCACGTTTCCCAAACATCACAGGATGTTGACGTCTTTATTTCAGCGCTGTATCTCGTGCTTGTGACGTTTTTATTTTACCTCTAACCTCCACCATTGCTTCTGTCAGGAGGGTCGGCGATGATATACAGGAGAAACAACGTGACTCACGGGCTGCACGCCTCTATCTCCTCTGTCCCATAGATGACAAATGACCGGGTAGCACAGGGAATTATCACAGATGTCAACCTGCAAAAGACACCCAGAAGGCCATCCCAGCACAGGACCTGGCGTCTGCTGGGCACAGTCAGCAACAAATACTGAATTAATGATACCTCAGTCTTTGTGTATGTAAGCAGAGTTTGTGATTGACTGTTTGCTCAGTGAATATTTGGCTCTTTTAAAGGTTTCTAAAAAGTGATGAAGTAACACTTATCTATTTTGATGTGCCTTAAACTTTATGAACTTTTTTACAATTTGAGCCAAAATGACAACCACTCTTGGAATAGTTTGACATTTTGGGAAATACGCTTACTCGCTCTCTTGCCGAGCGCTGGATGGGAAGATCTATACCACTCTCATGTCCGTCCAGTAAATATATGGATGGCTTCAGCCAGCAGCTGGCAGAGTTGTAGATTTATGTCCAGTGGGGCACTTTTTTTTTTTTTTAATTGAGTGGGTTATAATGTACACAACTTTTTATACAACCTTGGTGGTTTCCACCCAAAAAAAGTCAGGCTTTATTCCAGTAAATCTCCTCCTCCACTCCGCTGATTAATTTGAGACTTTCAGGACACTAAATTCAGTTTGACATGCAATAACTGATGACCATCAAAACTGAATGTCTTAAGTTAATTAATACAAGCTTGAACCTTTTTTTTCCCTGTTCAAGTTATTATTCAGTCACAGCTCCTAAGTGAATACTTTTAATATTTAATGTGACATTATCCAAAAGACCAGAGCACTTTTTTGTGATATAGTGATGTTTGAGCTCATATTCAACCTTGGATGGATGGATGAACTAAACTCAACCCTACAATTTATATTTTGACATGGTGTTGTTAATGTATGATAATGAAGGGGCAGCCTTTTGTGTTGTGTCTTAACCCTGAAGGTGTCAGCTGATTTGGATGCAAAAATGGATGGGCCACCACAAACAGTAAAGCAGCATTGACGCGTGTGAAAATGTTACAGTGGTTACCTCTTTTTTATATCCGTTACTTAGTGAGTCTCTCGCTCAAACAAGTTGCTGACTAAATTTGGAACGATATTCGAACACTGCTTTGACGGAGAAGGATGGTATTTTGTGGCAGCCCATTATTGCATTGTGCCAGCAAAGTGGCTAAGATTAGCACGTCCACTCAAGTGTCATACTTCCGTCACTGCCAGTTGGAACCAGTAAATACCCACGTCCACTGCAGAGTCATTTGTCCAGGGAGTGAATGTCAACTTTAACCTTTCTCTTTTTTTGTGCAGAGGCAAAGGGGCTTTAGTTTCCCAGAGACATGCACTCTGGCCACCCATCGTGAAAGTCCTGTGCTTGTTGGATCCATTTACATAAGCTGGCTAGCGTGCTCTTTATACTATGTCCATTGGCTTGAGCATCTAATAGTGGCATGGAAGGGTTTACACTGGAGTTGGCTGAAAGACCAGTGTGTCTCATTCACTTGCTAAAGGCTGCTCCTGGTGTCCTTATAGTGACACTGGGGACATTGGCTCAGCAGTGTAGGGAATGCCCTGGAAATGAGACTTGGACAACTGGACAAAAAAATCTCTCCCCAATGACAATTAAAATGGTCTGTTTTGAGTTTTTGTCAGACAAATCTGGCAACACCTGAAGGCGGTTAGCTTAGCTTAGCTTAGCACCAGCAAGCCTGGCTCTGTCCAAAGATAATGAAATATGTCTGTCCATAGGCACCTCATAAACTCCATAATTAACACAATATGTTATTTGTTTAATCCCTACAAAAATGTAAAGGTAGTTTTATGCAGGGTTATGTGCAGAGTCAGGTTAGCTGTTTCCAGCCCTCATGCTAAGCCAACTGGCTGTAGCCTCATGTTTACTGTACAAATATGACAGTAGGGTTCAACTTCTCATCTAACTCAGCAAGGAAACACATTTTCCAAATATAATGAACTATTGCTTGACGAGCCAAGAAGCTCATAACAACATGCTCAGATGATGAAATGACTCCGTGTTTGACTATAAATAGCTGGTCACGTTTTCCTCTAATCGCACCACACCACTCACCCTCCTTTTGTTAGCCCCCTCACTGCTCCCTATCTCTAAACATGAATACGTATAGTTCTGGCAAGGAAATGTAGCAGTGATAAGAATAACATGGCTGGAATGCGCAGAGACATTGAATGATGGAGGGTCAGCACAGGGAAGACTGGACGCTAATGTTTCTCATGGACATGTCATGAATCAGTGCTCTGCTCTTAACGGCTCCAGAGAACAATGCACCCCACAAACAAGAATTTGTATCTATGAATCAGCTATTGTGCGTGCTGTGAAGTGTGTGTGTGTGTGTGTGTGTGTGTGTGTGTGTGTGTGTGTGTGTGTGTGTGTGTGTGTGTGTGACTGAGAGCAGAGATGGTGATAAGATATTATTGAGCTGTCAGGGATCAGCAGACAGTGTTTTCTATTTTATGGACTGTGTGAATTATTACAGACCATTTGAACAGTTAGTCCTTCCCAGCCATTCTTCAGTTATTGTACACTTGTCAGTCCTCAGAGTCTGGCAATATATCCATAATGGATTTGATTACATACAGATCATTTTAATGGAGACATTATGTAACATCAATATACACTCAAGTCTTTTCTCAATCAAGACAGTTGGCTAATACATCACATTATTACAACCCTGACTCCAAAAAAGTTGGGACGCTGTGTAAAAACAAAATTAAAAACAGAATGCAATGATTTGCAAGTTCTGTTTGACTCATACAATCAAACAAAGACAAGATTTTCAAGGCGATCGTATCACGATTTGGTATGAAAGGGGCATCCTTGAAAGGCCTACTTGTCCACAAGCAATGACGGTGCGAAGTTCAACACCTTGTGAAAAACTGCGTGGGCAAGCAGTCCAACAGTTTAAGAACATTTCTCAAAGCGCAATTGTAAGGCACCGTCTGCAGTCCATAGTATCATCAAAAGATTTAGAGAATCTGGAGAAATCTCTGCACATAAGGGGCAAGGCTGAAACCAATATTGAATGCCCGTGACTGTCGACCCCTCAAAGCCAGCATGATTTTATAAAGGATATTACTGCAGTACATGGGCTCGGGAACACCGCTGCCTGTAAACACAGGTCATCGCCGCATCTACAAGACTCTACCATGGAAATTGAAAGCCAAATATCATAACATCCAGAAACACCACCAACTCCTCTGGATACAAGCTCATTAGAGATGGACTGACACAAAGTGTAAAAGTGTGCTGTGATCTGATGAGTCCACATTAAAACTGTTTTTGGAAATCATAGACGTTGTGTCCTCCAGGCTAAAGAGGAAAAGGACCATCCAGACTGTTACCAAGTCCAAAGCCAGTATCTGTGATGGTATAGGGGTGTGTGTCTCTGAAGGCACCATGAATGGTCTTTTTCTGGGATGTCCCTGCTTATTCCAGCAAGACGATGCCAAGTGACTTTGTGTACTTGTTACAACAGCGTGGCTTCACAGTAAAAGAGTGCAGGTATTAGACCGACCTGCCTACAGTCCAGACCTGTCTAACAATGAGTATGTGTGGTGCATTATGAAGCACAAAATACAGCAACTGAGACCCTGGTCTGTTGAGCAACTGAAGTCATATATCAAGCAAGACTGGGGAATGAATTTCACTTTCAAACCTTAAATAATTACTGTCCTCAGTTCCCAAGTGATTACTTAGTGTCCAAAAAAGGACGGAGGTGTTAGACTTGTAATTTACTTTGTCAATAAGTCATAACCAAAGAAATTACCAAGGCACACTGCTTTGCAAAAATTAAAGCCTTTTAATGTAATGGCTTAGCGCCTATGTGTTTCAGCTCAGTCTTCATCAGGGCATGTTAAAACAGATGGCAGCTAACGGATATACTAAGACTGATATCAGAGTAGCACTAGATAATTGTCACAGGTGCAATCAATGAAGTGAGAGTGCACACGTTCAGGTCAACCCCAACAAAGCACCAGTGTGTTTGAGACCTGCAAATACATCAGAAACAATCACTTACATACAAAAACATCCATATAAAATAAATGTATACATAAATATATTGTGGCACAGTATACGTGATTCTTCAATATAGATTTTGATGCTTCACTAAAGTTGATTACCTGTCATGCTCCTCCCCTTTTAAACAATTCTATGGCCTCTATACCTACTGCTTTGAGTGAGTCTGGATTACATCCATGGTGCTGTTTATAATGCTTGGCCATTCCTGTATGAATGGCACATTTGTGTATTTGTGATTCTCTCTTTCAGTTTTCTGGTTCTCCCCACATAAAAACAGCCACACATGCATTGTAAATGGTACACTACATGACTTGTATTGCAGTTAATAAATCCCCTTATAGGTTTTCATGTAGTGCATAACCTTAAAGTTTTTGGTTTGTTGCAGGGCGTCACAATAATCACATCTCCCACATTTGAAAAGGCCTTGTCGTCTGCAACCGAGCCAGGTGCCCCCTCCTTCTTTTTTTTTTTAAATCTCCCCACAGATAGCTGTGGACCAGCTTGTCTCCTGTGCAGCTGGTGCAGATGGAATCACGTCTTATGAGGAGTGGATCGCTTGCTATGATTTTCCAATTATTTTTGTTGATTTTGTTTTATTTAATTTGCTCTGGTGTTGTACTGGGTCGCAGAATAAACCTTTTTGTTTTTCCTCTGATTCCTTTTGTTTCCAGTGCAGGAGATCTTGTCTTCAGTTTCTTAGCTTTATAGGCCTCGTTAAAGGTACTGGTTTTATAGGCTCTGTTTAGAAACCATATTTTTGGTCACAAATGTCCTTTGGATCCTGAGAGCACCTAACCTGAACCCTGCATCTGTGAAGTAGCACTCCTCAGCACAATCCACTTTAATTGTGCTTACTTAGTGCTGTTAAAAGAAAAGTTGATGTCACACAATGGTAAACATGCTCCTGTAACAGTGTTTTTGGAATGAGTTGCAGGCATTAAATTCAGATTGAATGTAGATTTACAAGGAAAAAGTGTATTGAATATTAAATATATGGTCTTTGTACTCTATTTAACTGAATAACCTGTCAAAAGAGGTTTGCAAATCATTGCATTCTGCTTTAATTTACATTTAAAATAGCATCACAGCTTTCCCAGGTGATGATAAGGTGCCCTGTAGGGTGCCGTTCCAGTGGACATATGTCTTTATATGCAAGATAACATGCATGCTGGTTTCCTTTTTATTTCTGACAGCTCGAATCCGTCACTGCTCAGACCCAAGCCAGTTTGTTCTTACTGAAAGAAAAAATAGGTCATGATTATACACATTTAGAAATTACACAAAAACAGAGTGATTTCCTGGTTTAGCAAACATCACTCATCGCTCAACAGGAGCTAACACTGTATTTGTTGGCTATTTGCAGCCACGTATTTGGTGCTCAACAGGATGCTGCATGATGGACTGACTCAAAATAAACTATAATGGCTGGATTCATCATAATGCAGGAGTGTGTCAGCCGGTGCGACGATATGACTCAGTGATATGCTTTTTTTTAGTAGTTTTTGGACAACAATGGCACTCTACTTTTTATACATCGAGCTTGGGCCAGTTTCAGAGGAGGCTCTGCGGCTTGCAGGCATGATGGATGTGCCTCTTCTCCCCTGTAGTCTGATGGGAGGCACGTGAACGCGAGGGGGCAAAGGGGTAGTCTAACAATACAATGGAAGCGCTGCTAATGGGCTCGTGACGAGGGATTTTGGCACAAATCTGGGTGAGGGAGCCATTTGAGAGATGTTCTGCCCTTCTTTAACGCTTATACAGTCACAAGTGCTCTTTGGGGTGATATTCTGCACACAGTATGTTTTATATAGAGTCTACATTTGCAACTTTACAGACTTCCATGAAGCTGGCATTACTTTTATATATATGTGCATTTAAAAAGTGCATATAAACTTAAACAGTTTATCTTCAGTGGTGAATGATCTGTATTCAGCACCTATCACTGTACAGTTTTCATTCCATTTTCATAATATTTCATCATTGTCTTTTCCACCTTGGGATATAGCTGCAGGGAGCTATAAGCTGTATCTACTTTCCTTGTACCAGTTTTAAGGTCTGGCAGTATTGAAGACTTTTGTACCCACAAATGGAGCGTCTTTTCTTTGATGTATTTCAAATTACCGTCATAGAAGGCAGAAACTATCTTTGGCTAAAACTCTCTGAGGCACACCTAAACTTTCATGGCAGATGTTCAATTGCTTTTTCCTCCCACGCCCGATACAACGTGTCCTGAATTTCACCTCTGGCTCCCGTGGTCCTGTTTCCTCCATGTGGTCCCATCTAGATCTATGCAGCAACGCCAAAACACTGCTGGAGGTTAGAGGGTTCATTTCTTATGAGGCGTGATGGGTATACTGTGAAAGTTAACACGGCCAGTGGAGATGATCGTGTATTCGGAGTGTTATCTTTCACACACAGTACAGTACAGTTCCTGGGTGAAAACTCAGAACACTTTAACAAAACAGAAACTAACAGGATCCCAGAAAATAAATCACTGAAGCTGAATCCACGGTAGTTTGGGGACATATCAAGCTGCATTTTTTCGAAAATAGGGAACAACTGATGAATATGATGACTGCACAGATTCATCAAAAGTATCATAGTGCTGGAAAGAAGAGAAGTTCTCCAATAAATAACATTGCCATTCTTTTCATTCAACCTTTATTTAAATCTCAAGGAATTACTGAGGGCATGCACATGTTTACAATGCTGGAGAGTACAATTTAAACGAAAGAACTCAAACAACGATCAATGAGAAAACAAACTACAACAGAACACAGAAACACATTCAAGAGTGGAGTAGTATGTAATCATGGTTTTAAACTGACAGTTTTGTGTGCTGCAACTTGTTCAAAGTGTGTGCAGCACAAAAACTAAAAGCAGTTTTCCCAAATTCTTCAAGGAACTTCAAGCATTAGCCAATCATTGAACAACCAGTTTAATAAAGAACTGATATATGAGGGTTTTCTTGCAGGTGTTTGTATGCGTCCATGTGCAGTTTGCATTTTGCATCCATTACTGAGTGATAATTATGGCGGTTGTGGCTCAGGAGGTAGAGCTGGTTGTCCACCAATCGGAAGATCATCCCTCCATCCCTAGCTCTTAGCTCTCCAGTCCATATGTCAAAGTATCCTTAGACAAAATATACCCAGCCAACATTTGTATGTGGGGCGCACATGGACTGACAAATGGGCCCTACATTGGATTGTCCATGTGTAACCTGCATGTCTTTGGACTGTGGGAGGAAGCTGGAGTACATGGAGAAAAGCCACACATGGGCTTAGGAGGCAGAGCTGCTCGCCCATCAATCAGATGATCATCAGTCAATCCCCAGCTCTTCCAGTCCATATGCCGAAGTATCTTTGGACAAAATACTGAACGCAAAATTACTCCCATGAGTGTGATGCATGTAATTGTTTACAAACTTAGCCTCCTGTGTGTCAATCAGCGAATGTGACATGAATTGACAGCTATGATATTATTGCTACTATACTAATTCATTTTCACTATATAGTCTACATTCTATCTTTTCCTGATCCCCATCATTGAATTTGTTATGCAGTACTGTTTTTACAGTTTTACAATCGCCAACTCTTGTCCCTAACCTTTATTGAAAAAGTGTGAGGACATTAAACTAATCAAACATCTAATACTGGATGAGAAAAGGGAGATAGAGAGCAAAGATGCCATGCTTAAAGTTATACTATGCAGGATTCTTCTAACAATCAATGTACAGACTCATAAAGAGGGGCTTAATAAAAATGTAGCCAGGTGCCAGACTGTAAGCAGCAGGCAAGAGAGGCAAGAGACACAGCGCTGAAAAATTGCAAATATAGCGAGGCAAAATGCCAAACAAGAGCACATCTGGGGCAGGCTTCAACTATCACTGTTGGTGCTGAGCCGCTAATAAACAGTAATGGACATTCCTGCATAGTATAAATTTAATAAAAAATGTAAGCCCTGTCAAAACAGTTTTCAAGCTAAAACTATCTTTCAAAAATGTGTTCAAATAACTGCTGAATGTTGTCACATTCTTTAAAGGGATTTTATTATGAAGGCAACATTTGAAATACATTTCAATACAATGCGCAGCTGATACAAGCCTACAAAAATGATTATTAAATACGCAGTGCCAGGTGCAGCCCAGCAGGAGGCAGTGTAATGACATTGCTGGCACTTCAAGCTGAATATCCATTTTTAGATATTTTTTGTTTCCCACCGAGCAGTTCACTCATCACATTGTCCCAATGCTGTGTAAGGTCATACTGCTCAAAGGGCAGGAAGTAACATCCTCACAGATCAAGTCCATTCCCTGTTCTTCTCTCTGAGTTACACAAGAGTATCTTGGGCCTTTTTTTCAAAAGGTGTCATCTATATGTTCTTGCAGCCTCTCTCCTCTGGTGCTGAGCCTGTGTCGCCTGAAAAGAGAAGAAAAGTGTCCAATTTAGATCAAACAGCAGTGACAAACACTGGCGCGAGTAAACATGACAATGGTTTTGTCAGCAGACACAGCCCGGCCTGTCATGCCTCTCTTGCGTGTCACTTAAGATGCAAGCTGTGTAACATTTTGCTGTTTTCATCTTGTACCCTTAGTTTTTTTTGTCCTTTAAAGCAGCTCCTACCAGTGTCTTATTTTCTCTCAGCATATGGTTTTATTATCAGGGCATAGCCTGAAATGAGATTTGTGCCTGCCAGTGTCTGTGTGCATTACTGTACCTCCACAGCAGAAATGCCAGCACTCCTCCACACAGCAGCAGGAGGACGACACACAGCACAGCCACTGTTGTCCCTCTGCCCTCTGTCTCGCAAGGTGCTGTCAGGCAGGAAAAAACACACCCAATGAGGGGGGAAAATAACAACATCATCTGACATGGCTGCCCTAAAAGGCCGAAAAGGTCTCCCGCAACAAGTCTGTACAGTCACTAAACTGACTGGAACAGCAAGAGCTAACAGGAGGTGTCCTGAAATACCCCGGCTGTCTTTGGATCATCGCGCCTCTTGGCAGATTCGTAGAATTGCATTTGTCTCGCCTGTTTAGCAACAGTGGTAGCAGCAGTAGTGGCGGTAGTGATTTATTGATCGCACTTTGGAAAATCCTTTATCACTGAGACACCACCAGAGATACAATACACAGAGCAAAGTGCAATCAGGACACGGCTCAAGATCGACATGACGCGCGGTAGAAAGGAGTCTGATTTCTGAATATCCATGGCACAGTGAGCTGATTTTAGAGATGCCACAGGCGCCTTTTATCCAATCAGACAAATAAGACATAAGGATTAACATGATCTCATAATCTTTAGTTGTAAAATAATATATTCAGGTGCTTCATGTAAGTAAAAGTAACAATACAGCAGTATAAAAGAAATACAGGAAAATGTACTTAATCAATCAAAATATATAGCATAATAAGGCACGCTTGTCCCATTGCAAAGTGTTTGATTGTTATATTTGTAATATCACTGACGTATTAAGGTGGATGCAGGATTTGTAAGTTGGTCAAAATGGAGTAAATTCAGTGTAGGACTTTGCACATTTGGCGCCCTCGGCAAGCTCTCAATTTCTAGCGGAAATAAAACTGCACTGTTCTGAGTTTGTGATTTATACTTCACTAACATCACCACTAACCACGCATATTTAATCTAACTCATCATTCAGCACGAGCAATAGATGCAACAGCCTCTGTTATGATGATTTCACTTTGTCTGTTGTCAATGCGTTTCAGCTACTCTCTAGGAATGTTTTGCAGTTGAAAATAATTTTTCCAGTATATGTAGTTTGTGTTTCACTACAACGCTGCAAAGCGGTTTACACCTGCTTTCATGTAGAACATCAGGGAATTGCCTTACACGGTCTTTAGTGGTTATTTTAGTTGGTAAATGTGAGACATTTGTGTCACACATGTCTGCATCTTCAGCACCAGAAACAAAGACGTGAGTTTGGTGACATAATGTGAGGGACTGCTATGACTGGGGAAACTACGAGGTCAAGTTTGCGGAAAAGTTAGGGTGATTGCGAAATTGCAAGGTTGTGCAGAATTCATAGGGATTGGTTGAATTTGCAACACTGAAACATCTTGAAGCGGCTGACTATCATTGTTTTCTCATTGTTAATATAAAACTATTGATCAGTGCGGCTTTAAGTTTGGTAAATAAAGCTACCTTGCTAGCCATATATTTCTAAAACAGCATTATTCCTTTCTTAGAAGAACAGAGAAACACTATGTCGTCTCGTACCTGCAGTGTAGGTGGCGGAGCTGTAGCCTAGCTTGTTGCTGACCATGCAGGTGAAGTGGCCACAGATGGGAGTCTTGTTCACAAACAATGTTGTTCCATCTTTGGAGACTATACCCACAGTCTGAGTGATGGCCACTCTCTCGTGGAGCCAGCTGAAGTGGGGCTCCGTGCCCCAGGCCTCTCCACAAACCAGCGAGGAGTGAGACACGTTGATGCTGACTGAGACGTGGTGCACCGCCTCTGTAGAGACAGATGAGAGAAGGTGAGGACAAGAATGAAAGAGCTGATGAGGACGAAGGTAAAAACTCCGAGCCCGGATAGAAAGAGCAGCTGTGGGCATCTCTCTGTTATAAAATAAGAATAATGGCACAAGGCTCTCCAAGAGGGCCTAAGACAAAGAATCATGGGAGACGTTTAATGCTGTCAGGAGAAACTGGCTCAGTTTCAGAGACAATAATGAGACCGGAGAGTGAGGTATAATGTCGGAGAATGGGATGATGGAAAGCCCTGGAAGCTGAGAGAGCAGATGTAGAGAAGAGTGGAGCTGATGAATTGATACTGTTAAAGCAGACAGATGAGAGTAAATGCATAGCAGCTTTGACAGAAAACTACAAAGCTACGATGAGACGTTGAGAAGCACGGAAACAAAAGGAAGAGCCGGCAAGCGAAGCCTATAGGCAAATTTAATTTCAAGTGTTTCATTGTTAAATGAGACATCCACAATCGGAAGGAAACAATGGCTGCTGGCGTGAAATTAAACAAATTCATTATACTGTTGGTAATTGTTGAAGTTAACACTAGAAAGGCCGGGACATCGCCAGCTGATGAGCATTTGAAATGTTTCTGCTGTCATGGCATCACCCTTACAGACCAAATTTCTCTACACACTACCTCTGTAAGCTTTTAAAACAGATAAAGCGAAGACAGCGATTTGTTAGCTGTTGGCTTAAACAACATCCACTGATCCTTTACAACCTTAGGGCCTTTTTCTTACCTATAGTTTATAATTAAGGCTGCAACTAATTATTATTTTCATCACCCATTTGTTTATCAGTTTATTTTTGCGACTAACTGAACAACTGTTTAATCTATAAAATAATATCAGAAAATATGAACAAACGCAAATCCCAATTTCAAAGAGTCCATATTATCGTCTTTTAATTACTTCTTTTGGCTTAAAAAGCTTCAACATTGTTTCCAATATAAAGAAAATTAAGCCAACAAAGATAAAAAATGCTTAAAAAAAAGCTCCGTCTGTTGATAAAGAAAATGTAACATAATTGAAAGCTACTAAATGGACCTTGAGGGTGAGAGGGATTTGTTGACAAAGGAGTTAAAATGAAATGAGATTTGAACACAAAACTGCAAATCCTCTAAATGGAGGAGATGGGCCCTTCAAATGTTGATAATTTTTGATTTAAGGGATAACAAAGAGCTACAACACACTTAGTTTTAGCCCCTTTTACAAATTAAGAGAAAAAAGCATTCAAGATGATGTTTCCTCACACTTGAGGGTGTTTTGTAGCACAGACAGAATTGTAATGAATGCTACAGAATAGGACCAGGATCACTTGATCGTGTAATAAAGTGACTGTATGTATAATTAAAGTTGTTACTCTTTGAAATCATTAATTGATTATAAAGATTGTTGTTTTATTTTCAGTCAATTAACCAATTTTCTCAGCAGTACCTGTAATTAAAGACTATAAATTCCCTCACATGCTGTTTATCACACTGTACCGTATGTCCTGACGATGCATCCTGCAGAGGTCTTGACCCCTTTCTGATCCGTCACAGTCACAGTGTACACGCCGCTGTCTGCTCCGCTGAACCCATTTATCTGAAGTGTCGTCACCTGCCGCTCCATGTTCACATGAACATTTGGCCTCGTGCCACCACATGTGAAGCTTTTGCCGGGGCACGAGGCCAGTGTCACCCTGTCATGGCCGGTCCAGAGTTCGGACTCCCGCTCCCAGGTCACCACGGAGACCTCTTCCAGGGGTCCGTGCCCGATCTCAGCTTTCAGGACCAGACTGGAGCCTGGGATCACGTGCACAATCTCCTCGTTGAGGATGTGCACTGACATACACTGGAGCCCACATGGCGCTGCGGACAGAGATTGGACCATTTGTTATTGCATCACACTCAGGTGCAGCATACAGCTGATGACCAGTACGAGCCACAGAATTTCATCTTCATCAGTTTTGACCTTTTGGCTTTCAGAGAGTTTGCATTGTTTGGGCTGAACAGGGAGCTAATAAAACAAACAGTAGCAAAATACTTCATCTCCATCCTCAGCAAACACTTTATGAATATGTATGGCTGCTCTCTGTCAAACAATGTCAAGCGATGATTTATAGCACATCACAGCCATGCCTAATGCGATATCCATCACACCACATCACTATCTTAAAATCTGTGTCAAATCAGCAGCGGACCTGGTAAGCCTCTGTGCATTCACCACGAGGAGTATTAATCAAGCGTCTTAACTTGATAGGCATAGGATGGAGGAGATGTAAATAATGCAAGTGTGGGCATTAATGCAAAAGGCAGATTACAAGAGTTCCTTTGCATTTGTGTCGGGGTGCAGTGCTGAATACATTTTGTTTACTCCCTGTACTTTCAAGCTGGTTTTTTAAACAGAAATCATTAGGATGGTGGTTACAAAAAAAAAACAGCCTTACTCAAGAGAAGCAGCAGGGCAACTTTCCAGCTCAGAAAATACTGTAGATCCATAGCACCTGCTGATGTAGACAGAGAACAGAGAGAGGAATTTGTCCATGACCTCAGCAACAACACGCACATTTCCTCTGTACTTGTTCAGCAGGGGTGCCACTACAGCAAGAATAACAACACCACCTCCAGAGAAAATGTGAAATTAAAATGAGAGCAAAAAACAATTAAAGCAGCATGTCCCTCCTATTAGAAAAATGTAATCCAAATGTTTAGGGTATTCTTTCCTTAATTTATTTGTGAACTATCCAAAGAACAACAGCATTGGCACCGCACACTGCACTAGAATCAGAAGTTGGAAGGAAATAAGGACGGGTCTACTGCCAAAACTAAAATGAACCCCCTCAAGCACAGCTGCTACAACAAAACACAGCGAGAAGGAGCAGCGATAGCAGTGCAGGAACCCAGCCTGCATGCATTAAATATAACCTGGAATCCCCATTGCTGTTTACCTCGAAGTCATCCACATCAAAAGCCCCCAGAGTGGGATTCACCTACCTCTCCAAAACCGAGACAAACAATACAGTCGAGCCACTTCACTTTCTCAGAGGTTAAGGTGCAGCGCAATTCACTCTGCGAGTAGATTTATGGCCCAACATAAAACAATATCTTCAAAGCAGTTGCCATTGCATTGCGAGAAATAATCTAGTTAGAGATGACAGCTCCAGAATCTACAGCTGCTCCTGCGAAACAACATCAAACTGGAGTTTAGCTAAATGTTTCAGGACTTCCTTCTCCTCTCTGCTCGGCTTCTCCTCAGCCTGTCAGGTCCTGTCCGTGAGTCACATAGGCGTCACCTTGTTTTTAAGCGGCTTCCTCCCCCTCCCTGACTCCCCCTCTTTCCTGTACAATAGAGGCTGATTTCTGCTTTGTGTTTTTAAATAAGTGAACTTTCCATTGTAAGACCCAACCTGCCCCCCCCGCCCTAACCTCCTCTGACCTGCGTCCGATCACGTGCTTACATAACAATACAACATTTTGGATTTGGATTTTCACACCACTGTTGTTGTACTATTTGTAAACAGATAAAAAGGCAGTGGTATTCTTGTTGAAGGGGAAACCATGACAATGTTGGAACTCATTATGAAATAGGCTTTGTACTGCAGCCTTCTTATCCAGCTCGAACACTATTTGCCCCGCAGACACAATACATTGCCTTGGCTTTGGATTGTAAAGAGGAGGTAATACATGAATTACTCTATTCTCATTATTTTTTTTTCAATAACTGTCTCTCGCATGCAACTGAGAAACACCTTCAAGCATGTAAAGGGGAATGTTGATGATTTCATTCTTGTTCACAGCGAGGATATTCAGTCTCTGTGAAACTGGAGAAAAAAATGTGCTTAAAAGACAGAAGTGGGAGCAAGTCATTGTTTGCGAGTCACAAGTAAGTCTCACGTCTTTGCACTCAACTCCCAAGTCAACACAGGCAGGTCTCGAGTCAAGTCCCAAGTTACAGTCGGTGGTTCTCAAAGTCAAGGATCCTTCCTTGGTAGGACAGGTCCTTCCAAGAAAGGATCAGTGTACTGTGATCATTTTGGCACTCTAATGTTAGGTTCGTTCGAGATGAGCCAGGCCTGCGCGGATTAGATCACCGGCGATTGGCGCACAATGCATGCTGGTTAGTTTTGTGTCTGACTTCATCCCGACTTGCTCTGACGTATTACAAAAGTGGACGGTGATAAAACCGCGAGAGCGAGGCGGCCGCAGTTTTTAGAGCCAGGCGCTGCAGTTGCTCTCCACCGACTGCACCGCCTGGCTCTCACCTGATCTAACAGCTGATTGGTTCAGATGTCGACTCAACAAGATGATGTTTTAGATAAACTACTCATTTTTGTTGAATTTTAGAGATTAAGATTGTATTTGTCTGACCTGAGGGTTTATTCTGTGAACAGAAAACATGATGTGTGACTGATGGTGAAAACAAATTGATATATGGGTCTGATCACTTTTTTAATGAATTGACATCATTCCAGACAGGATGTTAGTGTGTCTGTGACTTCCTGCACGGACTGAAGGCTGCTGGAAACTGTCGGGAAACTGTCCGACTTCACCGCAGCTTGACTTTTAGGAAGAATATTTATGGGTTATACTTGAAATACTAATACTATTACTATATACTTTTTAAATTAATTTGGTGCGGCTTCTGCAGTGATGCGGGCACTGCGTCAGTCCGTCGTGGTGAAGAAGGAGCTGAGCCAGAAGGTGAAGCTTTCGATTTACTGGTCCATCTACGTCCCAACCCTCACCTATGGTCATGAGCTCTGGGTTGTGACTGAAAGAATGAGATTATGGATACAAGCGGCCGAAATGAGTCTCCTCTGTGGGGTGGCTGGACTCAGCCT
Source organism: Epinephelus moara (assembly GCF_006386435.1). NCBI lineage: Eukaryota > Metazoa > Chordata > Actinopteri > Perciformes > Serranidae > Epinephelus > Epinephelus moara. Next base: position 24,689,050 of record NC_065511.1, on the reverse strand, counting down.
TAGAGATAGGGTAAGGAGCTCGGACATCCAGAGGGAGATCGGAGTAGAGCCGCTGCTCCTTCACATTGAAAGGGGTCAGTTGAGGTGGTTCGGGCATCTGATCAGGATGTATCTCATCTGGCCTAGGAACGCCTTGGGGTCCCCCAGGAGGAGCTGGAGAGCGCTGCTGGGGAGAGGGACATCTGGAATACTTTGCTTGCCCTTCTGCCCCCGTGACCCGGCCTGGGATAAGCGGATGAAAATGGATGGATGGATGTTTTATCGAAATCACGTTATTTTAAAAAGTTCATATCATGTAGCAGTGGACACATTGGAAAGTGTAAATTATGAGGTTTCTATCAATATTGTTTTCATGCGTGTATGATTAAAAACTCCCAGTGATACTGATGCAAATAAATGACATGTTTATCAAAGTCTTGCCGAGCTCCGCTGGTGCAGGTTTCATTGAAGAGGCCCCGCCTTCACTTCCAGCAGAATTGTGGGCTCTTTATACCCGCTGAGGATACACACACATGCATCCTTGAAAATTCTCTGAAGGAAGGACTAAGTCCTTGGAAGAATTTCAAGGATCCTTGACAGCGGAACCGTCCTTAGTCGGGATGTGATGACGCAGCATCCTTGAAATTCAACTATTTAAGGATCCTTCCTCGACATTTGTCCATTCAGGAGTTACATTTTCAAAACAGTTCCGACACAGGCCTAACCTGAAAGTCCCTGGGCGAAGTGCTCCAACACACACAATGCAACAAAACTAAATATTTCCAAACACCACAACCTGTGGTCAAATTGATACATTCTTCTGAACCGATTGAACCTTGAAGTAATTTGTGCTTTATGCCTGCACTGTTTGTTGTTACTTTGCATATAGTATGTGGCCAAAAAAGGCAAGCAAGCATATCACAGCAAGAACTATATTATTTTCTCCAAAGATGATTTTACTAGAGAACAAACCCTGCTGCAGTCTGCACCTGCACTCTTACACTTTGAGATCAACTGTCATTGACATGTACGGATACATGCACCTGGAGTTTGACCTGTGTCACATTACAATAAACATTTCTCATGCCGCAGCTTCTGTGCTGCATGTTTTTATTAGCTAGTCTTGTTTTCAATAATAATGGTCTCTTCCTCTTCATACACGCCTTTTCCTTTTTGTTGTTCCTCATGCTCGCAAATAGCAACACACAAGTGGCAACTTTCAAAGGTGGATACAGACTGACTGCTGGTTGAAGTGTTGTGCAAACAAGTTTCACACAGGCGCATTAGAGATTTATACTTATGAAGTAGTTTCTATCAGCTGTGAACAAAGTTAATCCAATAAAGTTGTGAAACCAATGAAAAAATATCCACACATTTGCAAGAGAAGACTTCTGCTGTGCTAAGACGGTGATGATGAAGATCAAGTGAACTCCAGTTTCATTAAGTGTGTCTTAGCGACAGAGAGAAACTGTAGGATAGTCAAGTCCCAAGTTAAGACTGACAAGTCCAAAGTCAAGTCTCAAGTCCTCAGGTCCTATCAGAAGAAATATTCAGTCTCTGTGACACTGGAGAAAAAAATCTGCTTCATTGATAGGAGTGGGACCAAGTCGTGGTTTTGCAAGTCCCAAGTCAAGACAGGCAAGTCCTGAGTCAAGTCTCAAGTCCTTAACCAACACATTCTCACTCTGACCTCGTCACATATTGATGTTTGGTCATAGACTTTCCACGTCCACATTCGACCTGCAAGGTACCCTGGGTGTGTTGGTTGTTGACGTTCTGGGACACTGTGTCAAGTTCGGCCTGTTACATGCATTGTCTTCTTTCAAGATATACTTCCACTTCACAGGAAATTGACCGTTTACATACAGTCTTATTCAAAATAAACGCACTGCGTCGGTACAATTGCCGTTTTTTTTTTCCTTCAACAACAAACACCCGTGGTTAGGTTTAGGAAAAAAGAAGAGGGTTTGGCTTTAGAATCTTACGGGACACAAACACCACTCTCTCGCGTGAAAGTCTGTGTTGGACCCAACTTTCGTCTTTGTCCCGCCGCATTTCCCCCTGACACCGGGCACGTATCATGCTGATGCTGATAGTCAAAAATGTGCTCTTCACCAAAATGCCATTTTAATATGTGTAATAATATATTAAATTTACAAAAATCATGATGCTTTTAAAAATGTGAATTTGTTAAAACAAGTGTCACTGAACTTGAACAAAAGCCCTTGTTAAAACAAGTGTCACTGAACTTGAACAAAAGCCCTTTCTGAACAGGAATTGTGCAAATTTGCAGGAAAGCCCAATCAGTATTTTTCAGCATTGGCAGTATAAAAACAAAATTGGGGAGTGCAGCAAAATGCCACCTACCTACTTTTGTTCATACAGAATGTGCCTTTTTCGGGGCAATGGGGGGGCGTGAGCAAGTAACAAAACGTGTAGCTCAGCGTGTGACGTAAACAGTGACGTACTCCGAGGGAAGCCGTGGCTGGTCAGTCTTTTACCGATTCTCTCATAAGTTGGCCCGTCCTTCACCGTCCCCGTCATTTGACGGTTAATGGCCTCTTCGTTTGCGAGGACAAAGAGGGCGCGCAATTCCTTGTCTCCCCAGTTGCTCATCTTTACAGTGTCTGTCAGGTTTGCCTTTTCCTCTTGCTATCAGCTGTTTCCTGTTTATCCACCGCCAGTGGGTTGCACGTGTGGCGTCATCAACAGCTCCTCCCACAAGTCTTCAACAGCCCCTCCTGTGGCGGAAGGGCGCCTCGTTCTTTTTAAACCAAAAAGGTTCCACCAATATGACTACCCTACAAGGTGGAAAATTGGCACCTCGGATCAACTTGCCAATCCGCCTCTGTGTCTATAAACACTTGCAGCTTGCCGGCAAAACGGCCCAACATTCGCTGAAAATCTGGCAGTGTAAAAGGGGCTAAAAAGTAGTGCTGACACAATAAACTAATACCACAATTAGCACATAGCACCCACATTAGCTTGCTATATTAATACTAGCATTGACTTCTCCTGTTCTTAGTGCAACTTCAAATGTCAAACAAAGTCATTGTGTCTTTGTCTGTAATTTTGGAATCACCTGTTTTGCGTACTGGAAATCGTTTATTGTTGACCACCGCATCATTTTTGTTATGACACTCTAGTAGGCTTATCTAAATTAACTTTGGTATCATGTTTTTCCACTGGGGCTCAGAAACATAACGTTCATGGTTCTCTTCTGCAACTTGACTATATGCTGCTGGATTGGTTCAAACAAAATGGGTCATCTGAGGACGAAAGTGTCGACTTGCTGGGAATGAATAATTGATTGAGGAAATGCAACAATGTTAGCTGATGCAGGAAATTATTTTAAATAAGATATCTTTTCATCTGTGGGCTCTGGAAGCTATCCAGTTTTCAAATCAGGCTCAAGTTCAGGGGAGGTCTCGAGTCATTGCCGTTAAAAGTCCAAGACAAGCTGAAAGTCTGTTTTGATTTTCGGTGAGGCAATCCAGGCACTCTGAAAAAATATAGAAAACAAGGAAGGAGGAAGGAAAGCAATATTTCCTTCCTGTTGATCCTGTTGTTTCCTGTTCTCCATGAGCACCCAACACAAGTTTTTGATCCAAGTTTGTATATACAGGGCAACCAGTCGACTCTCTCGTTCTATTTTGGGTCTAAAGTCATCAGATTTGTAACTCAAGTCTGACTCCAGTCCACACCATTGTTTCCAGACAACACACGAGCTGCTGATTTACTGATTCTGATATTTTCTAACATACAAATCAGAATTTAAACCTCAGCTGGTTGCAAGAAGTGTCAGAAAAAAAACTATCATCTGTTAAAGATAAGATTAAGATAAGATTATGTAAATCTCCAGAACGGCTTCTAAACAGACTTTGAGATGAGATTGTTTTGTCAGCCACACACCTCCTTTACACTACTGGAGCAGTGAAACATAATGACATCACTTATTCAGGGGTCGGCTCTGCAGTTTCTCACTTCATGAAACGCATCCTGGGGCACAGATGTAACGAGTGATTTAAAGCTGATTATAAATCCATTTGTATTTGCAGAGGGTTTATGAATAATCATGGGAATCACAGCTGTGGCTCCCACTGTGCTCTTTGACTGCAGAGGAGTGCTGTTAGCCGAGATTAACCAGTGGGTGGCACTAATACATCAGATGAAAAATATCAACTCTTTGCTCCCACTCCAGCAGGCATCATCACATACTTCTGATTCCATGAGCAAACTCTGGTTTTGCATCACATTAATCCATATCGTTGCACAAGTGAATAAATTAAGCAAAGAACTGAGTGTATGAGGTTGTCGTTATCTAATATTAACTGTTTTATCAGATAGCTGCTGTGTAACACTGTAACCAGGGCAAATAAAAATGACCTTCAGCCATGAAAGTCAAAAGGGAAACAATCACCACAATGGGGAAATAAAATCATTATATGCTCTGAAATGTGATCTGGTATCTGCACAACTGCTATCAGTGCTGTATCTCATCATCTCATCAGTAGGAATTCATTAATCTAAAAACCATTTTGAAAAAAGTGAAACAGAAAATGAATTTAAATCCACTACATTTATAGTTTCTGATGGTCTTTGAACATGTCTTTGTGGTATGTGGTATATGTAAACATATGGGATACTTATCTTTATGGCATTTACTGAATGATACTTACATTAACACAGCAGTGGAATGAAACAACCTCCATCCTGTACAATCTTTAAAAGTGGAAACACTGTCTATACTGTCTAGTTTAAACATTATAAGAGGAGATAAAGTTTTGAAATAATGAGCTCCATAGAGATTAATGTTTAATTTTATGTTTGATAGATCTCCAAAACTATAAAAGAAGTTCAAAAAAGTGTATTTTTGTAAACTTTGTTACATATTAAAATAAAACTATGCACATATTGCTTTGTTTTTGTTCAAAGTTTGTTCATCAATGTCACACATTAAAAATGTTTAGTGTAAAATTGCTCTGCAGTGGAAGTGGAGTAGAGTGTTTTTCTTTTTTACATAAGTCGGCCACTTTATTAGGTACACCTTGCAAGTACCAGGTTGGGCCCCTTTTGCCTTCAGAACTGCCTTAATTTTTTCCGTGGTACAGGTTCAACAAGGTGATGGAAACATTCCTCAGAGATTTTGGTCCATATTGACATGATGGCATCACACAGTTGCTGTAGATTTGTCAGCTGCACATCTAAAAGGTGCTTTATTGGACTGATCTGGTGAGGCCATTGGAGTACAGTGAACTCATTACAGTTTGAGATGATTTTGGCTTTGTAAAATGGCATGTTATCCTGCTGGAAGTAGCCATCAGAAGATGGATACACTGTGGTCATAAAGGGATGGAAAGGGTCAGCAACAATACTCGGGTAGGCTGTGGTGTTTAAAGGATGCTCAGTTGGTACTAAGGGGCCCAAAGTGTGGCAAGGAAATCTCCCCCACACCATTACACCACCAGCACCAGCCTGAACCGCTGATACAAGGCAGGATGGATCCATGCTTTCATGTTGTTTTATGCCAGATTCTGACCCTACCATCTGAATGTCACAGCAGAAAATGAGACTCAGACCAGGCAACGTCTTACCAATCTTCTATTGTTCAATTCTGGTGAGCTGTGTCAATTGTAGCCTCAGTGTCCTGTATTTAACTGACAGGAGTGGCTCCCGGTGTGGTCCATCTGCTTCAAGGTTTGATGTGTTCGTTCAGAGATGGTCTTCTGCATACCTTGGTTGTAACGAGTGGTTATTTGAGTTACTGTTGCCTTTCTATCATCTTGAACCAGTGTGGCCATTCTCTTCTGACCTCTGGCATCAACAAGGCATTTTCACCCAGAGAACTGCCACTTACTGGATATTTTCTCTTTTTCAGACCATCCTCTGCAAACACTAGAGATGATTGTGCATAAAAATCCCAGTAGATCAGCAGTTTCTGAAATACTCAGACCAGGCCGTCTGGCACCAACAACCATGCCACATTCACAGTCAGTTAAATCACCTTTCTCCCCCATTCTGATGCTCCGCTGAACTTCAGCAGGTCGTCTTGACCAAGTCTACATGCACTGAGTTGCAAGCAGTTGCACAGTTGTACCTGATAAAGTGGCTGGTACATGTATTTTGATATTTATATTGATTGGAGTGCAAATTTAGAGCAAATTTGAACTAAATTCAAGCATTAGGTGAAAAAATAACACAAATACAGGTCCTCCACCCCCATTCTGCACTTTTTCGCTCAGGCATGACTCATTTTATTGATCTATTTCATTACTTTTTGTTGTATTTTGCTGTGTAAAAGATTCATGGCCATCCATTTCATGAATTGGACATATTAAATTTGGGAATAAACATGGTTGTGTTTAAAGGATAGAGAAAAACCAAAGCCCTTTTTAAGGATTTGGGCATATTTAGTAAAGTACTGTACTGAAATACAATCTTGAGGTGCTTGTGCTTATCACATTTTTATTATATCATTTTATTAGTTTATATACTTTATATATTTTACTGACTCATAAAAGCTTTAATTACTAGTTAATGTATGGATTAAAATGTTTCAGACAAAACACATCTTGGTATATGACACGCTTTTAAAATGCCGACACTATATGAAGTAGCAGTAGAATCAAAACACAGTGTCAAGTATTCAAAGCCTTTACTCACGCAAAAGTATCCCAACAGCAATGTAAAAATACAGCTACAATCAGCAACATGTACTTAAAGTATCAAAGTAAAAGTACTTGTTGTGCAGAGAGACCCCTGTTGTGACTTTTACATTAATCTACATTACTTTATTCTAATTTCTATCATTATTTAAGGGCTTCATAAAGAATGTGGTGACAGAGAGATGTGCTTGTTTTCCTGAGAGGCCACTATGTTTGAATAGTTGTTGTTTAATGTGGATTTTTGTGTTATATGTTGTATTTGTTGCATTTTAATGTGTTTTGATTGGCTGCTACCTTGGCCCTTAATCTCAGTGGGGCTTTCTGTATAAATAAAGGTTAATGAATAAAGATAAATATGTGACATTTCTAGATTAATGCATTAATGCATAAACAGCATGTTGTTGTAGCTGGCAGAGGTGAAACTAGTTCTAAGCACTTTAATCGACATTAGTGCATATGTTTAGTGTATTAAATCTTAATCCTTGCTGTCAAATAAATATTGTGGATCAAAATGTTTAATTTCCCGCTGACATGTACCTCAAAATTGTACAAAGAGCAGGCCTACCTGAGCACTGTTGCAGACTCATCGCAGGCTGCGGGCCCTTTAAGAGAACAGGTGCGTCCTTGACAGGTAATAGTGGAGAAACAGGAAGTAGACTCATATGTTATCAACGGCAGAGGACCACGGAGTCTTATTTTAACACAAACATAAACATGACGGCTGTGGGAAAACACTTTGGTAAGTTTCACACAGCTGATTCCTCTTAACGCTGCTCAGGAGCGAATATATGTTCGTTTTTGTCATGTTTAAGCTGAACTGAAAAGCATATAGCACAGTTATAATCTGCTCAGCCTGTACTGGAGAAAGACTGTTTGAAAAAAAAAAAAATGTTTAAAATCATCACAGAAAAGTTATATTTTATATTAAAAGAAGTTTCATCTCTCTGCAGACCGGCCTGACTGAAGACATGAGACAACCTTTGCTCCTTATCAGTCTGTCGCTGGCAGGTACTGTAAAACAATTTGCACTGGCAGGTTTTTCCTCCTCCTGCTCCGGCAGCAACGTTCAAATTCAAACAAGCTCACTGAAGTCTCTAAAGCAGAGTATCGGCTGTCTGTTCAGGGAGGGGAAGATGTGGTATTCCAGGCACGTTTATAAAACAATTGCATTTCAAGCAGAAAGCTCGTCTTAACCGCTCTTAAACCTGCGCGGCTGCATTCCCGTTTGTGCACTGACTACTGAGTGACGTGATGCATTTAGGGCCTCCTCCCTGGCTCCTAGATCTCAGCTCTCATCGTGATTCAGGATGACTGGGGCGTCTGTGTTTCTGTATTTGTGTGCCAGTTGGTAATTTGTCGATAGGGATGGGTAGTGCTGCAGCCTTTTGAATGCAGTAATGTTATGGTTGTTCATGCATGAACAATGGGACTGCTGCCAGCACCGATACTTTGCTATTGTTCATGGAAAGATGACTTCACATGTGTTATTATTTAGTCCAGATCAGCCTGATTTTAAGGATCGCAGGGCTTGCATAAATACTTTGTTACAAAATAATGACAATGAACAAAGTTCCAAATGTACAAACAAGATAGTAACACAATTTCATGTGAAAATATAAGATATAAAAATAGTACAAAGTGTGCTATTTAAAGAACAAAGCTGGCGATATTGTCAAATCCCATTAAAAGACCCAAACCAACAATGATGTCATCCCACTAACAATTGTCATCTGTGTGTCTAAAGCCTAATATATCTCATTCCCCTGTCCTGCACCTAATGTGTGTTACTCTGCAGACAACAGATGCACTATTTATTCCTCTTTGCGTAACATTTGTTAAAACCACAGTGCCCAGCTGCTGGGAATTACCCCTTAAGAAACTATTTATTTGTGAGGAGTTTTTTAAAGATTCATGACTTCAGTAGGAACAAAGGGGGTTGGTGCTGAGTGCTGCAAACAGGCTAGACAAAGAATTGAGAGACAGACTAACACATTGCTGGCTTAGGCCTTTTATGGGATTTGTTGACGATAATGAAAGTAGAATAATGCTATCTTTAGCCTTTTAAAGGTTCTGTATGAGACATTCAGAGCATCAATGTAGCAGTTAACCACTATTTGCTATGTAAAGATATGGTGGAGTGATGACATCCTGAGCAAAGAATTAAGTCATGCCACATCTGTGTGTTTTGTAATGTGAGCTTCTCTGTGGTTTGTTGTGGTGAGCTGGCTCAGCCTACTTATGTTCAGATTAGATTCTGATTGGCAGCTCTTTGCTGTATATTGTCTCCTC
>NC_065511.1:24614573-24680099 GCF_006386435.1 Epinephelus moara | reverse complement strand
CCCCCCCCCCCCCCCCCCCCATTCATGTCTATCTCCAGCTGTCTTTATAAGGCAAAAAAAAGATCTTAAAGTTGCTCAGTGGCGCATAAAGCCAAAAATGGTCACCTATTGTGCATAAATTGAACAGGATGATGGGGGTCCATAGAGCAGACGCACTAGAGACCTCTGCTTGGCAAGCCGGCACCTTCTGGTTTAGCGCTCGACTAACTTGATTGAAGTTAAAATGATGCCATCAAGTGGCTGTTCTAGACTTATCAAATGCTATCAGACATATTGGATCAAATTCTAATAGTGAAACAAGTCATTTCATGGGAGTGACGCTCCAAAAATGTATCACTAATTTACAGATATCTCTTTCGCCATGTAAGGGTTAGGGTTAGGGTTGGGCCACAGGGCATCATGTGATGGATGTAATTTTTGACCGCAATGAAAATTGGCTCCAAAGCCCGATGCACTTCCCGAGGACCTAGTCAAGCAGCACATACTTGTTAATGCATCTGTATATCCCACTGGCTAGCATGTTGATGGCGGCCTGTACTGCGTTCATACGGTGGTCAAGGCTGATTTTGGGACTGCGTCATAGTGGAAGCGTAGCGCCCACACTCTGGTTCACCCCTGGTGTAACACTGTTACCCCTGTCAGCACTGTTGTTGTTTAGCACTGTTTATGGACTTAGCACTGTTAGCAGCTAGCCGCCGGCTAAGCCACCTCCATGTTGTGAACCACATCAAGACAACTCCTACATTCTGAATTTCGCAAACATCCCCTTTAAATGCACTGCATCTTGCATATTGTGTACCAGATGAGTAGGGTATCCATTGTGATGTCTATTTTTACATCCAAAAGCACCAATATGTTGCTCCTTACACTGGTACAATACAATGTTGGATGCATAAAAATGATCTACTTTAGGTATTTGTGCTGCAAGATGAGCACAGAAAATTAGCACCAGGAATGTAAATGATATTTTAATTTGTTCATTAACAGAGGGTTGTTGGTCATGCATGAAAGATAATAATTAAAGTAATGATCAGCAACATTTTCATTTAATTAAATTTTCATTTTGCTGCTGTCTATCTGCGATTGATATTACAAAATAGTGATTCAACCACGCCTGCCACTTGGTGGATGTGTCTCTAACGAACATCCTTTGGTGCACAAGAAGTGATTTATTTTACATTTTCAGGAACAGTGGTTAGTTTGGAATAAAAGGAAGTAACAGATCATTAGATTAAAAGGAAACAGACCTGGAGAAGCCTAAAGTTCAGCAACATAAAGTAATAAAAACTTTCCTGGCTGCCAGTTAATCTCTGTTGTTTATCATCAGTTCATTTGTTTGCATGATTTCTGGGCTGTCTGCCACTATCATTGTCTCTGCCATGCTTGCAACTTATTTGAATTACTCTCGGGTCCTGGCCTTTTGAAACAATCTAACAGCACATGAAGGCATCGGCACTGTGCTGCGTCACTCATGGGTGTTTCTCTTCTGACTCACTCTCTCAGCTCAAACAGCAACAAGGCCAGTGATATTTTTAATCAAGCACCGAAACACTTCTGATGTCTTGAACAACTCAGTGTGGGAACCTGAACGCAATCCATCTCTCTGTTGGCTGCTGTCATTTTATACTCTGCTCCCCTGTGAAAATTGTGTAAAGGCAGTCCAGCGAGACTGATCAGGACCATATTGATTTGATTCACTGTAATTTATTGGCCAGAGCGTTCTTGTGTGGTAGCTTGGTATGCCAGTAAAAGGGCATTGAAAATTCAGCCTGAGTTTCCCAGCCTGAATCTGGAATATCAACACAAACAAGGGGGAGGACCGGCAGCCAAATACAAAAACACAGATTTTGTTTTTCCATCTTCACTCACATACAGACTACAAATGGACAAACAGCATACAAGAGTTAAATGCCTGTAAAATCAATGGCCTCTTAACATTTGTTTTTGAAAAATTGCCTATGCACCGCTGACTCTTGAGAAGAGACAGCAAATATGATTTCGACACGGCTTACGTTAAGTCAGGCCAACAAAAACACAAAATAGATGTTTAGCTTGGGATCACTTACAATCCAAAAAACATGGTGTGAAATTTACGAAGGAGAAAAGAGTGTGTACCTTACTAATGGGTTTTTACCCCCTGAGCCCGGTCTTTGTGTATTTATAGATTTTGTTCTCTGCAGTGAAGAAAGAAGCATTCAGATCCTTTTGCTTAACTTCAAGTACCAATACTTCAGTTTAAAAATACTCGATTACTAGTAAAAGTCCTGCATTGAAACTCCCAGTAAAAGTATGAAAATATTAGCGTAATCTTCTGAAAGGGACAGTTCACCCTAAAATCAAAAATACATATTTTTCCTCTTCCCCGTGGTGCTGATTATCAGTCTAGATTGTTTTGGTGTGAGTTGCCCAGTGTTGGAAATATCTGATGTAGATATGTCTGCCTTCTCTCCAATATAATGGAACTAGATGGCTCTTGGCTTGTGGTGCTCAAAGCGCCAAAAAATACTTTTGAAAAACTCAACAGCAATGTCTCTTTACAGTAATCATGACCCGCTTACTGGAGATAATCCACAGACCTTGTTGTGAGCAGTTTCATGTAGGAACTGTGTCACCACAACGCCACACATCTGCTGCTAACGAGGGTTTTCCATAAGTGCCAGTTGTCGACTAGATAGTCGTACATTAAAAGATTTCCAGCTGACTACGTTCTTACTGTTTCAAGTCAAGTTAAAGTCACATTTTAGATTTTGGTGGTGTTTTTTTAACTATATCTTTTAACCGTATGAAGGATTTTAGTCATTGGATGTCTGGATCTTATCAGAGGAACAACAGCATCGGAGAAACATTTATATTTAACTTGAAACGGCTGTATTCAGTTTTTGTACCTGTTTTAATTATCGGGTCTGTTTGATGGATGAGGAGAAGACCTCTGTGGATTCTGCTCCTGAGGCCTGTACTATGAATCAAAATTTGTGGTTACGTTGTAGCAGGATAAATCACTGTAGTAATTTATGCTGAACAGCTCACCTGCTCTGAAGCAGGCTCAGGATCAGATCACAACCTGTCAACACACGAAACACTGACTGACTGATCACTGGGAAAAAAAATATCCTGATATTGGTCAAAAATCCTAAGTGACATGTAAAAAGAGTATTTAAACAATAATTTTATTGTTCCAGGGTTTCTATTGCCACTCTGGATTACACAGAGCTTCCAACAAAACAGATAGTTTATGACACTAAACACAGTGATGACTTTAGCTGCATTTTAACTGTGCAAAGCTTATGTTTAATAGCTGATAGTGAGGCTTGTTTTTACAGCTCAGAATAACATGAGACAGCTGTGTGACAACTGGAAGTAAAAATGAAAGACTTTTTTATTAGAAAAATAATACACACACTGTTTATTGGCTCCTGTGATTATAAATACAACATTTTCACCCAGCTGGATACACCATGCACTTATGGAAAACACTGTGCTAGCTCATCTAGCACCACTGAGCTAGCTAATATTATAGCTAAGCTGTGGAGGACGCCATTAATGTTTACATCTCATGAGCCTCTCATCCATGAGTAGATGCATGCTTCCCTCTACATGTTGATTTGGTTTGTGGGTACTCACAACAAGGTCTGTGGATTAACCGAGTCATGATTACTGAAAAGAGACATTGTTGTTGACTTTTTCAAATCAATTCTTTTGGCGCTTTGAGCACCACAGGCTGAGTGCCATCTAGTTCTATTATATTTGAGAGAAGGCAGACATCTCTATGACCGTTATCTCCAACACTCTGCAACTCACACTAAAACAATCAACACCACAGGTAAGAGGAAAAATAGCTATGTATTTTCGATATCGGGGTGAACTGTCCCTTTTTTAAATTATCAAAAGTAAAAGTACTTCTACTGCAGATAAATGGCACCTGTAACTAATTATTATTATATGGCATTATTAGATTGTCAATACTGATACTCATGGATGTGTGAAGTGCATTTTACTGTTGTAGGTGCTTAAAGTGGAGCTAATGTGAGCTAGCCTACTTTACTAGGGCTGGAAAACATTTTGATTGTATATTGGTATCAGGATATGAGACTAGGTGTCGTCTTAGAGGCTGCATTACAGCAAAGGGATGCAGTTTTCTAAACTTGACTGTTCTAGCTGTTGTGTTATTTTCCTTTACACAGTTAGTCATAATATCCACATTACTGATGATTATGTATCAAATATCTCATTGTGTAAATATTTTGTGAAAGCACCAACCCTACAATATCAATAAATTGCAGTAGCGATATTGAGGTTTTAACACTGATAATTGAATTTCTTAGCCCAGCCCCACTGATACTGATATGTAGTTTAGTCCTGTGGTTCTGAATATAGGTCAGGGGTCAGAGGCCAGAAAGTATTGGAATCACTGGTTTGATCTTTGGTAATACATTGTGTTTTGTATGCTTATTTGTTTTTAATGTAAAATGTTAATTTGCAAAGTATGAGTAATAACCTAGCTGTCAAAAAATATACATATAAAATATATAGAAAAAACTATAAAATATAAAACATTTTATTATATACATCTGAAGTGTGGTGGTTTAGCAAGATAAAGTAACATAAAATTGAAATACTAAAGTACAACTAGCTACTAATTGTTCTGAACTATTGTACTTGAACCAATTAACGTGCTTAATTACTTTCCACCACTTGTTCTCTCTCCTTTAATTTTCTGTTTAGCCCTCCTCTCTGCCAGGGTGCTGGCTCAGGACCAGATCCAGATCCAGTTTCAGACAGACCCGTTGCTGGTTCAAACTGGTACAGAGGTAGTGTTCACAGTGCTGACAGTATCCCAGGTTTTCTCCATGGAATGGCAGTACCAAGGAGGAGTCACTCTGGGCGTGTGGAGCGGAGGAGCCCCATCTATTAACCCAGTTGCCCAGTTCCAGGGCCGGGTCACCATCACTGCCACCCGGCTCCGAATCGGAGGCGCCCAGCTCCGAGACGCGGGGAACTACACGGTGGTAGTGACCCCCCTCGCTACAACAGGCCTGACCACTAACTCCAGATCGATACAGCTGAGGGTGTTTGGTAAGAGATAAAGAAGTGTGTCTGTGAGTTCACTTTAGAGGGAAGAAGAAGAAGAGGAGGAGGTGGGAGGGGCGGTGAAGTGTGCGGTAGAGGATGGTTTTGAGGGAAGCGATAATGTTAAGGAGGAACAGAAGGGAGTAAAGAGAGAAGAGGGAGGATTTGGGGAGTAAGAGAATTAGTCTGGGAGGTATAATGAAATTAGTGACCCATAGTAGGCGAGGTAAAATTAATGAAAAAGGAGGAGGGGATGAAGCCAGTGGCTCAGGGCTTTATGCTAATAAAACCCATTTGATATGCAGTGCTCATGCTCTTAGATGTTTGATATTGTAGCTGTCTAAATGTAGCGTTACATTTACATACAGTACATACAGCACTGCGATGAAGCCTGAGCAGCTGAGTGTCTCTTTATTTTCAGTCATCAGCCCACGCTGGAGATGACACTACAGTCTTTCTCATTCCTCTTACCGCCAGTGCTAATAGGGTGGCAGGGCGACCAAACTGTTAGAAGCACTACTCTGTTATTGCTGAAAGGTCACATCCTCCAAACTCACAGCAGCTACATGTAGTTCCTGTCGTGGAACATCCGCATCCTTGAGCACGACTCTCAACCTCCTACCTACTCACTTATAACTCTGGAAATGAGCAAAAGCTTAAAATCCTAAAATATGAAATGCTTCTGCTGAGTCACAGGCAAGCGGAAAGTCTGTAAAAATGCAAGTGATTAAAGCTGTTTGTTTGGATGTTTTTGTTTATTTGCCGATGCTGCTGCGGTTCTCCTTTAGTCTCAGCCTCCTCCGTCCGCACGCCCCCCTCTTCTCCCTCTCCAATTATTTAACTTAGGCTGGCCGCCAAGAGGCATCTCGGCTACCACTCACACCGTCTGCCCCCTTATTCGCCATCTGTGCCTCTATCTGAATCCTGTCCCTTCTCAGCTCTCACTTGCTTTGATTACAACAAATTATCCTCAACAGAAACATAAAACTGCCCTCTATTGTTCCGTCACTCCAACTTTTGAAGTGAGCTCTCTCATCCTCTACTGCTCGCTACCTACAGTCATTTAGTCAGCCTTTTTTCTGTGTAATTCTGCTTTTGCAGCTCTTTGGTAAAACATCTTTTACTCTCCCTGCAGATGCAGTGGACGGGGTGAGTCTGTTTGTTCCTTCGGTGGCGGTGGAGGGGAGAAACGTGTCTCTGCAGTGTACGTGGACGTCTGGGACAGAGACTACTGTCCGGTGGGGCAAAGGAGGCGTAGCCATCACCCCGGACTCCAGGATTACCATCTCTGATGGCTCTCTTGTCATCAACCCAGCCCAGCGGGGTGATGCCGGGGACTACACATGTACCGTCAGCAACCCTGTCAGCGCCCAAACTGCCACAAAGAGCCTCACTGTCTACTGTGAGTTTGCACTGATCAGGACAAGTGGCAGCTAATCTGCTGGAGCCACTGCAAATAGCAGTAGCTTATCTGCTCTATCTACACTGCACTGCTTACAGTGTGCTGAATTGCACCCGGATTGCACAGAACATTCTTCCATAAGCTTATCGTACGGCCTCTAGCTTCGTCTTGATTGCATCCTGATCGACAGTCTCACAGTAATGTCCCAACACACCCAATCACCCACCAGCAAAGTAAAGTGGCCAGATTGTTGTCTTCTAACATCAGAGGTTTCTTAACCCTGATGAAAAACACATCAGATTGTACATGCTGTTCAAATCAATACATGCCAAAAAAGAATGTGCTTTTAAGTCATGTTTAATTTTGAGTCACCACTTTCTGTGGCCACAAAAGTGTTCCTCCCAGACACTGGACTTTAATTTGGTCATATAATATTAATCTGTAACATCACCACCCCCACAGGGTCTGTTGCAGTCCTGCTTTCTGATTGAAGCTCATGAAACTAGGGGTGCAACTAACAATTACGTTCATTATCAGTTCATCTCTTTAGTCTATGAATTATCAGAAAATAGTGAAAAACACTTTTTCGTACGTTGTGGTGAAGACATAATCACTGCTTGGACGACATGTCTTTGACTCAATGAAACACTACATTTATGTACTGTGCAGTAGTCGCAGTGAGGTGGTTTTGGTGGACGGTGGTCATACAAAGTGCAGGACTGTGACATCAGAACCCCGGGTTCACGTCCACGATCTGTCTGTGGTTGAGTTTAGGCATCAAAAGCACTTTGATTACGGTTAGGAAAAGACTGGTTTTGCAACCAAATCAACCAACCACAGCTTGTAGAACTATGGTGGTTGACGCAAAAACAGGAGAACTAGAATCAGTTTTTGATTTGTCCATTCTGGGCTATTGTAGCAACAACATGGCAGACTCTGTGGAAGAGAACTCTCTCCTTATATAGATATAAACAGCTCATTCTAAGCCAACAAAAACACAACAACTCTCAATTTCAGATGATTATTCACCAAAGACAGCATAGTTACGAATATTATGTTGATTTTCTGCCACTAGATAACCCTTTATCCTATACACTGGACCTTCAAATGTTAGTAAAAACAGGTAATAATAAAAACTAATGCTGTTGAACCAAACAAAACATTGGAAAAACAAATGAAATATGTTCAGTATCCACATTTTTACGACTTGACAGCTTGAGTAATTAGCAACATTTCCTCATTATGTTAATAGAAAACAATTTACTCTGCATTATGTTTCGTTTTCCTCATAAAACATTTACTGTTTCAGATTAGTTGCATATAAACATAATCTCTAGGGGAAGGGGCTGCTCCCAGAAGCTAATGTGAGGTCTTGAATTTGATTCACAGTATATGTAACAGAACAAAAGCCGCATCCTCACATTTGAGAAGCTACACACATTTTGGAAATACCATTATTCTGTTTAATGCTGAAACACTCTTGACGCCACTCTCACATTTGTCTGTTAAATTTAAAGCTTGAACCAGCAGCCAGTTAGCTTAGCTTAGCATAAAGACTGGATTCCTGGGTAAACATTGCTGTTTACCAAGTTTTTTTTCTTGTTCACTTAATCCTTACATAAACTGAAGTGTAATTCCTACAAGTTGTGGTTTTACATTGGGTTATGTGCTGGACTATATCACAGCCAAGTGTAGTACCTTGTCACTCTGAAGTTGCCAGGCAACCAGCAGAGACTCCAGTAAGTCAGAGAATAAGCATAATTCCCAAAATGTTGAACTATATCCTTGAATAAACCTGTTGTACTTTTTTGATTTCCTCATACAGCTTATAATACAAGTCATTTTACACTAAGATCAATACTGCATGGAGATATTTCATCAAACTGTGTTGATCAGCAGGCTGCAGTAACTTGTCTGGGATGACTCTCTTCATTATGCAGTACTCCCCTCAGCCTCTGCAGGATTTTGAGTGAGCTATGACCGTTGCCTGCCACTCAGGTTCTTCTGTAAACATGACTTGTTGAGACGCATGTTTATCCAAGAAGTGGCAGCCATCGGGATTTTAGATTTAACATCCAACCTGAAAGTGCACAGTCCCTTAATACGCTGACTGAAGGGGCTCATCAAAATGCTTTAGCCAGACGAGGTGACTTAAACCCCAGAATTGACAAAATGATAAACCCTTAAGCAGGTTATATAATCTGTGCCTTAGAGCCAGCTTTTTAGGAATACAGATTCTCCTTGTTGCACTTGTAAACGAAATGTTTTTGATGCTGATAACGATGTCCTCTGATCATCAACAAACCAGATGGCCCCGACACCCCTGTGCTGACCAAGGACACCTCAAAAGACTGCGTCGGGGGAGGCGATGTGCTGGTCGGACAGACGGTGCGTCTCACCTGCATGTCTGACTCGCTGCCCCCTGCCCTCTTCTCATGGCAACGTGACGGACAGACGGTCGCATCTGGCCAGCCGGACAGCGGGGTGCTCAGCCTTCAGACTTTCTCTACGGATGAGAGCGGCCAGTACGTCTGCACGGCCAGAAACAGCATCACTGGAGGCACGTCGGAGCAGGGGACAGACTTAGCCATCGTAGGTGAGTTATGGTGGGCGCTGACCTCTCTGTGACTGATAATGATGACAGTTGGTTTTGGACTCCATCCCTGTATCTGTCTTCAGGACAGGAGAGGGACAGAAAGTATCCTGGGAGATTGATCTGGTGAGAATGTGGTCAAAGTCATTCAGTGACTTTCATACACACACGCTCTCCTCCTTTTATTTTCATTTCTTTTTTGACTCTGTCTCCCTCTCTTTGCTATTTATCATCCATTTTTACAATCTTCCCCTCCTCTTGTCCGTCTGAGCTGCAGACTCATTATCTTTATTAATTCCCCCCCTTTGACACCATTTTTTCTATTTCAGCCACATGTCTAAATGCAGGGGAAGTGGCGGGGATTGTGATTGGCTCTTTGCTCCTGCTCTTAATCATCATCCTCCTCATCGTGCTCATTGTCTTTCTCGTGCGAAGGAGGGGTAAGTCTCTTTGTGCGATGTCTTGTTTGTCCACTTTGTAATTTGATTCAGATACGTCACAAAAGGCTTTTTGATGATCCCTATTTCCATCTGTGCTTTACATAATAGCTCAGGCCTCTTGCAGTAAAATGATTTCTTTTCGGTATTTCTATTATTACAGGACGACAGAGACAAAATGATACTACTGTGCTTGTGCAGAAGAACAACCCAAATCCCAGGCCTTTAGTAAGCCGCAGTAAAGTTTACATATGATTCACTGTTGATTTTGTCTTCATCTTATCCATGTAATAGTGCTGAAGGGATTTTCACAAATTAACCCTCTCCCTCCATCTTTCTTTTGCTGTCTCTTCTCTCTCTCCCCTCATTTTTCATCTGCTCCCATTAAGCCTCCAGAACCACAACCTAATGGTGCAAGGGATTTGGGCCAAGGTCCCCACCCCCCCCTCTTTTACGTGAACTCACACACGCGCAACTTATACAGAGCCCCGCATGAAAGCCGTGGCAACCCGCAGACACTGGCGCTGGAAGGGTTGCATAACTCCGACCCACACCGACACAATGGTCGTACCCACACAAATGGACTCCCACACAATGCCTCTCAAAATGGCAGTGCATTCCCACACAATGGCAATGACAACCCGGCTTTCACACACACTGATGCTCAGAATCCAAACACACAGCAGCAAAATCCTAACATTGTCATTCAGACTGGCGCTGCCCAGGGCGGCGCCCAGCCGTCGGCGGTCCACGTCAACCTTAACACGCTGCCACAATCTGCCCAGCAAGGCAACAACAGTGCACAAATGCCCACCATTCATGTCAATCTTAACTCGTACCCAACCAATGGCCAACAGAGTCAGCAAGACAACTCATTTCCTCTTCCCAATACAGCCAGTTATAATGCTTCACAACCCCCCCAACAAAACCTGACACATACGGGGCAGCCAGATCCCAGATTGCAAAGTGGGCAATCCTATCCTAATCCTACTGACCCCCAGGTGAATGATAACGTAGAAGCAGGTCTACTAGATCGGCTTGGACTTATCCCGACTGGATACACACATCATAACAGAAATAACACTCCTCAGCGAAATGCCAACACACAGACGTAC
Source organism: Epinephelus moara (assembly GCF_006386435.1). NCBI lineage: Eukaryota > Metazoa > Chordata > Actinopteri > Perciformes > Serranidae > Epinephelus > Epinephelus moara. The sequence goes on along the minus strand of NC_065511.1, from coordinate 24,669,485 downwards.
CAGCTGGAGCAAGAGCCTCGTCACAGGTCTGATAGAAACTCCTGGGATCTCCTCCGAGGGACACCGGCGTACCCCACTGGCACGCGTCAGAGAGGACACACATCATCTGAGGACACCTCTGACACTACAGGCTACACTTCCCATCCTCCCATACGGGACGCAAGAATGCCGAGCAGATCTCAGCCACGAACTGAGAGCAGAAGCACTTCCCGCAGCAGAGCTCCACCCAGACGAGATACACCATCAGTGGACAGACAGACACGGAGTCGCTCGGCTGATCTCCGAGGCCCAAACACTCGCAGTGTAACACAGCTTGAGGCTGAACACCACACACAGAGAAGCCCCCACACACAAAGGAGGAGCGCTCAGCGAGACATCAGTGGTCCGCCTCGTAGCCAGACTGCCCCCAGGCAGGAAGCCACACACAGAAATAACCCCCAGGCACTACCTCTCATGAGCCAGCAGGCCTCTGTAGGCCGCTCTGCTGTGTCACAAGGACCAGTGAAACAACAGGCAGCGACTGCACCGCGGGGTGTGGATTCAAGAGCTTTGGCTGATCCTAATCACCTTCCACAGGCACACGTGGCCCAGCAACACAGAGCAGAACCGATCCAAACACCACCACAAGGTCTGGGCAAACAGACACAGCCTGTCATAAATGGTGCCAGTCAACCTCGCCAAGGAGGCACTGCTCCAGTCCCGTACTCTCCTGCCCAACGTAATCCCAGTACCCTAACCCAGGCTGCACTTACAGCCCACACCGAGAGGACTCAGACATTTCAGAATCGGAGACAACAGACCCAGGCCGCCCTGCTCCACCCTGGACCACAGGCACGTGTCCCTGTTGCTGGGGCTCAGCACCCACCAACTCCTCCTCCTGTTATCCCCCTCGAACAGTTTCAGACCCTCCCCAAGAAACACACCCAGCACAGATCCCCAATTAGAGGCCCTCAGCCCCCCAGACCACCTGTTAACATACCTGTGGCTCAACGACCCCGACCAGCACAACACAGGCCCGCCAACCATCATCACCATCCTGGAAATGGCCACGTGCATGTCAATGCACACAGACACGCTCATGCTCGTGGCCACGGGCACCCTGCCCACTTCACCCACCCACAGCAGGTGAGTGAGACTCAGCATGATGGTTTGAAACCGCAGCCAACAGTAGCCATATGTTTACTGATATTACAGACTTCCAGCACACGGCTCTCTCAGATGTGCACTTAAGGCTGTCATGTCATGTCGCTCTTCCCGTGTACTTGCATGTGTGCATTGTTACAGGCCTGCTTCTACCTGCACTATCTGCTCAACGGTTTGTGTTTTTGTCTGTAGTGTGCATTTCTTGAAGGATGCTTGACAGCTCTTGTAAATGGATGTTGCATTTTTACGATTGACAGTCTTCTCGTTGCCATGAAAATGTATTTAGTCTTGAGTGTTTGTGACACCGTGGCAGTTTTTAAAAGTAGCATTGTGTGTCAGAGGTTCTGCCTCTTCTGCATGACATGCTGGCAATGAAGGGCTTGTTGTGTCTTTCCAGCATCAGACTCACAGAGGGAGACCAAGATGATGACAGATGTCAGCAGACTACACTCCACAACTGTCCCGCATCCACTGTCACAGACAAACAGCTGACAGACGTGATCCAATATACCACCGAGCGAGACTGACTGCACAAGGTTCTGCTCTCAAAAAAAGCTGTCATACCCTGGAATCTGAGTCAGAAAGTCAGTTTTTTTTATGAAAGAAATGAGCATGTCTCCCATGGGGATGATGAAATGTAACTTTTTGGAAATCAGTCCTGCTTTCTTAGAAAGAAATGACAAATTGTCTCAAAAGAGGCTCGAACTGCACCTCTTTAAAATGTACTGAATTAAATAAGCAAAATGATACTGAGAGTTTTAGATAAAATGCTCCCCCATCAACAACCTCTCTCTCCAAGCATGCACACACGCACACACACACACACACACACACACACACACACACACACACACACACACACACGTACTATACAATTTTACTTCTGAAGCACTGGTCATGCATCAAACTTTGCCAAGAGCCTGCTCAGAGTAGACAAGTTCAGTGATCCATGGCTCTTGACCAAGCCCACATCCTCTCATCCATTCGTCATCGAAACTAAACAACACTACCTTGACAAAATGCCCTTGATGTGCCTGTATGAATATCTGTGCATGATCTAATAGACAATAAATGAGAGGGGACTCGGCCCCTGTGAACAGTGACAATTATGAAAGAAGAAATTAGCCGTAGGGTTGGTCTTCATGTTCATGGAACTATTTATTTTGCGCCTTCTGTTTACAGATGCCTCTTATGACACTTCTCAATTAAGGGGATTCGCCTCAGCGGCGCTCAGAAGTAATGCTCAGCTAACTATGAAGGGGATCCCACAAATGGATGGGCGCTTATTAATTAAATGCTTTTATGTGACTTAAATGACTTGGAAAATAATCACACCCGTGCATGAATGAGGTCAGCACAAAGACTCGAGCTGCCACGCTTTCTGCTGAAAAAGCACAATGTAACAATTTACTGTCTGCACTGGGTCATACTCGGCACATTAAAACCAATGGGATGTCATTATTACTTTTGCAGATTATGTATTTATTGATTTATAATGTCTGTGTTGTTTTTTTGAGACTCAGGAAACTTGTAAAAATTGATTATTTGGGTATCAATGATATCATTTATGAATAAATGTGGCCAAATTCATAAGGAAGTCTGGTGATATTCTGTATTTCTCTTATTGTCAACAAATCCCGGATTAACTGATCATACTAACAACTATCGCCTGTGCAGACAAAATATGATGTGTCTCTTCTTCAGTCCCTCAGAGCTCCATCATTATCCAAAAACTAAAACACACATCAGTGAGCCTCACGGTCACACAGGGTAACATAGTCCATCATTAGTATAAACATGGGCACTGTGATTTTTCTATCCTGCTGCTGTAAATTCTCACTGGAGCTCCAAACGTGTATTAATCCCCAGCTGAAAATAGACCCAAACATATGCAGTATTTACAGCTGTGTGAGCAACATTTGCAAGAGCTACAGTCCAGCTGTTTGAAGAAATCACTTTGCTATAGGCAAAAAAACCCTATTTATATGCAACCTGTTTTTAAAGATTTAGGTCTTCAGGAGCAACAAATGGGCTGAAAACGAGCGATGCAGCCAAATCCTTCTACTTTATTTCGGTAAAGCACAGATAATGCGATGGAAACAGATATTAATTCTACCCAAAGTTGCTTGTTGTTGTGTTTCAGCCATTATGTTACTTCAGATCACTTCAAATCACTTCATATCACTGTGAATGACCACAAGATGTAGAAAAGTAGTTTAGGCCTGCAGTATCCTCCTGAGACACCAGCTTGTGTTTGGTATGCATTTTTAATTGCTCCTAGCTATTTGGGAATGCAGGACCTGATAAGTATAAAAATGAAGCATTCTTTTTAAACAGGAAGTAGTTTTTGGGAAAAAAAGGTGCCCTAAAATGTGGACAATGGATTTGTTTTTAATAGTTGCAAGTGCGTAATAAATTATAAAACTGTTTATTTCAATACCTGAACGTTGTTGTGCAAAAACAAAATTACAGACACATTTTCCCTGCTCTGTATTCCAGTCTACATATGAATGTCACACCTAATTGGTCCCAGTGTCCTCAAACAAATAATTAACAGCATTTTAGCTTGTTACTATTGCTAACATTGGTCAAATTTATATTCCATATCAAACTACAGATGTTATTTAGCACCATTAAACAAGTTTTAACCATGAAATGTGATCAGGTTTTGTACCTTGTCCACTTTTGTGTCGGGATCAGCTGTGGACTGAGCATGAAAGCGTCCACAAATGAGGACAACAGGTCTAAGTTGAGCAAAATGAAGTATAAGGGGCAGGAAACCCAAAATGTGATGTCCTGTGAATGTGAATGTGATGTGTAAATATATTTAATTATCAATTATGTTCCAATATTAAATCAATTTGATGCTTTGAAGGCACAACAACTGCATTGCCAATGAGTATTAGGTTATTAGTCTTCTATCCGAAAAACAGATAAAGACAGACAGATTGATATGTCAGTTAAACAGACAGAAATACAGATACTGATGTCTCGGTACACCCCCAGTGAGAACCACAGACAGAGAAGGGAGGTCAAATGCACTGTGAGACAAAGTTTTTATCAGACTTGTTGACAATAAGAAACTTTTCTTTAACATCAAAACACATAAACTCAACAATGTAAAGCGGCAGGATCAAATACACAGCACATCTGGTGGCTCCAACCAAACATCTGGTGCATGAGATTTACTTTACTGCCTTAAAAATGGTGCCGTTTTAGGAAAATGAATGCCTCTGTATCGTCTATACAGATGTTGAATATTCATATTCACTGCTACATGCACAGTGTTTATCGTTGCTCCTCAGGAAGGATTTGTATTGTTTGGGCTTCATGAATTGCTCCGAGATCTTATTTTCTCAGTCATAATAAAGATTTTTTGATTATGATCATTTGATTATATGTGTTTGTTTATAGACCTTGGTGAAGTTTACTGTTGAACAAAACCAATTTCGGCACATTGTCTGCCTTATTTCCATCACAGTGAAAGTCGATGAGAGTATTCACAGCAGAATGCACAATCATGACTTTATGTTGCCTCCACTTTCAAAATGAACGCATCCTTCCAAACAGGATCTTTTGATTTTCAGCACAAAACACGTTCTCATGCATGTTGACAGTAAGTCAGACCACAAAAACACCTATTTATTCTGGTGTTCCTCTGAATCACAGAGCTGTTTGCAGTCTGAGCATATTTCTGCTCACTGTGTCTATAGTGCTAATTATGCATGGCGCCTGTGTACACCGAGCGCTGTTGTTGATTTTCCTCAGATGAATCTGTTCCTTCGGCTTGTTGTGGAGGTGCAGAGCGTGTGTTTGGATCACAACTTCATCAGTCTCCCAATCCCCTGCTCCCACTTGTACGTCACCTCTGATGAACAGTCCTGCTGCTCACTATTGGAGACACTTCACGGTAGTCTAGCACTGTAATGAGTGGAGATGGAGTGCATTTGAGTACCTGGTACTAGAAAGGGTTGCGGCATTGCCTCCTGGTTCCAGATGAAAGCTGTGATTTATGAAAAGTTTGGAGCCGTTTTACGAATACCACTTTGTATACTATACCCTTCCTGCTGTCTTTGGCATGAAGTGTGTTGTTTATGGCCTAAACAACTGAAATTACAAGACTCTCTGTAGTCTTGAAACACACAACCCAGTAAACCTCAAACGCTGATGTGGCCTCCTTCCCTGAGCCAATTTGCATGTAAATCTGCTCGTGTTGTTTTAGTATACTGATTTACCATGATTTACTGTGACTGCCGCAAGTAATTGTAATTGTTTACGCATCCCTTTGGAGGCATAAATTAAAGGCAAACATAGCTCAAGAGCGGTGTGTGCAAATAGGGCATTTTTTTGTATTGATGAATGCTCGTTTTGGTGCGTGTCAAACTGCAGCGGAAAGCTTTCCTGCCTCAAGTGTGCAGACAGCCAGTGTTGATTTTACTCAAGAGACTGCAGTAGATTTGCACAGGAAAACTTAATACCACAAGATGGCCAATATAATCCTAATCCAATTTTAATTTAAATTCAGTCCAGCTCAGCAAGCGCACATATTTTTATAGATTTGATGGCATTTATAGTTTGAAATAACATAGGAGGTGCCATAAGGCCCAGACTGAATTTAGTCCAATTACCTAGCAGCTCCGAGTGAATACAAATTCATGATGCAGCCTCTCTTTTGTTCAACCCAGTGATGGTGATTATTCCTCACCACCAGGGGGAAAAAGAGAGGTCAGGCATGATAGCCCTCATAAGTCCATATCATCATTGAAGTGAACTGGTAAGTCCTTTGAGATCCATGTGTCCATCCCTGTCAAAGTGTCCTTGAGCAAGACACTGAACCACTGCCTCTGTGCACTGACCCCCTTTAGTGAAATGTCACATGAATACGAGTCTCAGAGGAATATGAAATGAAACAAATTTATGATTAAACTTTACACACCAGGGGCAGCTGAACAAAAAAACCCTCAACATTTTCAGTGTGACAGCATGACCCTGAATTTATAGCTTCAGTCTGTGCCACAGCCATCTATTCAGTCAAAATGTCCTTGAGCAGGACAGTGAATCCCCAACAGTTCACTGACTGTAAATCGCTCTCGATGGGAGTGCATAAAATGTAAATCACACACCCAAACTGCTCTGTGGCAGGCAGGGACTCCATGCCTCGTCATCCCACAAGGGGGAGCCATGTGAGAGGATTTTTGCTGAGGTTATCTATCGATCACTTCCCACCATTTTTTCTCCTCAAGGCCTTCGCCATCTGTGCAACTTTGATGATGAGTGCTGAAATTAAAATACAAGCCATAGGCGAAGTTATTCTTCTCTGTAGTCCAGCACACCAAGAAAGCACAAGGAAAAAAAAACAATACAGTCATGTGCAGCGACAAGGAAATCCTCAGTTGTCACAAGCTTGTTTATAGACGCTTAAAGGTGAACTGCTGCCTTCAGGGATACATATCAAACACAAGAACTTCAAAGAGCGCTGTGTTTAATCGTAATCTTTTGTTGATTCGGTTGAGCGTAACATGTTGTGTTTCATACTGTCACCACGCTTTCTCTTTTAAATAAAGACAGGCTTATTTACAGATATTTCTCTGCAAAATAAATCAGAAACAAGCCCAGGGAGCTCTTGTTGAAATTCAGCATTTTGAAACCTTTTTTCAACAGATCTTTGATATCCTCGGTGGCATTAAAATACAACTGGGAAAAATCAGTTTGTCAAAGTGTAGGCACGCAGTATTTACAGATGTATCCTTTGTTAAGAAGCAGATGTTTAAAGAAATGACAATGCATAGGTTTAACATAAATTACTGCTTGGAACAGGGGGCTGCTTCGAAGGAACTGTGAGTGAAACCAACAAAAGACATCACACCCGCCTACAATGCCACTAAATTTAAACACCCACCGAGTGTTTTAAAGGAAACAGAAGTTCAGAGTTGTGTGTGAAACCACGGACGAGGAGCAGGCCAGAAGATGTGCACAGACATCGTCTGTCAGAAGTTCAAAGAAAGAGCAGTTTCTTCGAACTGCAGTTCCTCTTATAATTAAGCCGTGTGTTGCAATAAAAACCCAAAGTCAGCAGAAAGAAAGAAAGAAAGAAAGAAAGAAAGAAAGAAAGATGATCGTACAAAACAGAGCAGATGCACGAGTCACTAAAAATATATTTGAGCCAAGAACAGAAAGGAAAGCATCACAGTGCACAGAGAGAGGGGATACTTAACAAAATGGGGCCCGTGACTTTTGTTGTACATGCTTTGTAGCAAATTTCATGTTCCATTATTGCTTTTAGGTCCACTGTCTGTGTACTTCAGCTCTGTTCATCTACTTGTTTTCATTATGTTATGAACCAAATTAGGGGCTTAACATGGACGTTTAACATTTTAAGGCATAATTAGAGTTGTCGCACAAGATTCCTGTCTAAAAAAAAAGTCAATGGATGTTACACTTCTGCTAGATCCTTCATCTAAAGGCATACTGTGCAGGATTGTCAGTTACTGTTTGCAAACACTAGGGCTGAGCCGAATACTTGGATGACTTGGAGTCATTTGGGTGGCTGTGTTCAATCTCTTGTGATCAAAATGATCTGAAGCTTAATACTGAGACTGTAGATAGTTTTCAAATAAGTAATAGCAACATCTGATGAACTCATATCAGGCTTAACAAGCTCTGGTTAGGCCCACCCATTTTCAGTTTAAATCCAACCCACTTCCTGTTCAAAGTCCACCCACTCAGAACGATACACATACAAAGGGAACACATATTTGTTCAGATAATGGTGTACTTGCTCATCCCTAATAAATAAGCTCACCAGCGAGGGTGAAACTAAAATTCAACTTCAATTCACTTTTGTTTCGCCTCGCTATATTTGCATTTTCAGTGCTGTGTGTCTTCGATGCCTGCTGCTTATGGTGTAGCAACCTAGTCGCTACCTTTTCATAAAGCCCTCCCTCACCTGGATACATGCCCCTAAACATCCTGAGCACAGAAAATGAGTGTATCTGCAGATAAATACGCCGCCACACACTTCTAGTGGGTCATAAGCAAGCGGCAAGCTCCAGGGCTAAAAATGAAGCTAACTCGGAAGTGCCAAAAACTGTAGTTCCTCTAATGGCCACATGAGGCTGGCTCTCGAAGCGAGTCAGTCCCCATAGACCCTCATGTTAAAATGCCCAACGTTACAGCAGAAATATTTACAGCCAAGTAGAAAGAAAAACAGTTTTGGTCACATTTTTCCCTTCGTGACAACTGTATGGGGGTGAATTTTTCTAGAATTCACCCGTTTACATTTTATTAGGGCTTAATGTTACGTATAATTAAGGATAAGCTGCACTGAGTGACAAGTTGTCTGCCAAAATTGCCCTTAGCTTCTCAGTGAGATCCATCCCTTGCTCCTAATCAGCGCCAGCCTCTCGCCAAATATGGTCACTTCTGGCTTCAAAAATCCAAGATGGCGACAGCCGCAAGTCAAACTTGAGGCTTCAAAACAGCAGTCCACAGACCAGTGGGTGACGTCTCGAAGCTATGTCCATTATTCATAGTCTTTGGTCATAGTTGATGACTGAGAGGGATTACTTCTGTATCAGTTACTTCTATACAGTGTTTTTTAAGGAAAATGCTGCATCATACACAACACTTGCACCACGATTAGAGAACTGTCAAGGAAGTAAACTGAGCCAGAAATAAAAGCTAACATTAGCCACCATAATCTAGTGGTCACAGCGGACCATGTAAGGCCGTAGCAGCAGTGTATTGACTTTAGCAATTGGTCTATTGCTGACAATTTTTTCATTTGCAAGAAGTAGAATGTGTAAATTCCTCTGTGTGCAAAGCATGCACAGCACACTCCAAACATTGCTACAGGCCAGGTAACCAGCCCACACAGCTTTAAGTAGACAAGAGATTCAAGTATCCCAACATACCAGCCAGAGGTGACAGAGAACAGCAGATGGAGTCAGTGGTTGAATCCAGTGAGAAAACCTGCAGCGGGTTCACAGCTAACAGCTCAGATGAGCGTCGGTAAAGTGCGTGTGTTCCGCTGCATGCTGCAGATAATCATGTGAAGGGATGAAGAAACACAGTGAAGTTGCTTCATCTATCAGTTCAGCCTAGCCCTACTACTCTGACACTGTTGTGATGAGTAATGGTTCTGTATGTGGCAGCAGGAGCCTGATTAAACAAGTAATTCTGTCCTACATGCCATGCCTGCAGCGTGCACTCATATTCCTTTATCGTACGGCTGACAGTGAACTTTAAATACCCTGCAGGACACAGGCCATGCTCTGCTTTTAGCTTGACTTGTATTTGCATGACACCGGCTGGATAGATTTCAGTCACTTCTTGACTGGTTGGCCTACTTTCTTGTGACTGTAAAGCAGAGCACACACAATCAAAAATACTCCCGACAAAGATATAGTGTGTGTACTCAAGGAAGGGTATTTTACAGCTCTGAACTACTGTGTAACTGCACCAATATCTGCACGGCTGCTCTGCCAGCTCACGTGCTGCAGACTACTATAAACTATAGAGTCTGCTAAACAGTAATGATGTGCTCATGTGTTTTTCCTGCACCGTGCACTGTGTGCATTTCCAGACATTATCCATGCTAATACAGATATCAGTCACCTGTTATCAGCCAAAAGCATTGCTCAGGCTCTTGTGGACATCCTCGCATCCTTATGAGTATGAGTGTGAATGTGTGTTATTTGATATGGATGTGTTGCCCTACTTATTGGGGCTCAGCAGCTCAGCTTGAGTACTTTTAATTTCTAAATATATCTTTTTACACCCACAGGATGAATTGAGAATGGATTTGAGTGGCAGAGTTGCCAACCGTTATGAATTTATCTCAGCTATAGCAACTCATTAAACATTTCTGATTGCAGTATCACATCAAGTCAAATTAATTTGCAGTGGTCTTAGTCACAGTTTTAGTCTGGAGAGAAGTTTAGGGGTTGAAAACAATGACAAAAAATGCACGTTAATGATGACAATCTCTCAAATCAAAACCAAAAGGTAACACTACTTTAACCCCCCTATCTAGCATCTATAAGTAGTATATAAATACTAAAGTATATTGTCATGATTAAAAAGGGTAAATGTTGAGAATAATATGCAATGCCAAATATCATTAAACATGAATACAGCTGTCATACTGTGTAGACAATTGCTCAGTTGCCAGCTGCAAACCACATTTGTATGTTTCATATGTATCATCAACATGTCTAAGGTTGTTCCATTACACATGAGCTGACTTTGTCAGCGGGAGGAGGAGGTGATGATGGATGGTTGACACCTTAGCTATGTGTGCCAAGCTGCAGACCGCTGTTTCCAACCAACCAACAACAAAACTATTTTTTTGTTTTTTCTCCCTGCAACATTTTAGCCACCAAACATGGGTGTTTTTTAGTGACCTTTTGCTGTGTTTCCATCAGTTGTGCCACAACAACAAGTGATTTTTTTACTCAGACTTAACTGCCTTTCCACTTGCTTTTTAGCCACCAAGACAGGGTGTTTTATGCCCAAACATGATCTTTTTCTTGTGCCTAAACATAACCACATGTTAACAACAGTGCTTTTGAAATATAAAGTTTCAGTCTATCCTCTGCATAATGATGTCCAAAGGTAAAGGATTTCTGGTTTGCAGAAACAATCCCAACATTTATGCTGGCAGCTGGTTTGTAGTCAATCATTCAGATACTGAAACATTATTTCAGATGCTTCATAGACAAAGTTAAATGTTTTAAACCTTTAAATGTCCTTTTATCTGATTGCATCTGATGAAAGGTATTTGCACATCCAACTGTCCTAGATGCAGGTGCATTGGAAAATATCACTTTGAACAGAAAATCCTGCACACTGCTCTTGCTCAGCTTCACAATTTATCAGTAAACGCTTAAATTTCAGTCCTCCCACACCTTCGTCAAGAGTGTTCAACACCATTATTTCCAACACTGAACTTAAATAGAAACTGCCCCACGTATTTCGCAGGTATGCACAGGTATGAGGGAGTTAATCAGCTGTGGGGGTGTTTCTCAGTTACTGACAACAGCCTGTGCACCATATGTCACATGTCCCACAGACAAAAGAACAGGGGAGCAAGAAAAACAAAGGGAAAAACCTAGAAAACTCAAGCTCCTTACACACTATTTTTAAAATCATCTGCCAAAAATGTTGATCTTGTGACTGAGCACATCGGCCTTGCAGCTTTCATAAATCATTCAAAATTTCCAACAATGTATATTCTTATGCCTTGTATCATGAGTTGGTCTTTTTTAGATCCGAAAACCATGCCATGGTGTCTCATCATTTAATCCTTTGGGAGATAGTGTTGACAGTTTTCTAATTGTTTCCTATGTTTTTCTTCTCCCTTGTACTTTCGTTTGTGGGATATGTGACATATGGTGCAAAGGCTGTTGTCAGTTATTGAGAAACACACCCACAGCTGATTAAGTCCCTCACACCTGTGTGTAAATGGGTGGGGCAGTGTCTATTTAAGCTCAATGTTGGAAATAATGGTGCTGAGCACTCTTGATGAAGGTCCCGGAGGACTGAAATGTTAGTGTTTACTAATTAATTGTGAGCAAGAGCAGTGTGCGGGATTTTCTGTTCAAAGACTCGTCTGATTGCATCAAAATTTTGGTGTGTTTTACCTATGTATTTTAACCCCCTAATGTATGCATTCATAAGCATTACAAAAAGTTTTTCCGACAAAAATTCCATGACAATGTTATTAAATGAATGGGCTTAAAAAGGGCCTGAAGCTGCCAGCAGGCTTCTTCAGACCTGCTTGTTGGATGGTTGAAAAACTTACGGAAAGCCCCTTCTCCCACACCTTTCCATCGTCAGATTGGAGGGACTGTGTCTGATCATTTCTGTAAATTTCCCCTCAGTCAGCTATGTGGAGGTGAGAAAGAGGTCAGGGTTTGAGGCTCTTCCTCTAGCGTCCCTTTTTCAGTCTTGGTACAACAATTTTGTCACCTTGCATGTGAGTAACGGAGTGCAACACTATGAATGCTTTCCAGGAGAGACTGAAAATGTGTGCCATTATCCACATATACACAATACAAAGCACAACAGACAATATTGCCTCTTCCTCCTCTCTGTGACGGCTGGCTTTTTACTCACTTTCCAGTATGGCCATTTGTGACAGCCATAATCACTTTGGATTTCCAACGCCTTAGAAAGTAGTTCTGAGCGTGCATAACCCAACCTTTACAAAGAACAGTAAGATTTATTGTTGATTACGAAATGCAACAAACAAAACGGGCATAATGTGAATCCTTGGGCTGACATTCAGATCAATTACTCTTAGTTGCTATTATCAGTGCTGCCATCAAAGTCATCAAGAGGACACTGGGCACAGGGAAATTAATGGCGGAAACACTGCCGCTGTTGAAATAGCAGAAAAAGCACAATAAAATAGTTCAAGACTTGGTGTTAGGGGCGGTGGGTGAGTGATGTGTAACTTTGCCAAAAATGATCTATCAATCATCTGAAAGCTGAAAAACTTAATTTTGAAAATCTATTCACTGTTTTAGTCATGCATAAAAAAACTACCACGCTGTTCCTGGTTTTTATTTGTGAAATCATTAATTACTTTATTTTCAGACTAAGTCATTTATAAACATTGCTTTCAGCTCTGCTAACCAGCGATCATTATTTCTGGCATTTAATACCAAATTATTACTCAGACAAAATAAGTGATGATGAAAACAAACACTGGTGGCAGACCCTGTGAGCACCAACATGTTCCTGCTTATTTTTTTTTGCTTGACCTTATGTTACAAAATGTGGCCCAGAGAGCCCTGAAATATCTCTGCCCTTCAAAATGCCACCGTTGTGCCATGTGACCTCATGTTAAGCAAGCCTTTGGGGGAGTTAACGGTGACATTTACAACATTTTTTGGCAGTGTTCACTTGTATAAAATTGCTCACTATCATATATTTTTGAACAGTTTTTGATAAGGACAGTATTTTCCAAGGGACGTTGAAGGTCTCTTGGAAATGACATTTTTGCTGATGTAAAAAAAAGGCTGTTTGTTCCATCAGCCTGAGTAAGCAAAATCACTTTATAGGAACACTGTAACATCGCCTACATTATTTCTTTTTAAAATTCATCTTTACACCCTGCGGTGGCAAGGATTTAAAAGCTTATATATAAATCCCAAATCTTTACAAGGCACTAATCTTTAACAGATGAAATAATTCATGTAATTTGCATTGTCAGTTTGCATGTTGATACTCTGATCTCGGATTCGTCACCACCACCACCAGCTCTAATCTATGTTTTTGTATTAAAGGCCAGCTTCTAACTGAGTGATAGGCTCCTATGTGAACATGAACACACAATTATCTGTTTCCTGTTAAATTTCATTTAATTCATATGAGAGATTTCTGTATTTGTGTTTATGTCAGTGCAGCTCTCAGCTTTTTAAGGTGGGTGGAGCTCAGGTGGGAAGAACTGATGTCACATAGTCTGTGCACCAATCAGAGTTTAGAAACATTTCAATCAAAATGGGATTGTCTGATTAAGTGGCCAGCACTATCAGTCAAATCTGAACAAACCACACTCACACAGTCTGCAAATGCAAGCTAGTCTGGAACCTCTCAGCTCATTGTTCATTTCAAAGGGAGGTTTTTAATGACTGTGGATCAAATGTCTCTGGATGCAGCTAGATGAAACATGAGAGTTGAGTGATGGACAAATATTAACAGATTACAGCATGCAGAGATAAGTTGTGATGGTGTAGCATCAATATGTCTTTGAAGGAGTGTTGCAATTTTTGCCCTCAGAATCTGAATGTAGTACTTCAACAGAAAGTTTCACATCAGGTGCAGCCATCTTGGTTGTTTTCAAATATACTGCCTTTTTACTAAGCTAGATTTTTGCCTCTGCGTGAGGGTGCATATGCCAAAAATTATATTACGTATTTTGCAGTAAGTGTGAAGGCTCTGCAGTTATCAGCCTTTGTCTGATATATATCCATATCAGATAAACGATTGTGATTGAAACGATTAAAACGAAGTGAGCCAGGTTGACTGGATATCTGTCTGAACGGGAGGAGCACCAGATGCATCTGTCAGAGCAAATAAAACCTGAGCTTGCAGACTTGTCTGGCTCCTGGGCTACTTTAACAGTTCCCCCTCTGTAGACACTTTAAAGGCTAAACTTAAGACCCACATGTTTTCTTGGGCTTTTGAGTGTCCTTGAAGTTTTAAGGTTTTATATTTCACATTTTGCTCTTTTGTGTTTAATTTTCTTTACTTTACTCATTTATTTGTGCATGCTTATGGCAGGGGTAGGCAACCTGCAGCTCTGGAGCCACATGCGACTCTTTGGCACCTTTTCAGTGACTCCCTGGGGCTTGGACCAAAAATTATATGGGAATAAGTAATGGTAAATTTTTTAACATTTTAATTTCATTTATCATTGCCAAGAGGCCTAAAGTGATTCTTACACTCTCCAATTGTAAAACATGTAGCCTACACACACACACACAAAAAATGAGTTAACAAGTTAAAGCAGCTGTGCGGAACTTTTTACCATTTATAAAACTGTCCCTAAGCGGCTAAGCGGTACGCAACGGGCATTGCTGAACACATAACAGTTTTACCAGATGTATCTATAAGGACTTGGTTGTACTTTCGATGTCATGGCGGATAAAGAAGGAGCACCATCTAAAAGAAAAAGAACAGAAGAAGGCTAAACGGGACAGTGATAAGGCTCGAGCCCAAACGCATGTAAACCTCAGTTGGGCATTCACCAAGTGGAGAGAGCTGAGAGATTTGAAAGGTTTTAAAACTGATCCCGAGTTGGCCCTTTTCCTAATCAACAGGTATGTAATTTTTGTTTTTATTTAGAGAATATACCACAACTTGTTAGACATTGTTTCACTTCAATATATGGCAACATGGAAGTTATAAGCAAGCTAAATGTAACATTAGCTGATGTGAACCGCTTTTGTCTAGTAACGTTACAACAAATGCAACAAAATTATCTGTGACTGTGACCATGAACACAAATACACAGCAGGCAGTTGTCCTCAGTTTATAAGAAATTCAGAGCTACACCAGAACATTTATGATTTTCCTCTCACTCTCCAAAACAAATGCATGCGGTAATTGCCGGTTGCAGGCGAGATTTTACGAGTGAAGCTGAATGCCGGCTGCAGTAGGAATTTTACACCACCAGGCTGTGGGCGTCATACTGCTTCGACCAAAGGGGGCGCTATAATCAACGAAAACGTAAAGTTCCGCACAGCTGCTTTAACATTTCATCAACTAAAATGTACATGCCAAATCTTGTCAGTGGTGTCTAGTCTTGAGTCTCCCTAGCGAGGCTAGCTTTGGATTCCAAATCCAAAAAAGAAAAAGTCTCATAGGAAAATAATGCATTTAGCATAGTGTGTAGACAGATTTGCTTGCTGTCACGGTGAGCACTGCAAAAATAAAGCACTAAATAATTAGAATAGCCTTCTGCAGATCAGCCACTGTGTGCAAAACATATCCAGTAATGCTCATTTAGACCTATTATGAATGCTGACAGGCTTATTTAGATGTAATACAAGCTGTATTATCTACATTACAAGGCTCAAATATGTGGCTCCACATATTTTTTTATTTATCTATTTAGCCAAAAATGGCTTCTTTGATAGTAAAGGTTGTTAGATCATGTTATTTATATTATTTTATTGTAACACTTTGGTCAGCTTTGATTGTTTTTATTTGATACTTCAGAGTATTCCATAAGATTTTCACAAATAAAACCCTGTCTGATCAAATCAGTAATCTTTAATTGAAAAAGTATCTTAATTCTGTAAATTTATAGTTTTTACTGTTAGTGGCGGAGTCCGCCATTCCTGTCTGTAATCCAGAGTTACTAAGTTTAATCTTCTTACTGATATCAGCTTTATCGTATTTTATGTTATTACAGGTTCAAAGAGGAATAAACAACCTAAAGATCTGACTCCTAAATGTTAAAATGTTTTAATTCTGAACAAAGTTTCACAAAAATATTGGTGCTTGTCCGGCTTAACTAGAACAAGAAGCTTAATTATAACTTCAGGTACACATACAACCATTTGGTTTGAGACTATTATCACACATTAAATTACAGCACTATTTTCTCCCTTTGTTGAGCTTTTTGAATGTATTTTTGATAATTGTATTTTAAAAACATTCTGTGATGCTGATTCTTTAACATATTGGATAATTTGGAGCCACTGCAGGTAAAGACACTGAAAACAGCAGTCTTCAATTATACACTCCATTCTTCATTTTACCCACATCATTCATCTTTTTGTAATTTCTTGTAAGAAAGCAAATCATGAAGAGCAATAATTGGTATTAGAGATACTTATTTTACAGAAGAGTGTTGGTGTGAAGTCATCAGCGGCTGACTTCTCATCTAAATGCTCTCAAATGTTAGCAAATGTTCCCCATGGCGATCATTAAAATTTCATCTCACCTGAACAAGGAAGCACAGTTGCTTCCCCGCTCTCTTTCCTATTACACCGCTAAGATATTAAAGAGGTGTATTCTGTACATCTATGAAGCAATTTTACACTCTAATCAGAAGAGCAGTGACTTTCAAGTTTCATCGACCTCCAAGAATGAGCGTGATGCCGCCGTCTCGTGGCTCTAGTCCAATTGGGGCCTCCTTTTATCTCGCCAATCACCCACTGTTTGACAAAACCATTGATTCAACTCTCTTTTGCTCCTATAATGAGATGCATTTTAAGTGCCATGCTTTTTGATCTTTCAAGACATTTTTATCTCCACAATCCAAGCTCCTGGTCCGGGGATCAGCTGCTTTTTAACATCAGCTTAGTATATTTATTACTTTCTGCTTTTGTACAATGAAAGCTAAGCTCTCTTTATTGGATCTGAGCTGACTAAAAGCATTTTGTATTCAGGGCCTTCAATCATTGCTGATAAATTGAGACAGGTTTTGTGTGGCAGGCAGAACTAAAAATGTTGGTAATCAAGGATCTAATTGTACTGTAAATAAAAGGAAGACAAATAATGGAGGCCGGGTTTTCAAATAAAGGCGACATAATAGATGGGCGGCACAGAGCACAGTTCAACAAGACATGTAAACAATCAACAAGCCATTTCCTGTTGTGCATATTCATCATTTTGAGGCTCATAATGAAGGGTCGATGACGTGGGAGCATTATGGCTTATAGGAACCTCAAACATTAACGCTGTATCCGACTGTGGTCTCTGACCGCTTTGAAAAGCACGTCCATACATCCATCAGCCACGATATCAGCTTTGCTTTTACAACCACTTTGTTAGTTCCCAGCAACACCAGATAACCCAATAAACACCCACGACCTGGATGCATTGTACAGGTGTGTGACTTGGCCTTGTTCCCAGTTGTGGGGAGAAGTCTGAAAAATCTGCACATTGATCACAAGCTTTAGCAAAAACTAATCTTGGTTTCCATGTTTACGAGACTTACACAAAGCAGGCTATCACCGCATGTTGTTGGCTGATAATTGTACACTTTGGCAATGAGAGTGGACTGCACAGCACTTTGAAATGAGACTACACGATAGTTTCCTTTTGGTATTTCTCTATAAAAAGAATTGATGTGATCATTATAAAACTGATTAGTTGGTAGGGGCGGGGAGCCAAGGGCTGAAAATCTATTTTGCCTCCATGGCTTTCACACTGTCATCTATTTTTCTCACTGATTTCCAACAGTTGTTCTTTGGACTCAGGTCAGACTTGATAAGGCTGCCAGCCAAAAGTACAAGATTATCTTTTCAACATAGCAAGCTTTATTTTATGAATGTGTCACTGGGAATAAAATGACTCCAGCTATATTGGAAGCAAAGTCACTCTTCAAATAGCAATATGGTGGCTTAGCAGCCACTGAACTCTTCTGTCGGGATGGGAGAATTATATTGTTATTTTTTTTCTGCCACCACAAATATAAGGGAGCTTATAGGTTCATGCTCTGGGTATTAACAGAGGGATTAGCGAGGAGGCTTCTGGGACGCTCAAGTCCGTGAAGCACAGAGCCGCAATCTCTTCATTGTTGAGATATCTACTTGATGTAACACAATTAACTATTTATTTCAAATGTGCTGAGGTCTTATAGGGGCATGATGGAAGGGGATTTCAGTGGTTGTCATTCTATATGTGTTGTGTCTGACCTGTTGTGGCTGTGCACACAGTCCTGTGTGACACAATGGTTCGTCTCTTCTGATGTGGACCAAAACAGATCTTCTGATAAGAGGCAGCTGAGTCTGTCACCGCAGAACACTGGTCAGATAAACTGTGAAATTGGACAAATTATCTGTATGAGCTGGCGAGCTTTGCTGTCTCTACTGTGTTCAACTATATTAAAATGCTGCAGCTTATGACTCATGACAGCTGATAGCCTTGATACAGCCCATTAGACCTCAGATACTTTGAAGACCGTGCACTCTTTTGACCTAAGTACTGTATTTAAGTGCAACCTCACGTTATATGAGGTATTTCCATTACATGCTACTTTATACTCCTTCTCTGGTACAATTGAATGGGAAATATTTCTATTTAAGATTTAACTTAAAAAAAGTATAACGGTCTTTATTAATTACAATTTATTGTTAAAGGGTCTGTATGTGACATTCAGAGCAAACCACTAGTCACTATGTAAAGATATAGTGGAGTGATGGTGTCCTGAGCAGAGAATGAAGTCACACTACCTCTGTGTGTGTGCTGTAACCCGAGCTTCTCTGTCGTTTGTTATGGTAAGCCGGTCCCGCTCCGCGTGCATGTTAGCGCATGTGTGTATCCCACTGATAAGCTCATTGTTGCTACTTTGCGCTGCACATATACGACAGTCACTGATGATATCAGGACAGTGTCAATGCAGTGCCCACCCTGTGGTCCCCCCCCACCCCCCACGTTATGTGTCAGCACTGTTGCCTTTGTTAAGAACTATTGATAGAGTTAGCACTGTTAGCTGCTAGCCATAGGCGTAGCCACCTCTATGTTGCAAAGTGTGTCCAGACAACTCCAGACAGCTGAAATTTGCATAAAACTCCTTCTGAAGAGTAAACCAGTGGTTTCCAACCTTTCTATCTCCAACCTCTTTACAAAAAGCAGTGTCTTTACCCTCCTAAACTTCTCAGAGGGTGTTAACTGTTTTAATCAACTCAAAGATGTAGAAAAATTTACATGGATGCTTCACACATCTTTCCCCTGGCAGCACAGAAGATTTATTCAATCAGCACAGTTTCAAGATTAGTGTCACCAATTCAGTATCTGACCAAATGTCCCTCCTTCTGTTCCTGAGATATGATGTTGAGTAAAGGCCAGAAAAGTGTTTTTTTTTCCAGAACATAATGATGTCACATTTAAGCGTTCATGAGAATGGGATGTATGGATGGACAACATCATACCTGCGGCTACAGCTATCGCTGGTGCAGAGACAAAAAAAATGAATACTAATTTGTGTAGCAGAACTTTTTGTTGCATTTCACCTCTCCCATTACAGGAATACTTCACTCACAAAATGATGGTTGTGTATCAATTACTCACCCCATTGATGACCCCCCATTCAGTGGAACACACAAGCAGATTTCAAGCACATGTGTTTGCCCAGGTGTGCTTTTGTCCCTGTGTGAAACTGTTTATGTAGAAGTGTTTTAAATGGTGAGGTTTTAGCAAAACTGCATGGGTTTTGGAAGCACTGAGCATATGACTGGATAAATGAACCTTGGATTACACTGCGAGTTGTGTGAGAGATTGGACCCCCTTTACTTTATCAAGAATTTTGTCCCTTTTTGGATTTTTCGTTCACTGTGGAGACGTGAGAAAAACATTTCCTTCTTTCAGTGTAACATGGGGTGAGTAATTGATATACAAATGACAATTTTGTGGTTTAAGTATTCCTTTAATCATTTAATGATCCCCCAGATTCAGTGTTCAACATAACATTTTTTCCCCACTGGCCCCTCGGGCCAGTAGTTCAGAGTTTTACTGGCCCCTTGTATATTCTTATTGGCCCAAGTAAAAAAAAGAGAGAGAGAGAGAGAGAGAGAGAGAGAGAGAAAAAATGTCTATAAAACTTAATTTCATTTCATTTCATTTAACTCCATTATACCTCGCCGTAGTGCGTGATGGTATACAGCAGTCCTCACAGAAGCTGATGTATGATGTCACAGCCTCTGTGTACTCATCCACTTCTTAGATAACCTCACAACAGGTTTACAGAGCTTTAACTTCAGAGGGAATCAGGTGGACGGTGGCGTGGTCAGAGTGGCCCAGTGCAGCGCAGGGGACGGCATGATAGGCGTTGTTAACAGTTGTGTAGTGATCCAGGATATTCTTCTCTCTGGTCGGACATTTTATAAACTGTATTTGGTGAGTTCATGGGTGAGGTTACCTTTGTTGAAGTCACCAAGGACAATAACTTATTAAAATAATAAGTCTGGGTAAGTCCGCTCCACACACAGTATCTGGTCGGCGAGCGTGCGCTGTACCTCCTGCACGTTGGCCTGCAGTGGGATGTAAACACCAACCAGAATGAATGAAGCAAACTCACGGGTGGAGTAAAAAGGTTTGCAGTTGATGAAAAAAGATTCCAGATCAGGAGAGCAGTGCTGCTGGATCACTGTCACGTCATTACACCAGCCGCTGTTTGTGTAAAAACAGATACCTCCACCTTTAGTTTTGCCACAACGTTCAGTGTTACGATCCGCTCTGAAGAGTTGGAAGCCTGCCAGCTGCAGCGCAGAGTTCGGTATCGATCCACGCAGCCACGTCTCTGTGAAGCACAAAACTGCAGATGTAGAAAGTCTCCGTTTTTCACCATCAGTAGCTGAAGTTCATCCAGTTTATTGGCCAGTGGAGAGAAATATAGGCTACCTGGCAGCGGTGTGCGGTGTCCACGTTGGTGGAGACGCACAAGCGCACCAGCATTATTCCCCCTCCTTTGGCGTTTCACTGCAAAAAAAGCCCAAAAAATCCACTGAAGGCTCGAGAAAAGTGGGATAAAAATCCGCTGGAGTTGTTCCCCTGACAAAAAAAAGCCCGAGCGGGCCTGTGACCTGTCAGTCAACTTGCCCGACATACTTTTTGATTGGCCCCGGGCCATCGGGCCATTGCTTATGTCGAACCCTGCCCAGATTTATCTTGTGTCCCCTTCAAACGGCAACCTCAGAGGCTGAAAAATGAAGCCAGTGTGCAAGTGCCAAAAACTGCACTTCATCAAATGGCCACTTGAGGCTGGCTCCAAAACATAGACCCTCATGTTACTCTACAAGTTACATTTTATCAAGGGCCAAAGTTACACACATTCAAGGGTGGGGCCGCTTGAGAGACAACTGGCTGCTGATAGTGTCCTCGGCCTCTCACTCAGATCCACTCCTCCAAACATGGTCACCTCTGGCTCCAAAAAACACAAGATGGCGACGGGCGAAACGCTGCACTCAAGGCTTCAAAACAGCAGTCCACAACCCAATGACATCACAGTAGCTACATCCATTATTTATATAGTCTATGGTCCCCTTAGGGGAGCTTGAACCCTAGGTTGGAAACCACTGCACTGAAATACCTGTAAGTACTAAAAAGGTAGTCACGTAACACATCAGATACTTGAGGTAACTTTCTGCATGACGTGTACTTTCGAAATGACACTTTGAATATATTTATCTGATAATACCTCTGTTCTTTGCTTAAGCAGGATTTTGACTTGTCATGGAGCAGTTTTATGTTTTGGCAGTGACAGTTTTATTTAACTAAAGGCTGTGAAAACTTCCTCTTTACATATGTTTCCTTAGAACAACAGCATAACTTGGCAGATGATGAAAAATGTGAGGTTTTGTTTGCTTCATCTGGTGTTGCATAAGTTGTCAGTTACCTCAGCAGAAACTTGTTTTTTCTCTAAGTTCCTTCCCCTTTTAAATAGACCTTGGGAAGCTAGAGAGTTTATTTGTATTCACACAGTTTACGGTAAATCAAGGAGGGGAAGCACACAATCATGTCCACTTATTCTACCACTCGATCATCTCCAACCTCCTCGTTCTGCTCATTGCTGCTCTTCAAAAGGCTTTTGAGGACATCCAGAGCAGCTCTTGTGTGCGCTGCCCATGTTTGTGCTCTTTAACAACACAAGCAGTCTGACACTTTGTTCATAACAGCCATGTCAATTAAACTTCAAAGCGGCCTTTCCCAGTGAGCACAAAGCAGTGGCATGCAGAAACGGCCAATTTATTTTCTGGGTAATATTGTGTAAAGTATGGCGGCCCATGTCGGGGTTCAAGCAGGTTTCTGAGGGGTAATGACACTTATTCCTGTATTTTTCAATTAATAACTTCTATGAGTTTGTTATTAATTAATACAAAAACAATTAGCTGTTTCCAGAACATTTTATTCCTTGATGAAATATTCAGAGACTCCACGGGACACTAAAACACTCCTTTAAAATACTCACTAATGTAATTGGTTTAGCAGCCCCATTAAGCATTATTGCCCACCCTCTCTATTTAACCTCTGGGATACTTAAGAGGAGAAAAATCAGCAAGGGCAATAAAGTAGATCTATATTGGTAAAATAAAATATTAATTTGCTTCTTGTGTGTTTGTGTAGCCTTTCCTCTTTCTAGGTTCCATGGTGGAGAGGCCCTGTTTGGCACCAACATCCAACTGGATTCATCTTTTCAATATATGTTCACATTGTATGTATCATTTAGTCATATGGATTGTCTATATTGTGATTTTAATATGTTGGGTTATTCTGTAAATATGACATCTACTGCACACCTTTCTGTCCCGTGGTTGCTCTTCCTGAGGGTTCTTCCATTTTTTTGAGAGGGGTGGTGTGATTATGGGCTGGTGGTTAATGATTTTAGAAGGTCACCCACCTGCCCACTGCCAAGTGTTGTAAAAACACTGACTTAGTGGATAGCAACAAATACAACATTTGGGTATTGTTCCTCACAACAAACAAAATTTCGAGTCCCATGTTGATGCTACCTCAAACAAAAAAAGTCCAGCAGAGACTTTTTTTCCTTAGAAAAATTAACTCTTTTAACGTTTCTTCTATGATGTCACTTAAAATACACACAACTCTAGTTTGTTTAGTTCAAAATGTGTTTGCATTTTGACAACACATGATTTTCTAGATTAAGCGCGCACATTCAGTTTACATTGTCATTTTGCTATTTTCTTTTGTAAGTTATTAATTAATTCCTTGTTGTCTTTGAGTTCCCTGAAGTCACTTCCTGGTTGGAGCTGGACAAAAGATGGTGGTGCTTTTATGCAGAAAGCCATCCCACAGACTGCACCGAAAGCTGTGACATCATGGGGGGGATTAGGGGTTTCTTTGTGTTCGTCTTAGTAATTGTTTGTGTAAGTTCTCCCCTTTTGTGTTTAAGTTCAGTCACTATGTATTTTGCCCCGTCATCTTATTCTGTCAGGTCTGTTTGTTGGATTAATGTCTAGTTTTGTTAGCCTTTTATTCAGTAGACATATGTTTTGTTGATCTCTTTTATGGGCCCTATAACTCAAATGTTATCTTTGGTCATTTGCTTTGCAAAATGTATTTATTTGGGAAAATAAACCCACTTTTTTCGAACTTTAAACCTTCGTTTTTGTGCTCTGACTGCTCTATCAATGACATACAATGATGACTCTCTTTTACAGGTGTTTCACTGAATCTGTTTTAACTTTCTGTATCATTGCTTGGTTTGGAAATCTACATCTCTATGATGAGAATGGACTGGGGAGGCTTGTCAAAATGGCAAGTAAGATTTAAGTAGGTGTTAGGCCGAGGTCTTGGACATTTTTAATAGGCAGGTCTTTGGAAGATCTAACGCCATATTGGATTGCCAGAACCATCTACTCCTGGATGAGTTTCAGCTTTTGCCCTTCAGACACTGTTCCAGGTTACCCATTAGGAGGACCAGGAGATTTAACATCACCTGTATCCCAAGTGCTATTGATATACCTGACAGCAAATACCACTCTGGCTGTATTCCTCGCACTTCCTTTGAACACTTTGCACTCTTGTTTATGTGCACTCTACCTGGTATGGTATGAATTTTTATTTCCCCGCCCGAGCTCTGTTGTTTTCTTGTGTTGATGCATTGTTGATGATGTCCTTTGTATTCTGTTTTATGTTTTTTTGTGAGCCGTGGCTGCAAAACACATTTCCCCTTGGGGGACAATAAAGATAACCTTGAACCTTGAGGGTGTCATATGCTGTGCAGACTGAGGCAAATTGTGATTTGTAATACAGGGCTATTTAAATAACAATGCCTTGACTTGAGTTTACAAAACAAGGAAAAACTAACTTAATAAATAAATAAAATATATAAAAAATGTATGAAATATACTTGTATAGAATGTTTCGATGTGGAAAGGAGAACCTGCATCTGCATTTTGTTTCTTATATTTGAAGCCTGAAACATCAGCGCACAAATAAAGCCTCGCTTTTTTAATGTACGATTCTATTCTTGCTGCTTCAGTAACCACAGACTTCTGCTCTGCAGGCTTTTTCTCTGTACCTCAACACTGTGCATCTGAGCCATGTCCTTGTTCTATTTTGTGTGCTCTTTCACAAATATCATCCTGTTGCATCAGCTTTGTCTGACTTCATTCCCAGTGTCCCAAACTCTGAAAAGCACCTCGGGGTTGTGGGTCTGCTGCTGCCATTCATGACCTGTTTTCACACCAATCAACCTGTCTGGTGCAACTGGGAAAAGTCCCTTATATCCCCTTTACACACACACACACACACCTTCATCTTTGTTTATTTTGTGCATTTATAAGCACACATAACACACTGGGAAGAATGAATCAGCAATGTTTGTTGCCACAAGGCTTGTTAGTGCCCCCTGCAGTGCCCTACTGCTGCTGCTGCTGCTACTCATGGATGGATTACTGAACGGGCCTACTGGGCACATGCCCCAGAACCCAGAGTGTCAGGGTCTCCCCCTGGCCTTCACCTGCAAGATGTTGCTAAAATTACCACGTACTGACAAGGAAGAGACATACAAAAACTACAAAGAGACACAAGATTAATAAAAAGACAAAAAAATGACCCCAAAGAGACACACATGAACTACAAAAGAGGAAAAACAAACATGATGAGACATGAAATGATCGAGAAGAGACACAAAATAACAACAAAGAGACACAAAATGACCAAAAAGACAACCAGTGACCCCCAAAGAGACACAAAATAAGTACACAGGGGACAGAAAAACCAAAAAGAGACAAAAAATGACCAAAAAAGACACAAGATGACCTCAAAGAGACACACATCAACACCAAAAGGGCCAAAACAAACATAATGAGACACAAAATGATCAAGAAGAGACACAAAATAACAACAAAGAGACACAAAATGACCAAAAAAGACATATAATGACCCCAAAGAGACACAAAATAAGTACACAGGGGACAGAAAAACCAAAAAGAGACATAAAATGACCAAAAAGAGACACAAAATAATCCCAAAGAGACACAAAATGACCCCAAAGAGACACAAAATAATCCCAAAGAGACACAAAATGACCAAAAAAAAAGACATAAAATGACCCCAAAGAAAAAACACAAAATATGTTGCTTGTCCATTCCCTCTTTTCTGGATCGACTTACATTTCATTGCTTTTATGCTACAAAACACAGGTAGTTAGTATTTCCTCATAAATTTTTTTTCTTGCTCTCTGGGTTTGAAACTGCAGTTAGACCATCGCGTTGGAAAGTAAAAACCTGCTAAAAAAATTAGCTGAACAGTTAGATTTTCACTTAACAGTTACTGAACGACATGAAAAAAACAACTGGTTTGGGTTTGGAGGTGGGGGAGCTTCATTATTTCTAAAATCCTGCCTACGGCCCTGCTCCACCTCCTCCTACTTACACTGATGACATTTCTTGCACT
Source organism: Epinephelus moara (assembly GCF_006386435.1). Classification (NCBI taxonomy): domain Eukaryota; kingdom Metazoa; phylum Chordata; class Actinopteri; order Perciformes; family Serranidae; genus Epinephelus; species Epinephelus moara. The sequence goes on along the minus strand of NC_065511.1, from coordinate 24,643,460 downwards.
TTAAGATCCAGTGTTTAGGATTTCGGGGGATATTTTTGCAGAAATGGAATATAATAAGAATATTTTCTTCAGTGTATAATCCCCCTAAAATAAGAATTGTCATGTTTTCATTACCTTAGAATAAGCTGCTTATATCTACATAGGGAGCAGGTCCCCAGTCCTCCATGTTTTAGTGCCATGTTTCGACAGTAGCCCAGATATGATAAACCAAGCAAGCTCTAGATAAGGCCATTTGTGTTATTGCGTTTTCATGTTTGCCACTGGAGCACAACCTCTGCAACGAGCTGAACAGCGTCGGAGAAACAGTAATTTTACTATATTTGGTGTTTTTACTCATTTGAATCACCTGGTTCATGTGTTTTGGAGAGGAAGAAATCTCTGCACTTAATTTGGCTCCTGGTAAAAACCACCTGAACAATGAACAATGAGGGAATCCTGACCGGGGAGCTCATGCTTGGCACACCGACGCAGTTTCAGCTGGTTCCAATCTGCAATCCTCATTGCTGGATGCCACTAAATCCTGCACACCGCTCCTTTATATCTTTCAGCTAAATGAGGAAATGTTTAATGATCCAGCCTTGCATGCTTTATGTCACACATTCAGCTTTATGTACAGTGTAAAATTTTCCTTTGGCAGTGGAGACAACTTTAACAGACTGATGTGAAAAATGCTTTTCTGCCTCTGATATCATTTTAGAAGATAAGAAAAAGTAAAATATGGAATGTGAAAGTGCAAAAATGGGCCCCTGTCTACATTCCTCTTTTGATTTGCTTCTCTGTCTCTTGCCAGGAGGGAGAGCTGTCTCTGGCTAATTGCTGAAGAAGTTTGTCCTGCAGTGATGAAATATCACCAGGCTTAACAGGAAAGTTTGTGCTCAAACAGCATCTTAGAAAACCCCTGATGTCACTCTGTAAAACCAGCTCTTACAGTGGAACACACCGGCTTGCATAATACAATGTGATCAGCCACATTTATGTGTGGAATACAAATGTGATGATTTCAGACGGGAGCACACAGCGCCTCAAACTCAAACATTTTCTTCTTTGGTCGCTCATCTGGGGTGCAGAAGCATGTAAGAAGTTGAAAGACGGTTTCTGAATGAGATCAAGAGCAGGGGCAGGAAGTGACTGGCATGGTAACAGGGACAAATACCCAATAAGGGCTGATGTCAGACGGTAACAAAATATCCCAAACTCACACATGGGAATCAAGTGTTTAAGGACTAAGCTCAAGTGAAGGTGCCTCAGAGTGATTTACATACATTAAGCAACATCAAAAGGACTCTTTGTACACCTCTGAGTCATTATTACTTCAAACGCTTGTTTCACTCACTTTGTAAAATTAACCATGACTACCTGCGGTTTCACCTGTTTCACCCGTTTAATGGAATCTTGACCCTGCTGTTGTGATATTAGGCCATGAAACACAAAGAGGCCACTCATCTCCAACATCCCTGGGTGTTTTTCTGCTGCATACAGAATGATCTCATAGTGGAAAGTCTCATCAGTCTCCTCTGAATGAACCACTTTTTTTATTATTGTGTACAGTATATGCTTATCCAAACAGCTGCTGTTTGGATAAGCATATAGCAGGCCCTGCTGCCCTCGCCACATGTTGTGAAGGGAGGGAGTGCTCCGACACGGGTCATCACTTTTGTGTCAAATGCTTTTTCTCTCCTTCTCATAATAAAGAGGCGTCCATGTAGAAGCAGTGGGCACGGATAACTAAATATGATTTAATAACCTATGATCAGACTGGTTTGCACAGACCGCCTGCGCCACTCATATTGCAAAAAGGCCAGTTGTTACCACGGAAACTGTGTTTGGCGAGCGTGGGAGATAAATTGCAGCAGTATCTCCCTAATAATAATTTCTATTATCTGCGCTGGATGTTTAGATTATCATGTAAATAGGGGGACGTGCCGGTCGACAGCAGGTAGGAGCTGGAGGCTGGTGAATAGAGGAGATCAAATAAAACAGTTGAGCAATCACCACACGTGGGTGTACTGAGAAGCACGCAGTGGAATAAGGTAAGCCACAATTACTCCTTTTGTTGACTTGGTTTCTTTGCAAAAAATATTAGTAGGAAGCTTGTAGAGGTGGTGTGAAAATGAGTGAACTGAGACACCGCCACCGCAGACAGCGAGGAAGTCCTCAAGTTGCTTAAACTGGTGACACATCTTTGGTTTCCTCACATTCCTCTGTAGAGCAGTAAAAAAAAAAAAACTCCCCCATGCTTTGGACTATAAGAGTTGAGCTCGCGTTAAACGTGTTCACTTTGTGATGCAGCTTATTACATAACAGGTAAGAAACTTTTCTTAACATCACAAGTTCTTTAAAATGTTACTTTCTCTTGAATTAATGCTGTTGTTTTCTTTACTCTTTACTTTGCATTTCCTGTACAAGAAGATTCAAAAATTATACACAGATATTGTTTTGATGACTAAAGAGTGCCAGCTAAAGCTCAGAGACACTCATTATTACCCCGGCGTAGTTAAGTCATTATGTTTATGAGGGTCATCACTTTCACAACATGTCCAGTATTTCTGCCTGTACTGAAAACAAGGCCTGGAAGTTAATGATAAAAGCATCATTGTACTGTATTTACGACACAGAGGAAGCAATAACACAGCATTATGGTTTGTATACAAACCCATGTGCCAGACCCAAACACTGGCTCCTCATTAAGAGATAATTCAGCTCCACAATAAACTCTAAAGTAAGAAGAAATTAAGAGGGAATATAGAAAAAAAAAGAAATTAGAGTTTATCTCTGGCTTTCAGTTTATGGGCTAAACTGTGATGTGTAAAAAGTATAGAAAAGGATAGTGGCGCACTCTTAAACTAACTGTCAAATGGACAGTAGGTAGAAATACTGTGCTGCGCAGTGTGGTAATCTCTTTCCATTCTTTCTTATCAGCAGAGCTCAAAGCCCTCGAGGAAACGATGAGCGTTGGTTTATCGGCAGGGACAGGAAAACCACGCTGTCTCGCCGGGTTTGTTCCGAGCCACTGACCCAATAAGAAGCCTTCGTCTCCTGTGGTTTTGGACTGCCTGACAGATCAAACCTCCGTGTGCCGCAGTGTATTCATCCCCCCTCTGAGTCAAGGACATAATATGACACATCCTGAACCTGACTGACTGACTGACTGACTGACTTACATCGAGGCCACCATGCAGGAGTGCCACACTGGACTGTGTCTGTCTGTCTACATCATTACCTTTGTGCTGGGCTTCCCGGCCAATGTCCTCGCCTTCTACACTTTTTGCAAAAAAGTGAGGCAGAAACCCACACCCATTGACATCCTGCTCCTCAACCTGACCATCTCTGACCTCCTCTTCCTCCTCTTCCTGCCCTTCAAGATGCAGGAAGTGATGAACAACATGCTCTGGGACATGCCCTACCCCCTCTGCCCACTGTCTGGCTTCATCTTCTACATGACCATCTACAACAGCACCTTCTTCCTCACTGCGGTCAGCGTAGAGCGCTACCTCGGAGTGGCTTTCCCCATCCAGCACACCTTGAAGCGGAGACCTGTGTATGCCGTCGCTGCCAGCATCTTCTTCTGGATTTTCTCCTTCATCCACCTGAGCATAGTGTTCATAGTTCCCTTTATCGGCCCTAAAAACTCTCCGAACGCCACCTCAGGCCACAATGTCTCAGCTAGCTTCGCCAATGGTGTTGACCAGAGAGAAGTGTGTTATGAAAATTTCACGGAGGCTCAGCTGAATGTCCTCCTGCCTGTGCGGCTGGAGCTCTGCGTGGTACTTTTCTGCATCCCTTTCCTGATTAGTAGTTTCTGCTACATCAACTTCATCAGGATTCTGTCCAAGCTGCAGCACATTGACCGGCGCCGGCGCCTGCGGGCCATTGGCTTGGCTTTAGGAACACTGCTGGTGTTCGCTTTATGTTTTGGCCCCTATAACGTCTCTCACATTGTCGGTTTTATTACTTGGAAAAGTCCCGACTGGAGAGACAAAGCTCTGCTGTGCAGTACCTTTAATGCTTGTCTAGACCCTCTTATTTTCTACTTCTCCTCCTCTGCTGTGAGAAAGACTGTGGGTAGTGTGATGGAAGGGGTTAAGAGTCGTCTAAACAGGTGCATGTCCTGTCACATGCTCAGGGCCTTGTGGGGGGGGATTAACAAGACTGCAAAAGATAAGGAACACAAACAAGAGGAGATCAATGCTATCTAACCTGACTCAAAGAAAGCTGTGAGCAGCTGCTTTCGCTAATTTGTTATTTCTTCATCCCTGGAAGCAGGAAATTAGTGCCACGTTTATGTTTTAACACATGAGAAAATGACTCTGCATACTGTATACAGTCTCTGTTTGACTCTCTGATGAACTTCCTATTGGGAAAAAAGACAACAGAGGAAACTCTTCTTCATGTAGCGTGATGGGAAAGTCACAGAGACAGTCTCCTTTGAACCGTCATATTCGAACGAAACATTTATTTTTTACGTAACAACAGGATTTCATAAGATCTCCATCAATGCTGTCAGGTGTTGTGGAGTGCTGCACCAACAAAATGAATATCTAAGCAACAGCTGTGGACGTCACCTCTAAGCAATAAGAGATAAAGCTTTGACCATGAACAGCATATGTCGTCTGTTTGTAACAATATGCTCATTATGTGTGATCTTAGATGTTGAAAATGACAGAGCTTAGTACAAAATAACATATAGGACGCAGCCAATATGCAGTTTTCTTTGTATGTGAACATTTGTGTGTGTTGTGTTCCATGGCTATGACCATTCTTATGCAGATTTCTGTTTACACCATTTTACATTTATACTGTCGTTTGCTTATACATGTCACATGAAACCGTGTGATGCGAGAGTAGCACACATGCATGAATATATGTATGAATACATGAAATATGCGTCTGAAAGCTGTATGACAGGGGCTGTAATTACATAAGACAAAACACAGAACTATTTTCATATGCAAATCATATAAATATGTATTTTGCATAATTTATGACTCAGATTCTTTTGTAAAGGCGGCAGTCAGATAATAATACACGAGAGAGCGGACATGAGAGAGGAAGGGAACAAATGTGACAACATAGACAACCACAGATACGCTGTTTTCGTAAACAAATCATATTATAATTATTATTTTGTTTTGGAGAGAATGAGTGCAGAATGTGAGCACTGTATGGAAATATCTACTGTATAACATGAATATAGAAGTGACCAGATCAGTGATTTATACAATTTATACATTTTGATCAGCCCAGTCGCCAGAAAAAAATGTTGGCATTGTGCGTTTCTGCAAACCACAAAATGTAACATTTACACGTGTCAAAGGTATCATATCAACATTTCTACAGTGACACAGTATATCAGCTGACTTTGAAATCAGGAGGTGCAGGGCTTGGTGGATAGTATGACATCTAGGCAAGACACCTGCCAAGCAGCACACTACTGTTTAAGGCCAACAAACATTTATTTACAGTAGTTTTAAGGCACCAAATGTGGGTGTTTTTTAATGGCCTGTCACTGTTTTTCCAGCAGCTTTTCAGTCCAAAATATAGGTGTTTATAGCAACATCTCATTATTTTTCTGGTAGATTTTTAGGCAACAAACGTGGGTGTTTTTAAGTGATCCATCAATGTTTTATAAATTGTCTTTTAGGCACTAAACATGGGTGTTTTTTAGTTATCCATCACTGTTTCTCCTAGGGCTTTTCAGGCCCCAAATGTAGTTGTTTTTAGTGACCCATTGCTGTTATTATAGCGGCTTTCTGGGCACCAACATGTGTGTTTTTTAGCAGCCTGTTACTGTTTTCCCAACAGCTTTTTAGCCCCCAATGTGGGTGTTTTTAATTACCTTTTACTGTTTTTCCAGTGGATTTTTTAGACACCAAACATGGGTGTTTCACTGTTTTTCTAACAGCTTTTCAGTCCCTAAATGCAGGTGATTTTTAGCAACCCGTTGCTGTTTTTCCAATGGCTTTTTAGGCACCAAACGTTGTTTTTTTAGCAACCAATAGCTGTTTTTCCTGGGGCTTTTCAGACCCCAAATGTGGGTGTTTTTCAGTTACCCATTGCTGTTTTCCATTGGCTTTTTAAGTACCAAACATGGGTGTTTTTTAGTGACCCATCAATATCTTTCCTAAGGCTAGTCAGACTATTTTTAGCAGCCTGTCTCTGTTTTTCCAACTGCTTTGTAGGTACCAAACATGCATGTTTTTTAGTTACCCATCACTGTTCCTTCTGGGGCTTTTCAGACCCCAAATGTGGGTGTTTTTAGTGACCCATTGCTGTTTTTTAAGCAGATTTTTGGGCATCAAAATGGGTGTTTTTTAGCGACCTGTCACTGTTTTTCCAACAGCTTTTTAGGACAAAAATGTGGATGTTTTTTAGCAGCCCCTCACTGTTTTCCAGCAGTGTTTTAGGTACCAAACATGGGCATTTTTGGTGACCCATCAATGTCTTTCCTGGGGCTTTTCAGACCCCAAATGTGGGTGTTTTTTGGCGACCTGTCACTATTTCTTCAGTAGCTTTTTTGGTACCAAACATGGGTGTTTGGTACCAGGCTTAAACCAGGTTTTTTTTCTGTGCCTAAACAAACCCACATGTAAACCACAGTTTTGTTCCAATGTATCCACCACAAAATAATGTCCAATTTTAACATACCCATGGTTTGCAAAACTGTACTATGGCAACATTTTCTCCTGATGAAGGGGTTGTTTTGGTACTGACATTCATAGAAGTGGTTTGAAAAAAACTGATTAATCATAAGCAACAGCAAGTTTATTGGGCAGAAAAAACCTGTTTTTGACTAGATACATCATCTCTCTCAACATTTAAACGTCATTATTACTGGCAGTGTGTGTCGCTGTTGGTAGTGTGGGCAGGCCTAAATTTAAAATGAGCTCCCCCCCAACACGTGAATCAAGATCTTACCCCACACACCGTACACGTAAACAATGCTATCACACAAGCAAGCGCTGGCATCGACTGTAATCCTTTTTTGTGAGGATTAGGCCTGCGCGGAGGTTGAGCTGATCACTGTATCTGTTTGACAGGTGGATCATGCATGAAGCATTCATTCTGACACACAGACCCCGAGTGAATGACTAAGATGTGCAAACTACCAGCCAGTGGCACAATGAGCAGATCCAAAAACACGCTAGTCAGCACGCCGCAGCGATAAAGAGTTACAGAGATAAACAGCTTTGATGTGCAGAAAGAAATCAGCCCTGTGTTGATGTTTAGAGGATATACAGTATGTGAAAGCCGAATATATAGCAAGGTATACAGCAGGAGGTTTAGAAACTTTCAAATATGAGAGAGAGGGGGGGATTATACACAACGGTTACTCATGGTGCAGAATTAACTGTTCAGTCAGAGTTAATTCTCATTTTTCAGCGATGACTCTGGACGTGGTTTGTGTGATGTTGTTTGTCAAAGGTTGGCCTGCTGAGATCAGCCGCACTGAACACCCGGCGGTCCCTTTTTTGTTTTCTCTCCTATTTCAATTTGTACTTCCTGGAAGACAATAATTGGTTATTGCGTCAGTGTTGACTTTTTCCTAATAATGTGTGATAGGTTACAGGGATAAGGCAGTAAGAAAAACAGCCCTGTGTGAATGCGTGTGTGTGTGTACATGTGTTTGCCAAAGGCAGAGAAGAATATTGTACTCACATGGCGGACATCATTTTCCCTGCACGCAGAAATGTTTGACNAGACAATAATTGGTTATTGCGTCAGTGTTGACTTTTTCCTAACAATGTGTGATAGGTTACAGGGATAAGGCAGTAAGAAAAACAGCCCTGTGTGAATGCGTGTGTGTGTACATGTGTTTGCCAAAGGCAGAGAAGAATATTGTACTCACATGGCGGACATCATTTTCCCTGCACGCAGAAATGTTTGACTGCTGTTGAGAGCAAGATGACATAAATTAAATATCATTTTTTAACAACTTCCTGTAATCCGTGCTAAGAGGTTTACTCACATTTACCTTCCAATAAAAAGACAGCGGTCATTGCAGAGAGGAAACACATCTTGAGAATGTTCAAGTGCACAATCAGCTCGTTAGGGGAGGCATCTGGAAAGTAGAGCAAAAAAAAAAAAAAAGGGAAAGAGCAACACTGATTAGCACTGACTTATCATGTTATTGAGCACGACAGAATTAAATCAGGAAGGTTGAACTGGCTTTGGTTGATGGACATTCGCCTCCTCGCTGGGAGGAGAGGTGTTTAAACATTGATTGGGAAAATCATTAATTTGTTCAAGTATGCAGTATTGCAGGCAATCTGTTGCCTTGGAATGATCGATGTGTGACCCACATTAACAGTCAAGTAGGGCAAACACTGAACAAGCGGCTTGTGGTATGTGAGGCCCTGTCGTCCCTGAACTCTGTGTCAGTGCAGACTGTGTTATTTGGAAGGAAGTTGCCTGCAGACTAGCAAAGTGGAAAGAAGTGTTTTGGACATCCAGGTTCCCAGAAGCAAGAGTCCTGTTCATTTTTTGTACAAGGTTAGGTGGATTCAGCTGGAGCACTTCCAAGGTAAGAAAATCTCTCTCAGTACAGGAGTTGAGCAACTGAATTAGATTATAAAGTCAAAGTAGCCTGTGTACATAAAACCTGAGAGCTACTCCGATCAATAGTTTTATATTAATAATGGATCAAATGACTACGCATAATGTGAATGTAGTGATACACATGTAATGTCAATGTACATGTAGTGATGAACCCAGACAGAATTGTCAAATACTTTTCAGTTTTCTGGCCCGCAACGCTAGCGTTTGGGTTCAGTCTCACCACTCTCATGATTGTTGTTTTCAGTCACGGCTGTTTTTTTTTTGTTGTTTTAGCAAAAACTCCATTCTGTACTGCACCAAAAAACAGACACAATTCGACAGTACCTAAGGAGCACAATCTAGCTAACAATTAAAGAGTCAGATATTTCCCTCAGGAGATGGTGGAGACCAAAGCAGAACTAAAAGGAGAAAGAGTACTGGGATAAAACTTGGCATTGTACATTTCTGCAAACCACAGATATGTTACATTTCTATGTTTCATACCTATGACTTAATTCAGATGACATATATATGAGCTTAGTTTCCCATCAGAAGGAGGAGGGGATGGTGCGACTGGGCAAAATGGCTGCCAAACAGCAGACAGCAACAGGCCTCTGTTCAAGAAAAACATAAGATGGTGTTTTTCACGAAGATTTGGGATGTCCAGCGATGTTTGTAAAGACAAAAGTGTTTTTTTTAAACAACCTTTCGGGATATGTCCAGTGGTGTTCGTAGAGACAAAAAGCAGGTTTTCTTAATGATATTTTGGGGCATGATTGATGGTGTTTGTAGCCACAAAAGCAAATGTTTTTTAACGACAGTTTGGGACATGGCCAGCTGTGTTTGTAAACACAAAAGTGATTTTTTTTTTAATGACATGATGTTTGTAGCAGCAAAAATGGATGTCTTTTTACGACAGTTTGGGACATGTCTGGCAGTGTTTGTAATGGTGAAAGCAGGTGTTTTTAAATGACAGTTCGGGACATGTCCAGCGGTGTTCATAGAGACAAAAGCAGGCATCTTCAACCATATTTTGGAACAGGAGTGCGGATGTTTGTAGCCACAAAAGCAGGTCCTTTTTAACAACATTTTGGGACATGTTCAGCAGTGTTTGTAGTAAGCCAAAACATGATGTTTTCCTCACCCTAACGAAATGGTTTTTGTGCGTAAACCTAACCACACATTTACCACAAAATTGTCACAACAAAAAATGTTAAATTAAAATGTATAGAAACGTTGAGTTTTAACATATCGTGCTACATACGGCTACATGCAATTCAGGGTCCGAAGAACCACTTGGAACATATATAGGAAGTCCTTTATTCTCTATTATTATTAGTAATGCTATTATTTGCTTTCCTTTATTATTTATATAATTTATTGTTCCTTCCTGCCTCTAACTATCTGTCTATGAAACTTTCCAATGTTACATATCCTTGGTTTGCACAAACGTACAATGCCCACATCTATTCTTGTGATTGGATTCAGCCAAAAACACAACTTTAAATGACTGTTAATGATGCTCCATAACTGCAGGATGTGTAAATTAGTTTGCTATGAACCTTTAAAGGAGATAATATGTTAGTGTTGTTTTTAAAACTTCCTTTGATTGCCCCAGAGCGCCCAAAAAGTCTGTTATGGAGAACCTCTGCGTAATATTTCTGCAGGCTAATGGCAGGCTGGAGCCAAAGATTGTACTTTGTATGAATCTGATAATGCATTCAGCATTTCAAATCAGTTCACTTTCAGATTCTGGGTAGATGTTGGATGAATTCAGCCAGCAGGAGCAGTGTTTTTTTTTTTTTTTAATTCAAATTGCAATGACATGTGCTCCTCATTTTCTACAGCAGTGGTGTGTAATATTTAGAGGCATCTGTCATACCAAACTGACAGAGGAAAAAAAAAACACGATTTCTCTAAGGCAAAGTTAAATATTTAAAACTGATGGGTGTTATATTGTCCCATATTAAAGTCCCAATTCTTATGCTGCAGAACATTTAGGATGGTAAAAAACAATCAGACTACATTCAGTGGCTCTTTGCACCTCCCAACTAATGCCTCCAAGACAAATTTCTACTGTATAAAATTATAATATTTGCAAAATGAATCAATTCCTTGTTTAGTTACCCCAAGTGAAGGAGGCAGTCAGAGCCGTGGTCATGGCAGGGTGGTCCTGCACCCCACAAGTGAAGGTGATCCCTGCTTTCAAGGATTCCTTCTGTGGCAGGAGAAACACACTGAAGAGATACGCTTTCCGGCTGTGGTTGTCCATCACCTGGAAACACTTTGGGTGACTCGTCGGCATGAAGTCCAACAACCAATCTGAGGACAGCAGGGCTCCTTCAGCCTTGGGTTTAGACAGGTAACCATGGGGGTTAAACACAGGAAGGGTGCAATTGGTGACTGACAGGTGATCAATATTGGCTGCTTCGCTCTGGTAGGTCCAGGTGAGGGTGAGCTCGCTGGGGTGGAATCCCCCGGTGAGACAGAAGAGAGCCCACTGACCAGTCTGTGGGTCGGAGGGAGTTTGGAGGTAAATCTTGGGAGCTGAAGGAGGTGCTAACGGAGGAACAGGGATGAGAAACAAAGTAAACACATCAGATGAGATAATTCAAACTGTGAAAGTGGGTCATTGCAGCAGCAAATAATGATATGCAGCAAGAGAAAATAGGACAGAAATACGAAAAGAGCGAATGTGGTGGTATTAGTCATAATGCAGCCATTTATTTAAAAACAAGAACGGATTAAGAGGAAATATGTTGATGAAAAGTATGAGAACACATAAATTAAAGTATGCGTTCACTGGCAAACCCTCTGAGACATAAAGGAAAAGGCCGTAAAATATTGCATACAGCACAATAATTAAAACATGCATAACTGAAGTGCTAAATACTAAATAACTATTTTGAATTATGCTGCAGTCACTCTCACTGCTAATGTCTCTTCTACTAGTTCTACTATCTTTACTGACCATTTTGTCTGTATGTAAATTTAGTTACAAAATGTTTTAGCTACAAATAAAAAGCTGTAAATATAAAAACAAAAGTGGGAAAAAATGAAATGGTATGTAACAGTAAATCTTAAGTGAAACACAAACAAGAATAAAATGGTTAAAAACATGCAATTTCAAGTATTTGTTGGAGGCAACATCGCATCCAGACAGAAGCAAAAAGATGCTTTTCTTCCGCATGAAGGATTTCCACATAATAATTTGGCCATCCCTCCCTGCCTTGTTTTCTGGTGAGTTTCAATTCCCCGGGCAAGATCGATACAAGGCACTGCGCATGGTGCCGGGGTGATTATTTCTAGATCTGTCATGAAACTGCTCAGGCAAAAAGATGAACTCTGAGGGAATTTCACATGACTTGAATTTTTATAGATTGAGCCTGGCCGTTGCTGTTATGGTGAAGCATGGTCCACCCCGACGCTCGTATCGAGCTGCCTCCCCACTAAACACTGTGGCTCTGGTGCACAAAAGATACAAATGAGACATAATTACCAGCATGGCAACATCACCCAAGCACAACAACTCTAATGAATTTCTAAAAGGAGCAATTTATTTCTCACCCAAGACGACCAGTTCGGTGCCGTTGCCCCACTCTGGGTCTTTCTGCAGGACGTTCACCTCACAGTAATACCACCCTGAATCCTCCAGTGTTACCTCAGAGATCACCAGGGAAGACGTTTGATTCTTCTCCACAACCCACTGCCTGGATGACTTTGGGATGAGCTGCTTGTCCGACTTCATTTTGAACCACTGAACCCCGTACTTGAGGGATTCAACTTTGAAATGACAGGACAGGGTTGCCGTTTCACCCTGCATCACACTGAGTGAGGGAGGGTACTGTCTAACCCTCAGTCCCTCCGGGGTTGCTGTCAGGGCTAAAGACAGAGCCATTAATACAACGTGTCATACAAGGAACTTTTATAAAGTGCAGAGCAGACCTGCGGGTCAACTACAAATACTTTAAATGTGTGCTTAGTATGCCTGGGTGACAGCTGGGACAAAGAGCTTCAGACAGAAAACTCAAGCAACCTCAAGAACAAAATTGGGAGTCAATTTAGTATAATTTTATAATGCATAACACTTATCGAATGGCTCCCAGTGCGATAAACTCCACTTAACAATGCTGTTTTTTAAAACTCTCTTTTTTTTCTCAACAATGCACACACTCTCAAGTACAAAAGATTTCAACAGCCTTGGAGTGTCTGTTTGATTGTGGCGACCGCTTGTCTAGCTAAGTGTGATGAAGTGATTATTAAGTGCGATGATGAAATACTGCAGATAAGATAAGCAAAACACTCAGTTGCTCACATTTGGAGTGCAGAAGACAAAGAAGACCAGCAAACACAGAAATGATGGCCCAAAAACAGGTCGCATCTACCTCCTACTTCTTTTCATTAAAAGACGAGCAGAAGCAAAACGTTTGCAGTAATTTAATCACTTTTATAATGTAAATATAAAACTGAAAATATCTTATTTAACTGCAAAATATTGTACCAAACTTTTTAAAGGGGTACTCAAAGAAAATACAGCAAACACGATGTTAACAGAGATCAAACCCTGGGTGACACAACAGACTCAGTGACACGACTGACTTGTATTCGGACTGACCTGGTACTTGACCTGCCAACAAGAGAAGCAAACAAAGGCCAGTCAGTTTTGCCATGCTGTTGCTGTTGTTGTTCCCCACACCAAGCTTGAGTGGTGAAATAATTTCTCAGGCAGGCTTAAGTCTGAAGCTCGCTGTGCTTTAAAAAATGTGATGGTGTCAGCTTGTTTTGTTGTTGCACTCGCTGGTTAGGCGATGGTTCATTAATAGGTCATTCTTCAGCAGAAACCTGACTCTCAGAGACTGTTGGGGTGAAAAAACTACATATGTCAGTGTCTGGGCAAACAAATAGGCACTCTGTCTGCATGCTGACAGAAACCACAGCGCAACAGTCAGCGAGTGCTGCTGCCATTATTCTACAGGTCTCTGTTTTACAGCGTCAAAGCTGTTTACATCATCTAAACTATTTGATTTAAAAGATTAGTATTTTAATTTTAAGTAATTGCAATCATTTTTAATTGAAGCAATGTTCATTTTTAAAATATCCTTAGGACATTGAAGGTTTATATTTGCATCCAATTACCTGAGAAACAACTGTTTATTACTGAAGTTACATTAAAAGAAAAATCCCAATAACACAAAAGCCCCTTGTGTTAAGTAATGATCGCTTTATTAAAAACAAGTCAGTGTTTTGAGTTTTGAAGCCATAATGTTTTTACAAGCATTCATAAATTCTTTCTTCTAGTTTAAAGGCTTTGCAGCACATTACTGAGTGTGTTGATGTATTCTGGGACTCTTGTTTTGATTTGGGCTTTTTGAGTTTTTCTTGTCTGATAGCTGTAAATATGAATTTCCTGAGTGGCCTAATGAGCTACAGTATAATTAATTCAGATCTACGTCCTCCAAGGGGGAGAAAACTTGTGATGCTAGGTGTAATCATCATCATCAAAGCAGCAAACACACAAGTTTAAAAATGTGAGTTCAACTTTTGGAAAAAAGTCAGGGAGTGAGAGCTACAGAGGATCCACCATGTACAAACATTAAAACTGGCAAGACTTAGGGCCTCTACACCACAGTTTTTTGAGCCCTTAAATCCATAGTTTTCTATGTTGATGTGCGGAGGGTGCACTCAGAAGCAAGGGTGATGCCCTTGAAGCATGTTTTTCCAGACACCTGTTTTTCAGGTGGTGATGACTGCGCCCTGATTGTGCTTTCAGACCTAGACTTCACTTGCTTTGGTTCGAATCAGGGACTAATTCTGTTACAAAGTTGCATTATTGCCTAGAGTTGGTTCGTGTTCTCACGGCAGCATTTACAAGCGGACCAGATAAAATGCCTTGTGTGAAAAAGCTGCTCTTGATTGGTCAGAATTTCCATGCGGGAAAAATCCAGGAAGTGAACAAAACATTGAATTCCATGCGGGAAAAATCCAGGAAGTGAACAAAACATTGAAGAAGAGTACACTAAATGTGACACTTTCTAATGTCACAATGGAGGGACAACTACGCAAATTGATTTTAGCGCTGCTCATCGTGGACTATATTGCTGTCATTGTTCATTTTAGTCAAACCATACAGTTTGAAAACGAGGCGCGGCTCCAACTAGAAAACAATGTTTTGATGCATTGGATGTGCTGAATGTGCATATTAAGGCAGTACAGGAGGAGGTGCACATTAATAATCCTCCAGGACTGTAACATGCTCATGTTTAACCCAAACAATGTGTCATGTGACTGCAGTTGGTTCAGATCGAGGTCGGAACACATTCTCACACCAGAGTTCGGTTGTAACCGGACTGAGACCACCTCTTCAAGAAGGTCTCACTCTGGTTGTTTTGGTGCGCTCCTGAATGTGATTGCTGTGTTCACACCTGCCCAAACGAACTGCACTTAGGGAGCAATGAACTTGAGTTCGATTGAATGGAACAAAACAGGGCAGGTGTGACAGCACCCTGAGATAAATAAACCTCAACTTTTGGAATGCAATAACACGCATTGATGTCATGTAATGAGGAGCAACCATTCACTGCTGGTAAATAGCTTCCTTTTTTTTCTCCATAAATATCAGTCTATAATATTATAGAAAAGAAGTTGATCATTTTAGTGCAGGGCTATCCAAAGCTTTACATCTGTTCTACTCAATTAGGCCTGATACACACTTAAAAAGGGACGTCTGGAAGAAGATCAGCTCTGAACTCTTAACTTTCTGTTAAGTAGGCTATGACACGGTGTTGATTATGGTCGCTTAGCAACGTCAGGTGCAACTTGCCTTGGTGTCCTTAAAAGTTGACACGGATTAGGCACAAGAGTAGCACCCAGTGCCAGACTTTGCATTTTTCCAGGCAGTAAAAGATGCGGCATGTGTCCTTACACAGGGGCATCACACATTGCTTTGCTTTTTGTGAGAAAGAGAATTAATCCAAATAAAAGAGAATCTTTAAAGTTAACTTTACATACTTTTAAGATTCACGTTGTCCTTTTAAAATGACAATATTTCTTCATTTTCTGGCCACAGTATTAATAAAAGTCAGTGTAACCTTTTCAAATCCCACATGTCTGATGAATACACTTTCCTCATTGTGTACACACCTATCAAACGACACTTTAACAACCTGTGGGCTAAATGTTTAAATATAAATATAATTTACAAAAATATTATGCAGGAATTATTGTTGTTATGTCATCTTATTTTACACAAATCTCAGTAGATTACAACTTGATAGTTTTCCCTCCCTGGACTGAATAAAACCATCCTCTCTGTACAGATTTAAACAAACTGAATACTGTTTAAATTTTTGTTATTACAATGAATAAGAGCAGATTAGCTCTTAAAAGCTGTTGTCAATTTGATTGACAATAAATGACTGAGCATGAGGAGCTGTGTTGAAGCTGAAGATGAGGAGACACAGATGTTTATCATCAGCAAGAGGCGGACAAGTGGTGAGTTTCCTCCCAGCAAGAAATTAACACTAACCACACGACAACAGTCAGTGTTAATCAAAATAGACCCTGACAAACTGGTTTAAATGAATAATTTTCATATTAATGATTGGCAATGATTACAGATCATTTCTATTATGATGTTATCACCCTCTAATAACATCTAAATCACTCGTTGGCCGTGTCGTCTGAGAGTCTCATCAAAGCAAACATTCAGACGCGTTAATAAAAAACCTCAGAGACAAACCTGCAGACACAACAAAAGCAGAGGCTCTTTACTCAGCAGGAAACCAAAAGCAAGCAGAAGCAACTCGCCTGACCTCACCTCCTTTCCAACCACAGGGGCCAACAGAGAGCCTCGCTCCCAGCACAAACCACACACAGCGCGTTCTGTTAAAAACAAAACTGATTTTTATTTTTTTGTCTCCCTCCACTTGATATGATTTTTAACTCCACTTCATGGATTTTGAAAAAAAAAAAAAAGAAAAGAAAAGAAAAGAAAAACACACTGAAAATAAAAGTCAAAGAAGACAAGTTCAGCAACTAAACGGATCAAAAAAGAAGTACAATCATTGCTTCACAGCACTGAACATCTGTCAGGGTGGAAGACAAATGTTTTGTTCCTTTCATTGTGTTTTTTTTTCTGTCTTGTGTGTTTACATTGATGAGATCTTGAGAAATGTAATAATGCCTGTAATTCAGGTCTGTGTTATGAATGAACCAAACATGCCTGCCCTGTGTGCAGCTCAGAGAATATACAAACACACACGCATACTGCTAGATGCTCGCAAGAGAAGCCCGTTGAAATACTCATGCTCATTGTGGAGCTCCGTACACACCTAGATGCACAGGTACACACACACTCACACACACACACACACACACACACACACCAACACATCGTCTATATCAGCAACAGCAGAGGGGGCAAACCTGGAGCACTGAGGGGTGGGAGGGCAGAGCTTTTTACAGGTTATCTCCACACAAAAAGAAACAGGACAGGAAGAATGACAAGAACTAAATGTGTGTGTGTGTGTGTGTGTGTGTGTCTGTTGAAAGAGCGAGAGAAAAAGACGAAGAAGAGTAGAGAGAGAGAGATGGGTTCCACATTCAACACTAACCTAAGCCAACTCATTCCCTCAATTATACACGGTGGGTTCTCTTCTGGTCAAATTTGTTATTAGTTTCCAAATGAGACATTTTCCATTACTCTGCAGCGAGGGTTCCTGCAGTCTGCTCACTCTTATTGCCCTCTTGAGGCACACAGCACATGACCAGCCCCTATCATACATCCTGTCATGTATCCCAGCCTCCAGCGCACCTTGCACAGTAATAAGACACTTGTAGCCCGCATCGGTGACTTCGCCGCAGCCCTGCCGTCTCATAACTGCAATATAAATCAGCACAAAAACACCAGTTGGTGCTGTCACTCGTGAAAGAAATCCAAGTTTCTCCTGTCAGTTCTCGGCATCACAACCAATATTTACCCCTTGGTTGATTGACAAGGAAAATGCCAGGCGTGGGCTGGTGATTCAAGAGAGGCCAAGTAATGGGACTCTTTCTATGTTGGAGATGTGAGGTGGGCGACTTAATGACTAGGGGAGACGTGGTGGGCGAGATGCCTCCATTGTGTTGCCCGGCCCGCGCGAGCGTTGCTGTTGCTCAGCTGGTGGAGTGCAGCACGCTGTTAATTAGCCAGACGCTCCTGTTCTTAGAGAGGTGAGTGATTGACAAGACGCCATCTGTGGTCACACTGACGAAGAGGGCGAGGCTGGAGTCTCTGTGGCCTGACGTCTTTGCTGCAAGCTGAGGTTTTAAATATATACAGAACACCTGAACTGAATGATATGTATAAAGAGTCTATCTACTTTCAGCTAAATACTAAGACTGAACACATCTATCTATCTATCTATCTATCTATCTATCTATCTATCTATCTATCTATCTATCTATCTATCATCTATCTATCTATCTATCGCAATTAATGAACACTAATCCCAATCTAGACCTACACTCTTGTCATATGACTTTTCAATTTACAATTTTGATGCCATTTCCAAACACCTTTCATTGTGCTCATGCTCACTGGTACAGAGTCTTTCCACACCACAGTCCCATCTAGCATGCTGTACACTAATGCACTCCTTAGGTAATGGAAACGTACTGGGCCTTAATAGACTCGCAACATGGACTTTGCCCATGAGAACTGACTGAGCCTGTAGATAGTTGGTAAACAATGGATGATTAGGATAATATATGGGAATTAGGCGTGCTTTGCTGCAAAGGACATGATCAGGGGATTTACAGCGGCGATAATCATTCATATATAATTGTCACTCTGCGTTGCACACATAGCCTGTTGGTATATTGACTCTGGTGCAGCAACGTTAGCAGTTTCTCACATTATTAAATTATAATCTGTTACATATAATTTCTTACTGTTGTATCGCACACTCTCATCTTATCTCTGTGTATTTTACATCCAAGCATAAGCCTGTAGATACACAGTGTCAATGGCTGCTGGAATTGGCAACGGCGATACGATCCAGGTTGCACCTCTGTCACTACAAATAGAGCATAATGTAACATTACAGCCCCCACTGAATTGCAAATAGGGTGTAAAAGCCTGGGGAGCATGTACGGTTAACACTATATTATGTGGCAAAAACAAATACCAGCCCGGATTGACTTGAAAAGAAAAACAAATGATTAATTCTTCATTCCCTGGATCTGAACCACAGCTCTGAACACATAGTTTACTGAGCTGACATTACAGCTTGCCCAAATAGTTTCAGAGAAGGGTTTAAAATCGATGCGCAATTAGGGGTGTCTTGTATCAGGCATGATGAATTATGCTCTCTGTTCTAAGGCTGGTCTATAGACACTTGATCAATTTAGCTTCTGGGGACCTGGTACGGCAGGCCGGGGAGAAATTGCTCTATTCCAAAGCCATTCGGTCGAATGTATTGATTAACCATTGCATTCTGAATTGAGAGTCGGTCCGGGATCTGTTCCACGTAGGGAAGGTGTTGTAGGAAAGGCTCCAGCGAATAAGTAGTACATTCAAACCCTCTCCGCAGCTTACACTTCTTTTGCTATTCTACAGTCTCGGCTTTAAAGCACCATAATTATTTTACTATATCACTGCAACAGCTCAGGAGCGATGTTCAGTATCTGTCCTTACACCCTAAGAGCTTAATTACACGACCCCTCTCGGCAAAGGCACAGTGCTCTGAAACTGTTAAATGCATTTCAAAGTATTTTACAAACCCCTATTACTAAAATCAATTTCTAAATACTGCGCTATGTTAACAAAAAGCTATATACATTCACCTCCTCTTCCACCTATCACCTGTGCACATTTATTAAATCTTACCATAAACAAAAAAGTGCAACACTGTGTTATGTACTGTAAACTGGCACTGCGCGCTAGTTTTGAGAGCTCAAAACAACATCTTCATTGCACCTTATTAACAAAGATTCTGTAAACAGATCATAACCTTCAGCTGCAGGAGCCAATCAACCCTTTCTCATCAGGGTGCGCCGAATGCAATTAGGGGCTGAGCAAACGTCTTGTTTATATCACTGTAAACTCATTGAACCCCGGTTGGGGTGTTATTTATACACTTGAAGTAGGCCAGACTGTGTTTGTGATCAAGGCTATGTTAATGCTATTCATATTACATAGTGCAAACCATAAATAGTGTGTGGTACACCTTCCCCTGGGAAAGACCACAGCGCTCAAGTTTGGAAATGCAATATGAGCGCTTGTCTGTCTTCCCCCTAACTGGAGGGTTCACAGTCTGGTTAGTGTCATCCCATCTCCCTCTGGCTCTCCCTTTTTGGATTTGCATTGTCAGGGTATCCTCCCACAGGCCCGTCGGACCGGGGCACTCTCTCTCTCTCTCGAACAGTATCCTCTTCTACACTCAAATTGTGCACCCAGGGGATCTGCTGCCTCCTTGCCCACACCCTCTCCAGTCCTCCTCACTCGCACCAGAAGTGTGATTCATTTACATATACATCATGACTCATGAAAACATGTTCTTTTGCTGCTTGTTTGTACAAATACCCACATTCTGTTCATCACCACTCCACCATTTCAAGTCATATTGCCCAAATTCCCGTCCTTCTGGACCCATTAGCCATAAATCTGAACACAACATACAATGTTTCTTTTTTTTTTTCAAAATCCACCCATACACGACATTGACGTGCTTTTTTCAAACCCACATTGAGAAACATGACAGCGTGTTATTTTTTTGTCCGTGTTTTTTTTTTTTTTTTTTGGATGTTTTCTTCTATTTTTTGTTGTTTTTCTTCATCAAGGACAGATTATGTACATACAGATGTTATATGCCACTGACAGACCCAGTGGGACATTGACATGGAACAGTGTACAGTATTTGAGTGGGAAACAAAATAGGAAAAATAAAAACAGCATGAAAGACAGAGATACTGAGAGGATGGAAAAAGAGACTGAGACAGGAAAAAAAGAAGCACTGACCAAACGACCTGCTCTTGTGCTTGAAATGGAATCCATCATTATTTTTGGAGCAACAAGATGCATGCACAAACAGTGTGTTCTGTCACACAGACAACCCGACTACATCGCAGAGGGCAAGACTTTTTGAGTACAACATGTAGTGTTTTAGATTAAGGGCCATTTAAACAGAGCTTCACAATCATTTCAGAGTACTGTACACAGTAAAAGTACAACAACAGACTTATTTGATATACCTTGTTAATGTAGTTTTTTCAGATATTACACCACAGCTTTAACCATATCTGATACCTCTTGCACAGTAGAGTTAGGGGTTATTGCTGGTTTGAAACAGAATCAAACAAAAACACATTCAGACAATTGATTCAGTACTGAGTAATTCCCCTTTAAGGTCGCAGTAGTCAGGGTTCAGCTGGGGTAAACTCATCTCTCCGTGCAGGCTCGTTATGGCAAATTTGCATATAGTCGCTGCATGTGAGTGGAACAGTGTTTTAACGGAGGAACGAGTGCCACCATATTGAAATATGGGCTTACCTCCCACTGTTTGTGCCGTGTGGGAGTAGTGGATGGATAATTGTGCCACAGGGGTTTTGTAGTGCCCATGCCTGCATGTCACAGGTACACTTCGGAGGGAGTACTGTTGCACCAAGGCGAGGTTGTCCTTGAAGAGGATTCCTGTCAGTGGCAGGATTGAGCTTGATTTATGGGGGCCATCACTGGCTGGCAGGAGGGACAGGTGGAGCCCAGGCTCCTTCACTTAGCCAGCCACAGGTAACGGCTAATTACATCTTTATCTCCCTGCGGTCTGGCCGAACAAGAACCGACTTACAGCTGCGATCAGAGACTGACATGGATCCAAATCATTTATCTAGCTGGTCGGAGAGAGACACACACTATGATAAGTGGACAAATATGCTGTAAATGTGTGTGTGTGTGTGTGTGATGCAGTTAACAGCATGACAAAAAAGAGTCCAGTACATAAACTGTTACAAATTATAAATTATATTATCATTCACTGCCTCTGGACTTGGATGAAATAATCCCTCAGACTGTTTCAAATGCGTTTTTAAAAAGCTTGTCATGGCAAAATAGAGCACATCACTTCGAAAACTTTACATGTCTTTTTTTTTTTGTTGTTTGTTTGTTTTTTTCATTGTAGTTGTTCAATGTGTGTGACTTCTCAGAGTAAAGTACAAAAATCATTTTTCCCACGCACGGCTCATTACCATCAGGATTTGTTCATTTTTTTTCTCACATGGAATTACTATTCATAGTTATTCAAATACTTATTAACATCATCATCATCTGTACTATTATTAACACCAAAAAAGTAAAAGCAGGTAACCTTGCAGAGTAAAACAGACACAGTGCAGGGAGGGTAGGGTAAGGGTGGGGGTGGGGGAGGGAGTGAAGGGAGTATGGACTCACAACAGGAACATCTCTAACCGGTACATGCTATCAACAAGCGACAAAGAGGATGGAGCTGCAGCTTTGAAACAGAAGATATTGTTGTCACTGGACAGTCTCTTGCTGCTTCAGAAAACTGGAGCGAAGTTGAGGCTGATGGGAGATGTCGTTCTGCGCCAGGCAACCTGGGGTCGCCGGCGTGGCCTCTGTACTGCATATATTTACACTGGGGGAGGAAGACGGAGGGAAGAGGGGGGGTGACACGGAGCAGAGAACACTATAGCGATGCGAAGGGCGACTAGACAGAGCACGTTGAACAGAGGGGCGGGGAAAGGGGGGGCAAAAAAGGTTTGGGTAGTGAGGGGGTCTACATGCGAAACCTTGGTATAAACCCCCCAAATTACATAAAGGGGTAGTTAAGACTGACGCCGTCACCACCCACCCTTTTTTTTTTTTTTTTTATACATTTTGACATCATTCATAGCAGCTTCACTGCTACACAGTTAAAATCAAAAAGCCATACATGTTTGTGTGTGTGTGTGTGTGTGTGTGTGTGTGTGTGTGTGTGGGTGTGTGTTTGTGTGATCAGAGGGTGACACATGGCCACCAGTTGGACAATTTTCAAAAGGTCACATGACCATCAGTACCACATTATAACTATAATTTCCATAAATATCCACCATAATATTGAGATTTTATGTATCATTTCCATAAGGCAAACATTGTAGGTCAGTCATTAGTCTATGTAGTATATTACATAAATGATCGTCCAGTTGTTAGATTATCTATTTTTCTCATTGATCGCCGACACAATAATCGTTAATATACACTCTCTATCAACATCAGCTCGGTGGTAATAATGAGGGGACGACAAAGTGAGGGGGGAGGTACCAAGTCAGACAAATCTGCAAGGCATTCTGGGAGACATTAAGAGAGAGACAGACAGTGTGAGAGAGAGAGAGGGAGAAGAAAGAGATGTTGACAATGGTTTTGACCTCGAAATTGAATTAAGGGTGCGGGGGGGTTTTGGGGGGGGAGGGTNCATATTCTTTTTGTTCACAGTGATGGGTTCGTAATTAAAGAATTTCATTTCCTTCTTCCTTCCGTAGAGAGGGGGGTTGGGGGGCGCAGGGGTAAGGGGGGCTTTCAGGGACATTTAGGGACAATTCCAGGTGGCGCTCTCGATCTTTACACCTTCAGCAGAAGAACAGCAGTGAGGGAAACCCAAACACACACGCCGACGCTCATCCCTGCATGTAAACCGGTCCCTCGGCCCTGTATGGCCCCCGGTCCTGGAAGGGAAGAAGATGGAGAGGAGGGAGGGGAAGAGGAGAAATGTGTCAAGTTAAATACGAACAGCAATGAATTTTTATTATAACAATTAATCAACAAAATTAACTCTGATACCCTGGCATAATTACTCCAAACATTTAGAGGAGCTCTAGTCGACATTCAGCATTAATGTAGCAGCAAAAATCTATTTGCTGTGTAAAGATATAGAGTAATGGCATCTTGAATGGAGAGTGAAGTCATGCTCCATCTGTAAGTGCTGTAATCCAAGCTTCTCTGTTCTTTGTTGTGGTAAGCTGGTCCAGCCTCGTGATCATTTAAGTGCATGTCTGTATCCCAGTGGGTAGCTAATTGCTTTTGCTCTGCATTGCCCTCATATGGCAGTTACCACTGATATCAGGATGGTGGTGTGGAAGTGTAGTACCCATCCTTCTGTTCCTTGCTAGTAAACACCAGCGCTTTGTCAGCAATGTTGCTGTTGTATTGTTAGCTGCTAGCTGCTGGCTCAGCCTCCTCCATGTTGAGAGCCATGTGCAGACAACTTCTGAATCATTGATATGCTCTGAATATCGTAATGAGCTCATTTAAGACTACACCTTTGCATTCCAACAGTGATTTTGTGTTTTACCAAGTTAGAACTAAATCTCCCATATTCCAGCAGCTTTCACTCATACCGCCATCTGAAGCTGTGTCTTTACAGCATT
Organism: Epinephelus moara; assembly: GCF_006386435.1. Lineage (NCBI taxonomy): Eukaryota > Metazoa > Chordata > Actinopteri > Perciformes > Serranidae > Epinephelus > Epinephelus moara. Next base: position 24,619,529 of record NC_065511.1, on the reverse strand, counting down.
GTCTTTTTGGGTGGAGGGTATCAGTATCCCCATTATTTTAAATATGAGAACATCTGGATCCCATTTAACATCAGTGCGTACTTAAAATAGGCAAAATGTGTGACATATGCTGAAGTCATGATAAAGTTAACATGTTAAGCTTACAGGCTGACATTTTGACTTATCAAACACAGGTCAACAGGCCAAACATCCATTTGGATGTGCCAGAAAGAAACATAACTCAACCCTACACGCACAACATCCATTCAACTGGAGCCCCTAATTGGAATGCAGCCATCATGAATGTTATTAGTTACACCTATTTGACACATTAAAATGACCACCAGACAGGTCTATGGAATTTCTTAATTTACCATCATATTAATATGGTTAATCTTAAGTTACAAAGCTGTGAAATGCTGGAGTTTACATGTCACAGGCATTCAGGGCTGAAATTCTGGCTTGTCAAACACAAGTGAAACCACTGACATTAATGACGACTGTAGGTATGCCTGAAATTCAAGCCGCTGAGCCTGCATGCAGAGCACAAGCACACAGCCATTGTGAATGTTATTAGTTACACCTATTTGACACATCTAAATGACAACCGTGAGAAAGGTCTATTGAATTTCTTAATCGAGTGACATGTATATGGTTTATGTCAATTACAAAGTCATGAAAAGCCTGAGCTGACCTGTGAGGGCTTACATTTTGACCTCTCTAAACGTTTCTCCGCAACAAGAAAGATAAGTACAATAATGTAAGCATCCACACTGATGAACAATAACGTTCTGTAAACAGTGGTGCCAAGCCTGCGCTGTGTGCTCCAGCTGTATCGGCAGCTTAGGAAAATAGATACTGATGGCTTGTTACTGCTGTATGTTGCGCAGAGATAGAAAAGGAAGACCAGAAGGGTATGTGTTCACAGGCCTATGGTGATTCAGTGTGTTGTTCAGAAGTGTTTCAGGACTCTATTTGTTGTGATGTTCCAGTATTTACAGACCCAGACTGCTCCAGTATATCGAGCAACAGATGCAGACGCTGATGCGCAATGTGCAAAAGCACACAAACATCCAGAATTTATTGCACTGTGACAGGGACACATGGTATGAGCATGGATCCGAAGCCTAAACGGGTTGCTAACTTTGTCAGTTTCTCACACTGTAATGAGGAAAAAGCAACACTGTATAATAAATACAGACAAAGCTATCTAAAGAAATGACCTCTGGGTCATTTTGCAATTTACAGTGCTTTAGTCAATAGTAAGAAAGGCACAAGCCACATTAGAATTAAATTAAGTCATCAGTTAGTTACCAAAATTAAGATATGTGCAGGTTTAAAGTTTTACTGGAAATGTCAGGCTAAATTGAGACTCCGTCGTGCCTGTGTGGGTAAGTGGATGGATTTTGGTTGGCTGTCAGTGCTTCTATCATCCATCAAATGAAAGGGATCCCAACGATATTATTTGGCAGAGTCGTTCGTCTTTATTGTTGTGTTGTGGACATGCCATCCACTTGAGTTAGAATGATTTTATGAAACTATATATGCACAGGTATTGTCATAGTTTTTACTCTTGGTGTGTATGGCCCTAAACAAAGGTGAAACTAATAACATTTATAATGGCTCTGTTCCATTTAGGTGTGCCAGAAATCTGAGCCAGTGAGCCAGCATACACAGTACAAGCACCCTGGCACCAGAACACCTCAATGAAATGCATCCCTTATTAAGTCATTAGTTATTTCTGTGTTTTGCAAGTAACAATGCCCGCAGTGAGAAAGGTCTGTTGAATTATAAAATTCAATATGTTAACATGTTGAATGCCAGCCAGTGCTGTAGAGATAACCTTTCTGGTTCTCCAGAAAGCAAAACAAAAATCAATATTATTCAATATACCATTGAGGACATCGGATGTGGAATGCAGAATTACACCATGATTGAAAGGACAATTGTAAGAAAGCCTTAATTTACCTTCTCTCTTCCTGTTTTGTGCCATTAGGCAATCTAGTAGATTTCTAAACTGTAACCCGATGGCTTCTAATGTGACAGTGTAGAGTAAAAGCTAGCACAGGCTGCCAATGGTGTCAGTAATGGACTCATTTGTTGAGGGTAATTACAATAATGTGCCAATTTTGATGTGATAGTGGGTTGTTGATATTAAAATGCTACATGTGGCACCTTTAAAATGGTGAACAAAGAGGTACAAAAGCATAGAGACAAAGTCGGAGGAGGCAGTGACAGTGAGGGACAGCGTATGAATAGAAATGCCGCAAAAGTATCAGATTATGGTCTGATTTTCCGTGCCTGGTCCAGAACAGAAAGGGGTTTGTTGTGTTCTAATGATGGCAGGAGGAGATTAGGAAGGAAAGAGGAGGCAGAAGGACAGATGATGGAGAGATAGTCTGACAGAAGTGGCAGCAGTGGTGGAAAAAGAGAGCAGGAAGATGTATGGGTCTGACGGCAGAGTGAGTCATTGAAGGGAGACTGGCCGAGATAATGGGTAAAGGAATGAAAGAAGAAAGGGGATAGATGAAGGACTCACTTAAGATGGTAATGCTGAATGCAGTAAAGAGGGGGAGGGAGGGTGACGGGAAATGGAAGGGTAGGAAATCGCTCATTGGGGACGGTTAATGTGAATTGGGCTTGGAGAGAAATGACAACTTCTTGGGTAACGGGACAGAGCAGAGCGACAGTCTGTGTGTGTGCATGCAGGAGTGTGTATGGACGAGAGATGGAGGGTGAGAGCATGAACGAACGCGCGAGAGAGAGAAGGTAATATAGGCAAGCAAAGCTTTAATGGGGCGGAGAATAACGAAAATGGGGAGAAGGAGGGAGGAGAGGGCTGAGAAAATGCTGTGTTGTGTGCAGAGCAAAAATGAGACACTGCGAGGAGGGAAAAACAGTGCGTTGTTCTGTGGTCGTATCTCACGTCTGTTTGCTAGTCACACCTGATAAATGTGAGTGCACCTATGTTCTTGTGAAAGCTTGGGTTTGCATACATGTGTGCCCTGCACATGCACCTGCATGTACATCTATGTGATAACTTACGAAAGAGCAGCATGCTGGCGTTGGAAGCCCCCAGACGGTTTGAGGCAAAGCAGGTGTAGTTGCCAAAGTGTTTCTCTGTCACATTGGTGAACAGCAACAGCGAGCGCGTCTTCTCGTTTTTGATCCTCAGGGTGTTGTCACTCTCAACCGGCCTGGGTGGTAGTGGTGGGGGCGTGAAAGCGAGAGAAGGAAGCAGGAAGAAGAAGAGAAAAGAGAGTGTGTCAAAAAAAAGAGAAATAACACAACATCACACCTAGTGACTCAGCCCGCATAAGCTGCTTGTTTTCTCCGTCTCTCCAGAGACGACCAAGCACCACAGTCCCTCTCCACACACCGACTCTGTCTCACCTTGTACTAATAGTGAAATCTAACAGTCCATAAATAACAGAGACCTCCTGCTGGGGCCTATTATACTCTATTAACAGCTCTCTCTGGCTGGCAAAGGCTTGTCTAAGTACGTCTGCATCTTACTTTGGCTGATGCCAAATCATCCTAACTCTTCTACGCTCTCTGGGACCTTTTACAAACTTGGAAGGACAGATTATGTGTGGGTAATGGAGAGCAAATAGGTTTCCAACAAGCTAATATTTCTCCAGAGATGGCAAAAACATACATGATTATCTCAGACCTATGCTAATGTCAGAGGTTAGGCAAGACAGCAGCCAAGACTACGTCCACAGAAAGTCAGACTGTTTTTTTAAAGATCTCATGTCCCCACAGAGAGGTGCAGCCCAATTATTTGGCTGAGTCTCAGCTGGTAAATCTCTGTTGTATTCCCTCCTTTTCTCTGTTATCACCTACTGTAAACTGTTTGTTTTAAATACTGCTGAACTCACAGTATAAATGTTCTCATTAACACGTTGTGTTTTTGTTGTCAGACAATTGATTGGTTTAGTTTAGTTCAGTCATTTTCTAACTTATACAACTCAAATGCACATAAGAAAGAATATTAAATAAATAATAATAAGTCATCACTTTTGAAGCAGAGACAAACCAAAGCAAGTTTTGCTGACGTCTTAGCTTATTGCACTTATCCTTTTTACATTTATTGTTTTGTTCTCTTTTGATTCATACATCAAAATGAAAGAAATAAGCAAACTAAATATATGTAAATTATATATATCCAAAAGTCCCAAACAAAAATGATCCACACTAGTGTTCATAACTTGGATTTCTATTTCTAAATCAACTTGTTTGAGTATTTTTGAAAAAATCTGTGCTACATATTTTATTTCCTTTTCAAAACTATTTCATAAATTAACTTCTTTGATTGGTACAAATTTTTGTTTTGCATTTGTTCTAATCTTTGTTTTTGTTAACTTCTGACTTCCTCTGAGTTCATACAGACTCACTCTAATTGTCACTGGATACAGTCTGGAACAAGTCCCAAGAAAGTGAGCCTGGCTTTGAGGGAAATTTTCTTAGAGGCCAAACAGTGGAATTACAACTTCTGGGTATGTCATGTGACTCTGCCAGCTAGTTCAGGCAGTCAACTTGAGCTGCACTCATTCATACACGCATGTCACACTTCACTCTCCATATGTCATCTACAAAACACACCCTCTCAATTCGGCAGTCCATTTAAGCTGCAAAATCTTCTCAGCTCTTCCTTTGCATTGTCTATGCAAAGGCTGCTGCCCTCTATCAGAACTACTGCTCGCTCTTTCAGCCCCAGCCCCACCCCATGTGTAGGCTCTGGCTGAGGGGTAATATTTAATCATCACTCCTCAATATCTCCTGTAAACATACAGTGGTGTGAAAAAGTGTTTGCCCCCTTCCTGATTTCTTACTTTTGTGCATGTTTTCCACACTTAAATGTTTCAGATCATCAAACAAATTTAAACATTAGTCAAAGATAACACAAGTAAACATAAAATGCAGTTTTTAAATGAAGGGTTTTATTAATGAGGAAGAAAAAAATCCAAAGCTACA